>NC_041381.1:347561975-347602925 GCF_002162155.2 Triticum dicoccoides
GGGGAGGGTGCGGTGGGTCGTCGGCGGCGGGGGCCGGGAGCGGGGGAGGGTGTGCGGGATACCGGTCGGCGGCGATGGCCGGTGGAGCGGGGAAGGGTGCGGGGCCGGGGGGTCGGCGGCGGCGGCCGGTGGAGAGGGTGTGGGGGGTTCTCGGCGGCGAGAGGGGACCGGATCTGGCGAAGTGGGATAGCGATCGAGATGGAGGGGGATCGAGATCGAGTGTCCATGAAATTAAAAAAATATTCATGAGTTCAAAATTAAAGTGCCCATGAAATACAATCGAGAAATATGAAGGCTACAATTTAAGTACAATCGATCTCAGCTAGCTAGCTATCTGTTTACAATCTTCTCTCCCTTCTTTTTCACAAATGGAGTTCTTTTGTGGAACGGACGTCCTTTAGGTAGGGTGGTCCTGCTTCTTCTTGTGGTGTATGCTGCTACTTCATCGTCGTCGTCATGTTCAATCTTCGGGTCGCCGTACTTGTCGAAGTCTTGCTCATTGGCTACTCCATCCATTCCGATGATCTTCCTTTTGCCTCTCCTCATGACAACACGACTGGGCTTTGACGGGTCGGTAATGAAGAAGCATTGGTCCACTTGGGAAGCCAGTACCCATGGCTCATTTTTCGCGGTGACGTTTGCGCCCGCGGTCTTGGATTTGGCTTCGGGTATAACCATGGTGGTGAAATACTGGTCTTCTTTTAGGACGCTCTTGGCCCATCTGACACGGAACATGGGGACTTTCTCTCCAGCGTAGCTCAGCTCCCAGATCTCCTCGATCCTTTTGTAGTATATGTCCTTGTCGTTACCGGTGTAGGATTCCATCGTTACCCCGGAGTTCTGATAACCATCGCTCTTCATGTCCTTGTCCTCGGTGTAGAATGTGTAGCCGTTGATATTGTACGCCTCATAGGTCATCAGGTTGTGCTCGGCGCCCTATGACAAGGCGAATATGAGTTGTTCTTCCGCGGAAGAATCCTCATGTAAAGGGTATGACAGAAGCTTCTGCTTGAACCAACGCGTGAAACATGAGTTGTGCTCTTTGATTATATCTCCGTCCATCCTCTGTTGGCCTCGGTCATTGTATGTCTTCTCAATAAAGGTTTTGTGCTCTACCACCCAAGGATCGACCACGTCTATGTGTTGTAGCGCGACTAGGTTTGCTCTTTCAAAGTCGGCGAGTCGACCCTCGAAGTCGACATGCATTTCGCGGCGACCCTCACGGTGACCCCATCCAGTGAGCCTGCCGAGGTGCCTGTTGACGGGCAGACCAACGGGGTCCTCGATGCCTAGATAATTCATGCAGTAGGAGATGCACTCTTCAGTCAGAAAGCTCCTGGCTATGCTTCCCTCTGGACGTGACATGTTGCGAACGTATCCTTTGATGACACCATTCATCCTTTCGAATGGCATCATGCTGTGCAGGAACGTCGGCCCGAGTTGGATGATATCCTCCACGATATGGACCAGCAGATGCACCATAACGTCGAAGAATGCGGGTGGGAAGTACATCTCAAGCTCGCATAGTATCACCACGATCTCTTCCTGTAGCCTTCTGAGTTGCCTCACGCCAACCGACTTCCGAGAGATGACGTCGAAAAAGTTGCATAGGCCAAATAGCGTTTCACGGATGTGCGCGTCCATGATCCCACGAATTGCAACTGGAAGTATCTGCGTCATCAGCACGTGACAGTCGTGAGACTTCATCCCGCTGAACTTCTGCTTCGCTGGCTCTAGGTATCTGCTTATCTTCCCCGCGTAACTGTAAGGAAGTTTTACTCCTACGAGGCAGGTGAAAAACTGCTCGATCTCCTCCTGACTTAGAGTGAAGCACGCGGGAGGGTAGTCATTTCCGGTCTTCTTGGCCTTTTTGCCTTTGCGACGACTTTCTGTGTCCTGCTTCGCCTCATCATCATCATCATCATCATCATGATCATTAGCGTGAAGCTCCTCCCTGATGCCCATTGATTTCAAGTATGCCCTTGCTTTCGGCCCATCTTTGGTCCTCTCTGGCATGTTGAGCAGGGTACCAAGAAGACTCTCGCACAAGTTCTTCATGATATGCATGACATCAAGGCTGTGAGGCACACGGTGGATCTTCCAGTACGTCAAGTCCCAGAAAACAGACCTCGTTTTCCATACCTTCAGCAGCGGCTCTAACGCCTTTTGCTTCTTTCCCGGCTCTGGCGCCTTTTGCTTCTTTCCTGGCAGTGGGCAATCTTTCCAATTTTTCAACAGCTGGTCTATTTCCTCGCCGCTCCTCGTACGCGGGCGTCTTCGGGGTTCGGTTTCACCATCGAACAGATCCTTGCGTTTCCTCCAGGGTCATCGTCGCGAAGCCACCTTCAATATCCCATGAACACGGTTTTCGAAGACCCGGGATCTCTATCTAGCTAGCGATACGTTGTGTCATCCATGCACCTGACGCGTCCAGAAAATCCATGGACCACCTGCCCCGCGAGATATCCGTAACCGAGATAGTCGTGCACCGCCGTGAGCAGTGCGGCTCTCATAGGGAAATATTCTTTCTCTGCGGCGTCCCACGTATTGGCTGGCGTTTTCCACAGCATGTCTAGCTCCTCTTTCAGCAGCCCCAGATACAGATTGATGTTGTTCCCTGGTTGTTTCGGCCCTTCAATTAGCATACTCATGTGAATGTACTTCCTCTTCATGCACAACCAGGGGGAAGGGTGTACATCCACACAAACACAGGCCAGGTGTTATGTGTGCTTCTCTGGCTGCCAAACAGATTGACTCCATCGGTGCTCGCGCCCAGCATGATGTTCCTTGGATCCTTCCCAAATTCTAGGTGTTCGAAGTTCAACGCTTGCCACTGGCTCGCATCCTTTGGGTGACTCAGCATCTTGTCTTTTTTATTTATCTCCGGATCATTTGCGTCATATTCTCGCTTCTTCTCCTCCCTATCCGCGTGCCAATGCAGGAGCTTTGCTACCTTAGGGTCCGTGAAATACCGCTACAAACGAGGAGTGATCGGAAAGTACCACACCACTTTTCGAGGAGCTTTCTTCCTCTTCTTGTATCGAGTGACGCCGCACACCGGACATATGGTAGACTCCGCGTGCTCGTCCCGATAAATGATGCAATTGTTCATGCACACATGATATTTCACGTGCGGTAAATTCAGAGGACACACGATTTTCTTCGCCTCCTCGAAACTGGTCGGGCACTTGTTCCCCTTGGGAAGACGTTCGTGCCAGAATGACATGTTCTCATCGAAGCATGCATTGGTCATTTTGTGTTTTACCTTCATCTCCGGAGCTATGAGAGTTACTTTCAGGTGGGTATCCTCGGGCCTGCATCCTTCATACAATGGAGTAACCGCGTCTATCTCCAGTTGATCCAGCTTGGCTTTCTCTCGGGCGGCATCTCTTGTGTTATCCGTCTGCTTGAGAAGCGGCTCTTGAATATGAGGGTCTTGCACCCATCCCATCGATGGTCCATTGTCGTCTGCTCCGCCGGCATCTTCATCTTCATGATCATGCCCTTCGTCTGCTCCGGCATCTTCCTCATCATCATGTCCGGCATCTTCTACATGATGACTGTGTACAGCATCACCGTCGTGATCATGTCCTGGAGATTCTTCGTCTTCTTGCCCGCCCGAGCCGTGGTGGTTGTCTTGCTGCCCTTCTTCATTTCTTGCCCGGCCCCCATGGACGACTTCATAGTCATCTTCATCACCTTGCCACCGATAGCCATCCATGAAACCACGCAAGAGCAGGTGGTCCCGCACCTGCCCGGAATCTGGGTCCGCAATAAGGCTCTTCAGCTTGCATCTTCGACACGGACATCTTATCTCTGTCTTGTTCTTTTGAAGCATCTCGGCCTTCGCGGAGCTCAAAAACCTATTCACGATGCCTTCGGTCATCGTGCGGATCATGGTCGCCTGCGGGGTAGAGCAAAACGATATTTTAGAACCAAGAAAAAATTTGGCATGACTTTCCCTAAAAATAGGACCAAAAAGAATGCATAGTGCCAAAATTCTCGCCGAAACGGAAATGAATCAACATTCCAGCAAAAAATTGGCAACTATCGCATTTCAAATACCGGTACCTGCAAACACAAACATATATGCAACACCACAAACATATGCAACACCACGAACATACATAGATCTAGGTAGGCCACAAAAAGTGCATGTGCACATTGTTGGAGAGGGAGAAAAACATAAAGATAGCTTCCCCCCTTACTTACCTATCAAAAAAAGGTAATTTAACCACTTAATTTGGATGAATCTATGGTGCAAATAAGGTGAGGAGGAGGAGGCAGCCGAGACAAGCTTGGAGGAGGAGGTGGAGAGAATGAAGTGGGGAAAGTGAGTGGGTAGGTGGGCTGTCCAAAATATCTTGTTGGTCCCAGGTTACTAATGGCGCACCATATGCAAATGCGCCATTAGTAACCCTGGTGCGCCATTAGAAGTTTTGCAAAAAAGTAAAAAAAAGTATATACTCTAATGGCGCACCGTGGCACAGTGCGCCATTACTAGTTTAAACTAGTAATGGCGCACTATGCCTCGCTGCGCCATTGGTAGTTTTGCAAAAAAAAAGAACAAAAAAAACAGTGGTGGCACACTGTGTGAACGGTGCGCCATTACTAGTTAGCACTAGTAATGGCACACCGAGACATGATGCGCCATTAGTATGTTTGGAAAAAAGAATTTGTTACTAGTGGCGCACCATGTGCCTGGTGCGCCATTAGTGTCTTCCACACTAATGGCGCACCAAAACATGGTGCGCCATTAGTATATACTAATGGCGCACCACGTGACAGGTGCGCCATTAGTGTCCATCTCATCTATAGCCCTTTTCCTAGTAGTGACGCCTGAAGCAAGATGGTGTGATGTAGACAAAGTAAATTCAAGCAATATGAATAAACCCCTTCTTTTTATCCATACTGGCAACAATATAATACGTGCCTCGCTACCCCTTCTGTCGCGAGGTGAGGACAACGCAAGATTAAACACACTACAAAGCACCTCTCCCACTAAAGATAAATACATCTAGTTGGCCAAACCAAACAGATAGGTCAGAGAGAAATACAAAGCTATCATCATGCATAATAAGTTTAGAAAAGACTCGGTTACTTTCAATGAATAATCCGATCATAAATACACAATTCATTGGATCCCAACAAACACACCACAAAAGGAGATTACATCGGATAGAACTCCAAGAAGATCGAGGAGAACATTGTATTGAAGATCAAAGAGAGAGAAGAAGCCATCTAGCTACTAGCTATGGACCCGTAGGTGTGTGGTGAACTACTCATACATCATCAATAGGGCAGCAAGGTTGATGTATGAGCCCACTATGATCGATTCCCCCTCCGCAGAGTACTGGAAAAGGCCTCCATATGGGATCACGGAAGAGCAGAGACTTGAGGCAGAGAAAAAATTGTTCCGGGTTGCTCTGTGAGGGTTTCCCTATATTTGAGAATTTCTACAAGTGGAATTAGGTCATATGGAGCAACGTGGGGCCCGCGAGGCATCAGGCGCACCTACCTCCTGTTGCCTTGCCATCTACTCGTTTGCCGTCCGGTCTCTTCTCGAAGCTTCTAGGATCTCTTTGTCAAGAAAACATTATCAAAAGTTTTGTAGCGTTTGGACTCCATTTGGTACTGTTTTTTTGGAAAACCAAAAACAGGCAAAAAAACAGCAACTGGCACTAGGCACTGGGTTAGTAGGCTAGTTCCCAAAAATGATATAAAATTGCATATTAAAGCATATAAAGTATGCAAGCTTGATAATAGAATAGCATGAGACAATACAAAAATTATAGATAATTTAGAGACGTATCAAGCATCCCCAAGCTTAATTCGTGCTCATCCTCGAGTAGGTAAATGATAAAAACAGAATTTTTATGTTGAATGCTACCTAGCATGTTTATCATGTAATCTCTTTACGGTATAAATGATGAGAAATGATGAAGTAATAATAGCAACATAATTATATCCATGAATATAAGAAACATAATCATTACTTTTTCAAAATATATGATTCTTAACGAATGTTATCCCAACTCATTTTATCATGTTAGCATGGCATGACTCCACCTTCCCCGCATAAATATAAATCATGAGCACCCGGTGTTAAACCAAACAATTGGATCGTACATATAATGGGCTTTAGCATTTTCAACTTCACGCAATACATGAGCGTCAGCCATGGATATAGCACTATATTTGGAATAGAATGTGGTGGCAGAGATCAATAAGGGAAGTCAAAAAGGAAGAAATTCTCGCATCAACTCGGTGAATCAACATGCTATGGAGATGCCCATCAATCGATATCAATGCTAGGAGTAGGGATTGCCATGCAATGGATGCACTAAGAGCTATAAATGTATGAAATCTCAACGGAAACTAAGTGATTGTGCATCCTACTTGCTTGCTCATGAAGACATCGGACATTTGAGGAAGCCCATCATCGGAATATACAAGCCCAGTTCTATAACGAAAAAGTCCCACTAGTATATGAAAGTGATAACTCAGGAGACTCTCTACATGAAGAACATGGTTCTACTCTAAAGCACAAGTGTGGTAAAAGGATAGTAACATTGCCCTCCTCTCTTTTTCTCTCATTTTTTGTTGGGATCTTTTGGCCTCTCTCTTTTTCATATGGAGTCTCATCCCAACTTGTGGGGGAATCATAGTCTCCATCATCCTTTCCTCACTGGGACAATGCTCTAATAATGATGATCATCACACTTCTATTTACTAAGGACTCGATAAAACTGAAACAATATGACTCTATATGAATTTCTCTCGCAGTGCAGCAGGGTGTGCAACGATCTAGCGTAACATGTATAACAATGGTGAATGGTGGTTGAGCCAGAAATATCATGTCAGCTCTATATGATCATGCAAAACAATATGATGATGAACACACAAGTCATGAGATGGGACGGTGGAAGTTGCATGGCAATATATCTCGAAATGGCTATGGAAATGTCATAATAGGTAGGTATGGTGACTATTTTGAGGAAGATATAAGGAGGCTTATGTGTGATAGAGCGTATCATATCACGGGATTTGGATGCACTGGTGAAGTTTGCACCAACTCTCGAGGTGAGAAAGGGCAATGCACGGTACCGAAGAGGCTAGCAGATTGCGAAAAGGTAGGAGCGCGTATAATCCATGGACTCACATTAGTCATAAAGAACTCATATACTTATGGTGAAAGCCTATTAGCCTTCAAAGCAAAGTACTACTCGCATGCCCCTAGGGAATTGGTTGGTAGGAGTTAACCATCGCTCGCATCTGATTATAGCAGCACTCAAGGATTTCATTTCAGACATAAATATGCTCAAACCACTCCACCATGCCATGACCAACACTTAGATGAGAAGTTAATAACAAGCTTTAATACCGATATTTCTACTAACCAATGATCATGAACCAATATCCTTTCATATTACGGCATAAATATAATTAAACCATATGTTTCATATTTAGTGACCTACAAGAATGTTTTTATTATACCCCCCTTGAATACCTATCCTTTTTGGACTAGTCTTATAAGACGTGCATATTGCCATTACTATTTATTAGAATCTCAAAAATATTTAAGTGAAGCATAAGAGTGCAATTATTTCTATGAAATATAACCACTGCCATGCTCTAACAAGTATAAGTGAAGCACAAGAGCAACTTGTCTAGCTCAAAACATATAAGTGACGCACAAGGAGTATTCTAACAAATCACGATAAATGTGTATCCCTCTCGAAAGGTGTGTTCAACAGACTATGATTGTGGCAAACTAAAAAACAAACAAAGCAAAAAACTATAGCACAAGCCGCTCCAAGTAAAACTCATGTCATGTGATGAATAATAATATAGGCCCAAGTAATAAACCGGTAGATAAGAGATGAAAGAGGGGATGCCATCTGGAGCATCTCCAAGCTTAGACGGCTGGGTCTTCCTTGAATACTAATTTGGGGTGCCTTCGGCATCCCCAAGCTTAGATAGTTGGGTGTTTCTTGAATACTAGTTTGGGGTGCCTTGGGCATCGCCAAGCTTAGGGTCTTGCCACTCCTTATTTCTTCATCCATCGTGATCTCACCCAAAACTTGAAAACTACAGCACACAAAACTCAAGAGAAACCTCGTGAGATCTGTTAGTATAATAGACAAATCATAAACTTCAGATATTGTTGTAAACTCAATCATAATTTATTTTTGCATAATACCTATTGTATTCTACCTTTTCCATGACTTATACCCCCAATAACCCATAGCATAATTAAAATAAGCACACTATGCAATAAAAACATGATCTGTCCAAAACAGAACAATCTGTAATGATCTAAATAAACATAATACTTTTGTAAATCTAATTTTTTTTGAAAAATTAGGACAACGTGGGCAATTTGTATTTCAATCATGTGAATTTTAGAACTTCCTGGACTGAGAGCAGAAGTCTTTGTTTTTTCACAGAATCAAGTCAACTATCATCCAAATCATCCCAAAGGCTTTACTTGGCACAAACACAAACTAAATAAAAACACAATCATTACAGTAGAAATAATCATGTCATCACACAAGAACGTAAATAAAAAGCATTGGATTGTCTCCCAACAAGCTCTTTCTTTATAGCCATTAAGATAGGCTTTGATATATTCCAATGATGCTCACGTCAAAGACCCGATTTGAGGCACAAAGAGAGCATCATAAAAGATGTAACAAACACATTTAAATCTAACATACTTCCTATGCATAGAAATTTTATAAGCAAACAAATTATCAAGACAAGAAATATTTAGCACATGCAAGGAAAAAAGAAAAAAAATTGACAATTTGAACTCCAAGAGAGGTAATTGAATATGAAAATTCCTATAACCATATTTTCCTCTCTGATAATAATTACATGTAGGATCGTATTCCAATTCAACAATATATCTATCGCATAATGTATTCTCTACATGATCTACATGCATACAAAATTTATACTCTTCCAAAATAGTGGGATTAACATCAACTAAAGTCATGACCTCTCCGAACTCACTTTAATCAGAAATTTCATAAGATTGAAAACTCTTCGAATATGTGGGATTCTTTTTTCCTGAAGTTGACACTCTTCCAAACCTACTTTTAATATTATTGCAAACATTTTATCAATATCATATTCATCATGAGGCTGAAATAAAATTTCAAGATCATAAGAAGCATCACTCCAATTTTGATCATTGCAATAAGTAGTGGACATAAAAAATCATCATCCCCAAGCTTGTAGTTTTGCATATCATTAACACAATTTTCAGATCCACGATTTTCAAGCGAAACTTCATAAACATAATCTAGTGCACTCAACTCACTAGCAATTGGTTCATCATAATTGAATTTTATGAAAAGATTAGCAAGTGGATGAGGATCCATATCAATAAAAAAATAGCAAGACAAGATGCAAGCAAATAGAAGCCACATGGCATGCAAGCAAGGATAGTAACAGAATTGTTTGTATTTTTAATTTTTAGAGAAGTAGAGGGAGATGAAAAAGAGAGGCAGATAAAAAATAGAGCAAGTAATTGATTATTTGTATGTAGGAACCTGGTAAGAATTTGATGATGTCACCCCAGCAACGGTGCCAGAAATTCTTTCTGCTACTTGTGAGTTGTGTTGGAATTTTCCCCGAAGAGGAAGGCTGAAGCAATATAGTGTCGGATAAGTATTTCCCTCAGTGAGAACCAAGGTTGTCGAATGACGCAAATTTCTGTCGTCGGCACCTACACACAAAGCAAATGATTGCACCCAACGCCGGCAAGAGGGTTGTCAATCCCCTTGAACTCGTTACTTGTAAGGATTAATTCTGATAGTGGTAGATAGATAAAAAGGAAAGTAAAATAAAAATAAATAAATTGCAGCAAGGTATTTTTAGTTTTAAATAATATGATTAAGTAGACTCGGGGCCATAGTTTTCACTAGAGGCTTCTCTCTCAAGACAATAGCATACGGTGGGTAAACAAATTAATGTTAGGTAATTGATTGAAAAACACATAATTATGATGTTATTCATGACAATAATCACATGTATAGGCATCACGTCCGCGACAAGTAGAGCGGCTACTGAAGGAAATATGCCCTAGAGGCAATAATAAAGTTATTATTTATTTCCTTATTTCATGATAAATGTTTATTATTCATGATAGAATTGTATTAACCAGAAACATAATACATGTGTGAATACATAGACAAAACATGGTGTCACTAGTATGCCTCTAGTTGACTAGCTCGTGAATCAAAGATGGTTAAGTTTCCTAGCCATAGACATGAGTTGTCATTTGATTAACGGGATCACATCATTAGGAGAATGATGTGATTGACATGACCCATTCCGTTAGCCTAGCACTTGATCGTTTAGTATATTGCTATTGCTTTCTTCATGACTTATACATGTTCCTGTAACTATGAGATTATGCAACTCCCGTTTACCGAGGAACACTTTGGGTGCTACCAAACGTCACAACGTAACTGGGTGATTATAAAGGAGTACTATAGGTGTCTCCAAAGGTACATGTTGGGTTGGCGTATTTCGAGATTAGGTTTTGTCACTCCGATTGTCGGAGAGGTATCTCTGGGCCCTCTCGGTAATGCACATCACTATAAGTCTTGCAAGCAATGTGACTAATGAGTTAGTTGCGGGATGATGCATTACGTAACGAGTAAAGAGACTTACCGATAACAAGATTGAACTAGGTATTGGATACCGACGATCGAATCTCGGGCAAGTAACATACCGATGACAAAGGGAACAACGTATATTGTTATGCGGTTTGACCGATAAAGATCTTCGTAGACTATGTAGGAGCCAATATAAGCATCCAGGTTCCGCTATTGGTTATTGACCAAGAATAGTTCTAGGTCATGTCTACATAGTTCTCGAACCCATAGGGTCCGCACGCTTAAGGTTTCGATGACAGTTATATTATGAGTTTATGAGTTTTGATGTACCGAAGGAGTTCGGACTCCCGGACGAGATCGGGGACATGACTAGGAGTCTCGAAATGGTCGAGACGTAAAGATCGATATATTGGACGACTATATTCGGACTTCAGAAAGGTTCCGAGTGATTCGGGTATTTTCGGGGGTACCGGGGAGTTACGGGAATACGAGGAAGAAGCAATGGGCCTCATGGGCCAAGTGGTGGAAGAGAGGAGGTAGGGCGCGCGGCCTCCCTAGCCCAAACCGAATTGGACTAGGGGGCCGGCCCCCCTTTCCTTCTTCTCCTCCCTCTCCTTCCTTCTCCTTCTCCTCCCCTTCCTTCCCTTCTCCTAGTAGGACTTGGAAAGAGGGGGGAATCCTACTTGGAGTAGGATTGCCCCCCTTGGGTGCGCCTTCTCCTCCTTGGCCGGCCCTCCTCCCCTTGCTCCTTTATATACGGTGGCAAGGGGGCACCCCATGACACACAAGTTGATCTACGGATCGTTCCTTAGCCGTGTGCGGTGCCCCCCTCCACCATATTCCACCTGGTCGTATCGTCGTGGAGTTTAGGCGAAGCCCTGCGCCGGTAGAACATCATCATCGTCACCACGCCGTCGTGCTGACGGAACTCATCCCCGAAGCTTTGCTGGATCGGAGCCCGGGGATCGTCATCGAGCTGAACGTGTGCTAAACTCGGAGGTGCCGTACGTTCGGTGCTTGGATCGGTCGGATCGTGAAGATGTACGACTACATCAACCGCGTTGTCATAACGCTTCCTCTTACGGTCTACGAGGGTACGTGGACAACACTCTCCCCTCTCGTTGCTATGTCATCACCATGATCTTGCGTGTGCGTAGGAATTTTTTTGAAATTACTACGTTCCCCAACAGCTACTTCCTGCATCTACTACTATTACTCCACCAATCGACAGCTATCCATCATGCATCTATGACAACAATACAATACGTGCCTCGCTACTCTTTCTGCCACGAGATGAGGACACCACAAGATTGAACCCACTACAAAGCACCTCTCCTGTCGAAGATAAATAAATCTAGTTGGCCAAACCAAACGGATAGATCTAAGATAAATACAAAGCTATCATAATCATGCATAATAAAGTTTAGAAATGACTCAATTACTTTTCAATGAATAATCTGATCATAAATTCATAATTCATCAGATCCCAACAAACACACCGCAAAAGAAGATTACATCGGATAGAACTCCAAGAAGATCGAGGAGAACATTATATTGAAGATCAAAGAGAGAGAAGAAGTCATCTAGCTACTAGCTATGGACCCGTAGTTGTGTGGTGAACTACTCATACATCATCGGTAGGGAATCAAGGTTGATGTAGAAGCCCTCTGTGATGTCTTGTTACTCTTGAGTGTTTGGGCACCCTAGACGAAAGAGATCACCTCAGAGCCACGATTCATTGTAGTGAAGCTTCGTGGTGGTGTTGGGAGCCTCCAATTAAGTTGCGAAGAGAGCCACAACCTTGTTTGTAAAGGTTCGGTCGCCGCCTTAAAGGGCAACACTAGCGGAATCACGACATCTTGCATTATGCGAGGGCGTGAGAAGAATACGGTGATCCTAGTTGCTTCTTGGGGAGCATTATATCTCCACATCACTCCAATGAAGACGTACCTCATCCTAAAGGGAGAGAATTTCGGTAACACATCCTCATCTTCACCGACTCCACTTGAGAAATTTTTTAACCTTCACTCTGTGCAAGCTATATTGTGTTTATATCTTATGCCTGCTTGTGAGCTTGTTATTGTGCTTGTCATATAGGTTTTCCACCTAGTTGCATGTCTAGTCAACCTATTTTCTTGTCAATCCGAATTTGATCAAAAGCTTTAAAAATGGTAGTTGCCTATTCACTCCCCTTCCAATCAACCATATCCACCCTTTTAGGAGGAAGCCCTATGGAGGCACTACGCTCATCATGGTAGACTGGGACGCCGTCACAACCATCTCCCACATAACCCAGTTCTCCTTGCTGCTCCGCCTCCACCTCATCCTTGCCGTTGTGGTCGTCACCTCTCTCTCTCTCTCTCACTCACTCACTCTAAACAGGGATGATGAGAGTGAGTGAGATCAGAGAGAGGATCAGGGGAATAGCGAGTGTGTTGATTGAGTGAGCTCGTTCACTGGGTTTCGACGTTGCACAAACGATTTGCAGAAGATGACTTGGCACTAGACTTTCGCCGAGATCCGTGCAGCAAGATCAACACACGTTAAGGGCCTGTTTAATTCGTAGACTTGAAATTACTACGTTCCCCAACGGTGGTATACGAGCCAGGTTTTATGCGTTGATGTTATATGCACGAGTAGAACACAAGTGAGTTGTGGGCGATACAAGTCATACTGCTTACCAGCATGTCATACTTTGGTTCGGCGGTATTGTTGGATGAAGCGGCCCGGACCGACATTACGCGTACGCTTACGTGAAACTGGTTCTACCGACGTGCTTTGCACACAGGTGGCTGGCGGGTGTTAGTTTCTCCAACTTTAGTTGAACCGAGTGTGGCTACGCCCGGTCCTTGCGAAGGTTAAAACAACACTAACTTGACGAACTATCGTTGTGGTTTTGATGCGTAGGTAAGAACGGTTCTTGCTCAGCCCGTAGCAGCCACGTAAAACTTGCAACAACAAAGTAGAGGACGTCTAACTTGTTTTTGCAGGGTATGTTGTGATGTGATATGGTCAAGACGTGATGAGATATAAGTTGTTGTATGAGATGATCATGTCTTGTTGAAGTTATCGGCAACTGGCAGAAGCCCTATGGTTGTCTCTTTGTTGCATAAGATGCAAGTGCCAAATAATTGCTTTACTTTATCGCTATGCGATAGCAATAGTTGCAAGAGCAATAGTTGGCGAGATGACCATGTGACGACACATTGATATAGATCAAGATGATGAAGATCATGGTGTTGTGCCGGTGACGATAGAGATCATGACAGTACTTTGGAGATGGAGATCAAAGGCGCAAGATGATCATGGCCATATCATGTCACATATTTTGATTGCATATGATGTTTATCTGTTATACATCTTATTTTGTTTTGTTTGACGGTAGCATTTTAAGATGATCTCTCACTAAATTATCAAGAAGTGTTCTCCCTGAGTATGCACCGTTGCGAAAGTTCTTCGTGCTGAGACACCATGTGATGATCGGGTGTGATAGGCTCTACGTTCAAATACAACGGGTGCAAAACAGTTGCACACGCGGAATACTCAGGTTAAACTTGACGAGGCTAGCATATACAGATATGGCCTCGGAACACGAAGACCGAAAGGTCGAACGTGAATCATATAGTAGATATGATCAACATAGTGATGTTCACCATTGAAACTACTCCATCTCACGTGATGATCAGACATGGTTTAGTTGATTTGGATCACGTAATCACTTAGATGACTAGAGAGATGTCTGTCTAAGTGGGAGTTCTTTAGTAATATGATTAATTGAACTTTAATTTATCATGAACTTAGTCCTGGTAGTATTTTGCAAATTATGTTATAGATCAATAGCTCGCGTTGTTGCTTTCATATGTTTATTTTGATATGTTCCTAGAGAAAACTGTGTTGAAAAATATTAGTAGCAATGATGCGGATTGGATCCATGATCTGAGGTTTATCCTCATTGTTGCATAGAAGAATTATGTCCTTAATGCACCGCTAGGTGACAGACCTATTGCAGGAGCAGATGCAGACGTTATGAACGTTTTTGCTAAGCTCAATATGATGACTACTTGATAGTTTAGTGCACCATGCTTAACGGCTTAGAATCGGGACTTCAAGGACGTTTTGAACGTCATGGACCATATGAGATGTTCCAGGAATTGAAGTTAATATTTCAAGCAAATACCCGAGTTGAGAGATATGAAGTCTCCAACAAGTTCTATAGCTAAAAGATGGAGGAGAATCGCTCAACTAGTGAGCATGGGCTCAGATTGTCTGGGTACTTCAATCGCTTGAATCAAGTGGGAGTTAATCTTCCAGATAAGATAGTGATTGACAGAATTCTCTAGCCACCATCACTAAAGTTACTAGAACTTCGTGATGAACTATAGTATGCAAGGGATGACGAAAATGATTCCCGAGCTCTTCGTGATGTTGAAATCGACGAAGATAGAAATCAAGAAAGAGCATCAAGTGTTGATGATTGACAAGACCACTAGTTTCAAGAAAAGGGCAAAGGGAAAGAAAGGGAACTTCAAGTAGAATGACAAGCAAGTTGTCACTCCCGCGAAGAAGCTCAAAGCTGGACCAAAGCCTGAAACTGAGTGCTTACACTGCAAAGGAAATGGTCACTGGAAGCGGAAATGCCCTGAATATTGGGTGGATAAGAAGGATGGCAAAGTGAACAAGGGTATATTTGATATACAGGTGTTTGATGTGTGCCTTACTAGTGTTTATAGTAGCCCCTGGGTATTTGATACTTGTTCGGTTGCTAAGATTAGTAACTCGAAACAGGAGTTACATAATAAACAGAGACTAGTTGAGGGGAAGTGACGATGAGTGTTGGATATAGTTCCAAGACTGATATGATCATCATCACACACTCCCTATATTTTTGAGATTAGTGTTAAAACTAAATAAATGTTATTTTGCATTTGCGTTGAGCATGAATATGATTTGATCATGTTTATTGCGATACAGTTATTCATTTGAAGTTAAAGAATAATTGTTATTCTGTTTACATGAATAAGACCTTCGATGGTTATACATCCAATGAAAATAGTTTGTTGAATCTCGATCGTAGTGATACACATATTCATAATATTGATGCCAAAAGATGCAAAGTTAATAATGATAGTGCAACTTATTTGTGGCACTGCCGTTTGGGTCATATCGGTATAAAGCGCATGAAGAAACTCCATAAAGATGGATTTTCGGAATCACTTGGTTATGAATCATTTGATGCTTGCGAACCGTGCCTTTTGGGCAAGATGACTAAAACTCCGTTCTCCGGAACAATGGAACAAGCTACTGACTTATTGGAAATAATACATACCGATGTATGAAATCCAATGAGTGTTGATGCTCGTGGCAAGTATCGTTATTTTATGACCTTCACAAGATGATTTGAGCAGATATGGGTATATCTACTTGATGAAACATAAGTCTGAAATAGTTGAAAGGTTCAAAGAATTTCAGAGTGAAGTGGAAAAATCATCGTAACAAGAAAATAAAGTTTCTGCGATCTGATCACGGAGACGAATATTTGAGTTACGAGTTTGGTCTTCAATTAAAACAATGTGGAATAGTTTCACAGCTCACGCCACCTGGAACACCACAACGTTATGGTGTGTCCGAACGTCGTAACCGCACTTTAGTGGATATGGTGCGATATATGATGTCTCTTATTGATTTACCATTGTCGTTTTGGGGTTATGCATTAGAGACAGTTGCATTCACGTTAAAAGGGCACTATCTAAATCCGTTGAGACGACACCATATGAACTGTGGTTTAGCAAGAAACCCAAGTTGTCGTTTCTTAAAGTTTGGGGCTACGATGCTTATGTGAAAAAATTTCATCCTGATAAGCTCAAACCTAAATCGGAGAAGTGTGTCTTCATAGAATACCCAAAGGAAACTGTTGGGTACACCTTCTATCACAGATCCGAAGGCAAGATATTCGTTGCTAAAAATAGATCCTTTCTAGAGTAGGAGTTTCTCTCGAAAGAAGTGAGTGGGAGGAAAGTAGAGCTTGATAAGGTAATTTGTACCTTCTCCCGAATTGGAAAATAGTTCATCACTGAAATCAGTTCCAGTGATTCCTACACCAATTAGTGATGAAGCTAATGATGATGATCATGAAACTTCAGATCAAGTTACTACAGAACCTCGTAGGTCTTCCAGAGTACGGTCTGCACCAGAGTGGTACGGTAATCCTGTTCTGAAAGTCATGTTACTAGACCATGATAAACCTACGAACTATAAGGAAGCGATGATGAGCCCAGATTCCGTGAAATGGCTGGAGGCCATGAAATCTGAGATAGGATCCATGTATGAGAACAAAGTGTGGACTTTGGTGGACTTGCCCGATGATCGGCAAGCCATAGAAAATAAATGGATCTTCAAGAGGAAGACGGACGTTGATAGTAGTGTTACTATCTACAAAGCTCGACTTGTCGCAAAAAGGTTTTTTGACAAGTTCAAGATGTTGAATACAATGAGATTTTATCACTCGTATCGATGCTTAAGTCTGTCCGAATCAAGTTAGCAATTGCCACATTTTATGAAATCTGGCAAATGGATGTCAAAACTGCATTCCTTATGGATTTATTAAAGAAGAGTTGTATATGATGCAACCAGAAAGTTTTGTCAATCCTAAAGATGCTAACAAAGTGTGCAAACTCCAGCAATCCATCAATGGACTGGTGCAAGCATCTCGGGGTTGGAATATACGCTTTGATGAGTTAATCAAAGCATATGGTTTTATACAGACTTTTGGAAAGGCCTGTACTTACAAGAAAGTGAGTGGGAGCACTACATCATTTCTGATAAGTATATGTGAATGACATATTGTTGATCGGAAATAATGTAGAATTATTCTGCAAAGCATAAAGGAGTGTTTGACAGGAGTTTTTCAAAGAAAGACCTCGGTAAAGCTGCTTACATATTGAGCATCAAGATCTATAGTGATAGATCGAGACGCTTGATAAGTTTTTTTTTCAATAAGTACATACCTTGACAAAGATTTTGAAGTAGTTCAAAATGGAACAGTCAAAGAAAGAGTTCTTGCCTGTGTTACAAGGTGTGAAATTGAGTAAGACTCAAAGCCCGACCACGGCAAAAAATAGAAAAGAGAATGAAAGTCATTCCCTATGCCTCAGTCATAGATTCTATAAAGTATGCTATGATATGTACCAGACCTATTGTATACCTTGCTCTAAATTTGGCAAGGGAGTACAATAGTGATCTAGGAGTAGATCACTAGACATTGGTCAAGAATATCCTTAGTAAGGACTACGGAAATATTTCTCGATTATGGAGGTGATAAAAGAGCCCGTCGTAAAGAGTTACATCGGTGCAAGCTTTTACACCGATCCAGATGACTCTAAGTCTCAATCTGGATACATATTGAAAGTGGGAGCAATTAGCTAGAGTAGTTCCGTACAGAGCATTGTAGACATAGAATATTTGCAAAATACATACGGCTCTGAATGTGACAGACCCGTTGACTAAACTTCTCTCACAAGCAAATACATGATCATACCTTAGTACTCTTTGGGGGTTAATCACATAGCAATGTGAACTAGATTATTGACTCTAGTAAAACCATTTGGGTGTTGATCACATGACGATGTGAACTATTGGTATTAATCACATACAGATGTGTATATTGGTGTTAAATCACATGGTGATGTGAACTAGATTATTGACTCTAGTGCAAGTGGGAGACTGAAGGAAATATGCCCTAGAGGCAATAATAAAGTTATTATTTATTTCCTTATTTCATGATAAATGTTTATTATTTATGCTAGAATTGTATTAACCGGAAACGTAATACATGTGTGAATACATAGACAAAACATGGTGTCACTAGTATGCCTCTACTTGACTAGCTCGTGAATCAAAGATGGTTAAGTTTCCTAGCCATAGACATGAGTTGTCATTTGATTAATGGGATCACATCATTAGGAGAATGATGTGATTGACATGACCAATTCCGTTAGCCTAGCACTTGATCATTTAGTATATTGTTATTGCTTTCTTCATGACTTATACATGTTCCTGTAACTATGAGATTATGCAACTCCCGTTTACCGGAGGAACACTTTGGGTGCTACCAAACGTCACAACATAACTGGGTGATTATAAAGGAGTACTACAGGTGTCTCCAAAGGTACATGTTGGGTTGGCGTATTTCGAGATTAGGTTTTGTCACTCTGATTGTCAGAGAGGTATCTCTGGGCCCTCTCGGTAATGCACATCACTATAAGTCTTGCAAGCAATGTGACTAATGAGTTAGTTGTGGGATGATGCATTACGTAACGAGTAAGGGACTTGCCGGTAACGAGATTGAACTAGGTATTGGATACCGACGATCGAATCTCAGGCAAGTAACATACCGATGACAAAGGGAACAACGTATGTTGTTATGCGGTTTGACCGATAGAGATCTTCGTAGAATATGTAGGATCCAATATGAGCATCCAGATTCCGCTATTGGTTATTGACCGAGAATAGTTCTAGGTCATGTCTACATAGTTCTCGAACCCGTAGGGTCCGCACGCTTAAGGTTTCGATGACAGTTATATTATGAGTTTATGAGTTTTGATGTACCGAAGGAGTTCGGACTCCCGGATGAGATTGGGGACATGATGAGGAGTCTCGAAATGGTCGAGACGTAAAGATCGATATATTGGACGACTATATTCGAACTTCGGAAAGGTTCCGAGTAATTCGGGTATTTTCGGGGGTACCGGGGAGTTACGGGAATACGAGGAAGAAGCAATGGGCCTCATGGGCCAAGTGGTGGAAGAGAGGAGGTAGGGCGCGCGGCCCCCCTAGCCCAAACCGAATTGGACTAGGGGGCCGGCCCCCCTTTCCTTCTTCTCCTCCCTCTCCTTCCTTCTCCTTCTCCTCCCCTTCCTTCCCTTCTCCTAGTAGGACTTGGAAAGAGGGGGGAATCCTACTTGGAGTAAGATTGCCCCCCTTGGGCGCGCCTTCTCCTCCTTGGCCAGCCCTCCTCCCCTTGCTCCTTTATATACGGGGGCAAGGGGGCACCCCATGACACACAAGTTGATCTACGGATCGTTCCTTAGCCGTGTGCGGTGCCCCCCTCCACCATATTCCACCTCGGTCGTATCGGTCGTATCGTCGCGAACTCATCCCCGAAGCTTTGCTGGATCGGAGCCCGGGGATCGTCATTGAGCTGAACGTGTGCTGGACTCGGAGGTGCCGTACGTTCCGTGCTTGGATCGGTCGGATCGTGAAGACGTACGACTACATCAACCGCGTTGTCATAATGCTTCCTCTGACGGTCTACGAGGGTACGTGGACAACACTCTCCCCTCTCGTTGCTATGTCATCACCATGATCTTGCGTGTGCGTAGGAATTTTTTTGAAATTACTACGTTCCCCAACAGCTACTTCCTGCATCTACTACTATTACTCCACCAATCGACAGCTATCCATCATGCATCTATGACAACAATACAATACGTGCCTCGCTACTCTTTCTGCCACGAGATGAGGACACCACAAGATTGAACCCACTACAAAGCACCTCTCCTGTCGAAGATAAATAAATCTAGTTGGCCAAACCAAACGGATAGATCTGAGATAAATACAAAGCTATCATAATCATGCATAATAAAGTTTAGAAATGACTCAATTACTTTTCAATGAATAATCTGATCATCAATTCATAATTCATCAGATCCCAACAAACACACCGCAAAAGAAGATTACATCGGATAGAACTCCAAGAAGATCGAGGAGAACATTCTATTGAAGATCAAAGAGAGAGAAGAAGTCATCTAGCTACTAGCTATGGACCCGTAGTTGTGTGGTGAACTACTCATACATCATCGGTAGGGCATCAAGGTTGATGTAGAAGCCATCTGTGATGTCTTGTTACTCTTGAGTGTTTGGGCACCCTAGACGAAAGAAATCACCTCAGAGCCACGATTCATTGTAGTGAAGCTTCGTGGTGGTGTTGGGAGCCTCCAATTAAGTTGCGAAGAGAGCCACAACCTTGTTTGTAAAGGTTCGGTCGCCGCCTTAAAGGGCAACACTAGCGGAATCACGACATCTTGCATTATGCGAGGGCGTGAGAAGAATACGGTGATCCTAGTTGCTTCTTGGGGAGCATTATATCTCCACATCACTCCAATGAAGACGTACCTCATCCTAAAGGGAGAGAATTTCGGTAACACATCCTCATCTTCACCGACTCCACTTGAGAAATTTTTTAACCTTCACTCTGTGCAAGCTATATTGTGTTTATATCTTATGCCTGCTTGTGAGCTTGTTATTGTGCTTGTCATATAGGTTTTCCACCTAGTTGCATGTCTAGTCAACCTATTTTCTTGTCAATCCTAATTTGATCAAAAGCGTTAAAAATGGTAGTTGCCTATTCACTCCCCTTCCAATCAACCATATCCACCCTTTTAGGAGGAAGCTCTATGGAGGCACTATGCTCATCATGGTAGACTGGGACGCCGTCACAACCATCTCCCACATAACCCAGTTCTCCTTGCTGCTCCGCCTCCACCTCATCCTCGTCGTTGTGGTCGTCACCTCTCTCTCTCTCTCTCTCTCTCTCTCTCTGAACAGGGATGATGAGAGCGAGTGAGATCAGAGAGAGGATCAGGGGAATAGCGAGTGTGTTGATTGAGTGAGCTCGTTCGCTGGGTTTCAACGTTGCACAAACGATTTGCAGAAGATGACTTGGCACTAGACTTTCGCCGAGATCCGTGCAGCAAGATCAACACACGTTAAGGGCCTGTTTAATTCGTAGGATTCTGAAAATGTAGGAATAGGAAAAGTATAGGGTTAGAGTGGCATGCCCACTTGCATCCTATAAGATTAGCAATAGTGTTTGATGCCACATGAAAAACAAAGAAACTATAAAAAGAGGTTGGGGTTATACCTGGCCATGGGAAGCCCGGCCCGGCCGGCCCAGCCCGATGCTGCCCCCGAGCCGGGCTCGGGCCTAGATTTTGAGCCCGAAGGCCGGGCTGGGTCGGGCCCGGGCCCGTCATTTTTGCGTTTTTCTGAAGGTCGGGCCGGGCCGGAGCCCGACGGGCTTTTACGTGTTCGGGCCGGGCTCGGGCCTAGAAAACAGGCCCGATGGCCGGGCCGGGCCGGGCCCGGGCCTGGGTTTTTTGCATCGGGCTTGGCTAGGCCCCGCCCGAAGCCCGGCCCGGCCCGGGGTATGGCCAGGTATAGTAGGGGTGGATGTTAGATTTTCTATAAATATAGTACAAAAGATTCCATAGAAAAAATTCCTGTGGGATCCAATTCTATGATTCAAATGACCAACATAGAAAAAAATGTTAAGGATTTCAATCCTTCAAAGATCATATAAAATTCCTTTGAATCAAAGGAGCCCTAAAACAAAGTTTGCTAGAAAAACTTTTCTAGGGAACGTCAGTCAATTATCATTCCCGTTAACCGTTACTAAACAACAGTTACGCATTGGACTCACCAACCAGATACGATACACTTACTCTTATCCGGTCATATCGTAGTACTTCACGATTAATTCGCTTGGATCTTGGAATTTCCTTTGCCTGGAGAAGTATAATTTGGTACGATCTCTGCCAAGAGCGACCTGCTGTGTTCTGTCCTCGGTTATTCCCGCTGTAACATTAGCGACACCACGTAATCCAAACGAACTCATCTCTACAATTCAGTTGTCTTTTAACGCAGCCATTTCGGGTCTGTATCGAGCACACCGAGAGAGTATCATACTCTGTAAAATTCCTTGTACTCATCTAAAGAAAGGAGGCTCTTGCCCGGAAGGTTGGGAACCACGTGTGACAAAGTACGGTGCATCCCGTGCTTGGCCTGCAGCTGGTTCTCGTACGTGCGCCTATATATACTCTTCGAAGCAGCGTGATCAGAACCAAGTACGCATGGCAAGTTAAGTGCAAAGCTAGGCTAGCAAAATAGATAAGCAGGCAGGAGGTCTA
This sequence comes from Triticum dicoccoides, assembly GCF_002162155.2. Taxonomy (NCBI): domain Eukaryota; kingdom Viridiplantae; phylum Streptophyta; class Magnoliopsida; order Poales; family Poaceae; genus Triticum; species Triticum dicoccoides. The sequence goes on from NC_041381.1 coordinate 347,584,570, forward strand.
GCAATGGCAAACGCCAAGCTTGTAGTCGTGGGGGTGGCCATCCTTGTAATCCTGCTGCACGTGTCTACGTGCGCCATGGCCCGGCACCACGCCAAGCCGGACCCGTGCGCCAGCGAGGACGACTCCGTGCCGGGCATGCTGCACAAGCACAAGCACAAGAAGCCCCACTGCCCCTCGCCGGGCGGCAGCGGTGGTGGCGGCGGCCGCGGAGGCGGCGGCACCCCAGGCGTGATGACGGTGAACGGCTTCCAGAAGGGTCAGGACGGCGGCGGGCCGTCGGAGTGCCACGGCAAGTACCACAGCAACGGTGACATGATCGTGGCGCTGTCGACGCGCTGGTACGAGGGCGGACGCCGGTGCGGCAAGATGATTCGCATCACCAGCAAGCACAACGGGCGCACCGTGCAGGCCAAGGTGGTGGACGAGTGCGACTCCAACCACAGCTGCAAGACCAACATCGTGGACACCTCCGAGGCCGTGTGGAAGGCGCTCGGGCTCGACAGCAACATCGGCGAGGTGCCCGTCACATGGTCCGACGCCTGAGGCCATACCCGCCGGCCATGGATTCCAGGTTGCTCGAAGCCAGTCACGTACGGTGTGCGTGGAAAAGGTCTCTAGCTGCTTCCTGGACCTGGGTACGTAGTACGTATGTATACGTTTGAAGTGCGAGTGTCTTTTGTGTCAATCTCGATGAGTAGGTAGCTTGTCGAGTAGTTACTTCGTTGCTGAATAAAACTACTACCTCTGTCGATGGTAGTGCGGGTTTATCTTGTACTACTAATATCCACGCGTGTGTACGTGTCGGTGTCAGTCTAAGTTTACTATCGCTGTTTTCTGTTGTGAGAATATATAATATAATGCTACTCTCGTATTAGCAATAACACTTTTTGCTTCGGTGTACCCCTCTAAACACATTGACGGCTGAGATTTCTATACCCTTTCATAATAAAAGGTAGGATGATATTTTCACCCGCGCCGATATGCGGCCTGTGCATGAATCGAACTCAAGATCTCTTGGTCTAAGGAGGACCACACTAACAAACTAGGGCATCCTAATGCTTGTGTGTCTTTACTTCTCCTATTTTTTTTCTTCTACTTCAGTTCGCGGCTGGGCCGGATCATTGTTGAATCGGTTCTTTTATCACTACTGGCAAACATGCCCGGGCGTTGCAACGGAAGAAAATTTTATCTCTCATACACACTCTCGAGACATCGGTAAGTCTCTAGAAATCTTGCATGACGTCAGATGAAAACAACATGATATGTGATGTTGCGCAAAAAACATAGAGATGCGATAATTTTTGAAGTGTACTCAAGGGGTTTCCAACTTGTGGTTGAGATGGTTAGGTGGACAGTGATATCACCAACCCATCAGGTTTCAAATCCTGGTGCTCGCATTATTTCTGGATTTATTTCAGGATTTTCGGCGATGCGCTTTCAGTGGGAGGAGACGTTCCCGTCGACCACGAGGTGCCTACGGTAACTTCGTAAATCTCAAGATGATATGCCGGCTCAGTCTTTCGGAGGTGCTCATAGGGGTAGGGTGTGCGTGTGTACGTTCATAGGGGTGAGTGTATGCGCGTGTATGAGCGCTTGTGTCTGTACTGATGCTCAAAAAAAAATCTACCTATTTGTAGGTATCCTTTACGCATTTGTTGTCGTTCCTCCTCAGTGATGTGCAATAAATATTTGCATTACGATGAAAATAGCAAAGTACATTCTATTAATTAATGATTGCATATGCATAAGAGCATTTTTTGTGTCTTACTGATATATTTGTTTGTATTTGTAATCCAAGTAAAGTCTTAATTTGGTTGCAAACATATTAGAAAGCTTCATCGAAAACAATCAATTAGTAAGGACATGCATACCAAATGTTTAAGGTTGCATATCAACATCGATATTCTTAAATAAACCATTACGAAAACAATTTAAAACAATATGAAAATCAAAGTTAAGGCATTGGTTTACGTAAAGCTTGTATCAACAACATTGTAATACATCCCACAAAAAAAGTAACAATGTAATATATACACGTTTAATATTTTTCAATTTCTTGGTCAACATTTTTTAAAACATATTTAGTTTTGATGTCTACATTTTTGTACACATTCTACATGTTTTGTAACATCAGGAACATTTTTATATACACGTTTGACATTGTCCAAACACATGATTTGAAAACTTATATTTTTTATGTCTACTTTGTTCCATACACATAGTATATTTTTGTATACAATTTTCTTATACATTAAAAACATTTTTCGTGCACATTTAACATTTTTTAATGCATGACCAAAAAAATTCAGAAAAAGATGAAAATTATATTATTATTTTCCATACGCACTCTACATTTTTCGTATATGATGGAAACTGTTTTTCTATACAAGCTTAACATTTTTTAATGCATGATTAACATTTTTTCAAAGTTTGCATATAAGTGATTTTTATAATTGAAATATTCAGAGTATATTAAAATAAAGAAAAAAATAATGTAAAAATAACTGAAAAAATAAGTATTGAAGGCCGCGTTGTGCCGGCCCCATCGGGCAGCTGGCGTGACAGTGTGCCCAATATCCTATGCCCACCGGTCCTAAGAGAGAAAAGGGGGAGATAAAACAAACCAGTGTGGGATTGTACTGGGTCTCCAGGATGGAAGAGCAAACTTCTAACCAGTTAGGGTGGCCAGGCACTTATCATACATGGGGGATCGCTGTGTGTTGAATCAAAAGCAACGACCAACTTATAAAGAGAAAAAAAGGTAATTCATGCGAACTCTAGGGGAATTTCACGATGGACGGCCAGACGCAATCCTGCTTTTATTATTAGGTAGAGAAAAAAATTTCGTTTGTCTACTAGTTTTCTTCCTTTTAGAAAAAATGATCACCCTTATTAAATTATGTTCAAATTTTAAAAATGTTCCTTTTGATTTTTTTTCATAAAGTACAAATATTCACATTTAAAAAAATGTTCAGATATGTCAAAAAATTGTTCATATCTTTCAAAATTGCTCAGAATGCCATAACACAAATATATTTTAAAAAGAGCAAAGAAAATTTGGAACACAACTTTTTTTTTTTGAAAAACACTACAAAGTTTGAAATTTTCATACAAAAACAGAAAATGTGAATAAAAAATTTAAACAAATTATTTTGATTTCCGTGAGCATTTTTTGTATTTGTGTAGAAAAAATTTGAATACAGAATTATTTTCTAAATTCGAAATAAGTTTTGAAAGCACAAACATTATTTGAAAATGCAGAATTGTCGTAATGACAAAAACTTACAGCCCAATAAATTTTTTGGTCCATTTGAATGATATAAAAAAAGGTACTCTGAGACGGAACCTACAGCCCAACCCGAACGCCCCACCCAAACTTTTTTCCATTTAAATTAGTGAACACTAGTCATCTACCTGTGCACCTGCACGGCCTAGAAATTATAGCTATACATTTTATAAATAAATTTACATTTATATGTAAATGGAAGTGTTTCATTTTTTGATATCATACAACTGGAAAGATGCTAATTTATTCAACCTGTTGCACAAATAGGAATAACATTCGTTCAGTTGATATTTATTAAGATGATAATATTCATATTTTGTTATGCATGAAAATTTACGTGCCTGTTTTATTTTACTCTGCACGATCTTCTTTTTGTACGATGGGATTAAATTATTAATTTTCAAACAGGCATTTCTTAGCTGGGGGCATGAATATTTTTTAGTTTTATATACGTGCTCTTTTTTCAATGAGAAGGCACTTTTTTTTTCAAGGTGGCACGTGCTTTTTCTAGGAACTTAGACGTGGGTGTTGAGTATATTTTTTTAGAAGTGCGAGTTTTATTTATGTACATGGTGAGAAGTTTTATTCTAGACGTACATGGTGATTCTTTTAATAAGACATGGTTCTCTTTTGTTTGTACGAATGGATTTCATCCCTTACGTGCATGGTGATTCCTTGCATGGCCCTGTAATAGATCTTAACCATAAATGTGTGGTCTTTTCTTAGATCAAGGTCACGTGTTTTTTTCCTGGGAAGTTGGATGTGCGTGTGGTTGACTATTTTTTTTCCTTTTTTCCTGTCCGTTTAGATGTGGGCGTGGAGGACTCTTTTTTTTTGGACATTGTGGATCGTATACCAATTGGATTCTAACCACAATCACTTATTTAATCTCAAGCGTTGATTTAGAATCTAAAGGTTAAATTTATATGTTTTCTGAGAATTAACGTGGAGGCTTCGTTGGTGCTTCCAATTAGTAAATAAGATTTTCTTAAATTCGCTAATTTTGTTTTCAAGGTCATGAAATTTTTTCGTATCCAGGAACTATTTCAACTTTTACAAATGCTTTATAAAAGCATGTAATTTTTTTCAATTTCATAAACATTCTTTTCCAAAATGGATGAACTTTTTTTCAAATCGGTGAATGGTTGGGCCAGCCTAATAGTCCACCGACGGAAGCAATGCCGTTGCCCTGTTGGGCAAGGACTTAGTTTTTTTCCTATTCTATTTGTTCATTTTCTATTTTTTTCATTATTTTATTTTTCTATTTTTGAACTTGATTATACATTTTTAAACCTGTTTTAAAATTTGAAATATTTTTGGAATACCAAAAAATGTTATTGTTTTCGAACATTTTTTACAAATTATGAAATTGGTCTGGAATTTCAAAAAAAGTTTCCCATTTTTGAATTTTTTTTCATAAATTTAATAAATGTTGACAAGTTTTTAAAATAGTATGTGGTTTGCGATTTGTGTACAACATCAATGTTTGGGAATTTATTAACAACTTTGGAAAAGGGCTTCAGGTTTAGAGAATTTTCAAACACAATTTGAAATTCAAAATTGTTGTCGGATTTTAAGAAATAATTCGGTTATAAAAAATGTTCATGTTGATTGATAATGACAGAAATTGCAAATAACAAAAGCTTGCCCTACCGAACTACTCGAACCACCACCTTTAAACATGATGCGCTTCTTGACATGCATTAAATGACACTAAATTTTGCCATGCTCATGGCAAGCCTCCATACAATAATTGAAGGAATTCAAACACTAGACGCACGTTGCGTCACGTTTGGCTAGTATTTTTTGAGTTTTTCCACGGGAAAACCCTAAATATGCATAAAACGTCATAACTCAATGAAATTTATCATGAATACTTGGCACGGTGATGCTAGTGTATGAAAAAAATTTGGGTCTGTTTTATTGATGTGAGAAAAAAGTGCATGAAGACTTGCCCTATTAGCCTACCCGAACCACCACCTTTGAACATGATGTACCTCTTGACATGCATGGAGTGACATCAAATTTTTCTAGCATGTGGGCATGCTCATGGCAGGCATCCATACAAAATTTGAAGGAATTCGGACCCCGAACGCACGTTGTGTCAAGTTCGGTTAGTGTTTTGGGGTTTTTTCATCGGGAAAATCCTATAAATGCATAAAATGTCATAAATCAATCAAATTTATCATGAATGCTTGGCATGGTGATGCTAGTGTGTGCAAAAAATTTGGATCCATTTTTATTGATGTGAAAAAAGTGCATCCAGACTTGCCCTACCGGCCTACCCAAACCACCACCTTTGAACATGGTGTGCTTCTTGCCATGCATGAAATGGCACCAATTTTTGCCAGCATGTGGGAATGCTCATCATAGGCTTTGCATGCCAATTTGAAGGAAGTCGGACACCAAACGCATGTTGCATCACGTTCGGCTAGTGTTTTAGGGTTTTTCATGGGGAAAACCCTAGAAAATGCATAAAATGTTAGAACTCAATGAAATTTATCATGGATACTTGGCATAGTGATGTTATTGTGTGAAAAAAAAACTTGGGTCAATTTTATTGATGTGAAAAAAGTGCATCCAGACTTGCCCTGCCGGATTACCCGAACTAACATCTTTGAACACGGTGTGCTTCTTGCCATGCATGAAATGACACCAAATTTGGCCAGCATGTGTGTCGTGCATACGACCATCTATGGGATCATGGTGACCCCTTTGCGGTTTGACTGGAGGGATCATCAAGCACAAAGAGCAGATCTAGCAATCAACGTAGTAGTTTACCCAGGTTCGGGCCATTGTGAAGCGTAAAACCCTACTCCTACTTTGATGTATTTGATGTTTGTGCACAAGTACAAGGAAAGCCACTGTCCGGCAAGATTGCGCGGGAAGTGTAGCTACGCGTGTAATTGGGCAAAGTGTTGAACTTTGTAAAGGTAGCCATGGGCCTCCTTTTATAAAGAAAGGGGCTACCACGCAGTGGCAAAATGGTCTTTACATAAGGTAAATAGTGGCTACAGTGCTAAATACCTAACTCTGGCGGGTTAGGACAAATGCATAAATTGCGTCATGAGGTGTCGCCTTGATGGATCTCCCCGAAAAGGATCGTCTCTCCTTCTGCGTTGTTCGCCCATCTACCTCATATTTCTTTGACATGCTCCTGGGACGGGTGTCATTAAAGTTGTATCTTTGGCGGTGAGCTGCCACGTGCACACACAAGACTCACCTAACTACCCGCCCGCTCGATACCTATACGACAAGTGACAAGCTGGTCACTTAGGTGGAGCGGTGGCAAGGTAGTGGGATCTTGTCGGGCTGGGAGCTTGCTGGGTCTTCATTACCTTGCCGGCAACTCCAAGCTTGACCTTCCGTGCTTGTGATCGTTGGCTTGGATGTCTTATTTATCTCTTCATCTATTAGTCTTGAGTTTGATCTGAATTCTCCTCCGGTAAGCCTTGTCGTCGGGAAAGGCTGCCACTGCCTGTACACAAGTCCAGGGTACTAAAGTACCCAAACTTTAGTACACCGACAATGTGGGCTTGCTCATGGCAGGCTGCCATGCAAAATTTGAAGAAACTCGGACACTGAAGACACGTTGTGTCACGTTCGGCTAGTGTTTTATGTGTTTTTCACCAAGAAAACCCTAGAAAATGAATAAAATGTCAGAACTCAATGAATTTTCAAGGATACTTGGAATGGTGATGCTAGTGTGTGAAAAAAATTGGGTCCATTTTATTGATGTGAAATAAAAGTGCATCCAGCCTTGCCCTGCGGGCCTACACAAACCACCACCTTTGAACATGGTGTGCTTCTTGCCATGCTTTAAATGACACCAAAGTTTACCAACATGTGGGCATGCTCATGGAAGGCCTCCATGCAAAATTTGACGAAATTCTGACACAGTACGTCGTGTCACGTTCGGCTAGAGTTTTAGGGTTTTTTCACTGGGAAAACACGAGAAAATACATAAAATGCCAGAACTCAATGAAATTTATCATGGATGCTTGGCATGGTGATGCTAGTGTGTAGAAAGAATTTGGGTCCATTTTATTGTTGTGGAAAAAAAAGTGCATCCAGACTTACCCTACTGGTCTACCCGAACAACCACCTTTGAACACGATGTGGTTCTTGCCATGCATGAAATGACACCAAATTTTGCCAGCACATGGGCATACTCATGGAAGGCCTCCATGTAAAATTTGAAGGAATTCAGAAACCGGACACACATTGTGTCACGTTTGGCTACTGTTTTAGGGCCTTTTCACCTGGAAAACCCCTTAAAATGCATAAAATGTCAGAACTCAATGAAATTTATCATGGATTCTTGGTATGGTGATCTAGTGTGTGGAAAAATTTGGGTTCATTTTACTGATGTGAGAAAAAGTGCATCCAGACTTGCCCTACTGGCCTACCCAAGCAACCACCTTTGAACATGTTGTGCGTCTTGCCATGCATGAAATGACACCAAATTTTGCCAGCACATGGGCATACTCATGGCAGGCCTCCATGCAAAATATGAAGGAATTCCGAAACCAAACACAGGTTGTGTCACGTCCGGCTAGTGTTTTAGAGCTTTTTCATCTGGAAAACCCCTCAAAATGCATAAAATATCAGAACTCAATGAAATTTATCACGGATGCCATGGCATGACCAACACTTTAATGAATAGGACATCACGAACCTTAGCATCAATATTTTTACTAGCTAATGATCATCCCCTAGCAAACCTTCATATCATAACCTCAATATCATTAATAAATGCATTATATGCAGTTATCTACGTGCTAGTTTTTATTTTATCACTCTTGCATCCCTATCTTTTTGGACCAAATATACAACTCACGCAAATTACCACTATCTATTCAACTCTCAAAAAGATATAAGTCAAGCATGGGAGTGCAGTTGATTTCTATAAATATAAGTATCGTAGTGCTCTAAAGATATAAGTGAAGCATATGAGCAATTGCCTCAACTCAAAAGATATATGTGAAGTTCAATGAGCATTCTATAAATTGTGATGAATGTGTGCCTCTCATAATTGGTGTGGTCAGGAAACAATGATTGTGGACACAAGCAAAAAAATATAATACATGACGCTCCAAGCAAAATACATATCATGTCATGAATAAAAATATAGCTCCAAGTGATATTGCCAAACGATTGGAGACGAAAGAGGATGCCTTCCGGCGCATCCCCAAGCTTAGATGCTTGAATATTCCTTGAATATTACCTTGGGGTGCCTTGGGCATCCCCAAGCAAAGGGTCTTGCCCCTTCTTATTCTTTCATCCATCGTCATCTCACCCAAAACATGAAAACTTCAATCACACAAAAATCAATAAAACCTCGTGAGATCCATTAGTATAATAAAAATAACCATTAGCTTAAGTACTATCATAAATAGATTCATAATTGTTCTTGCATAATACCTAATGTATTATATCATCTTCATTACTTATACCTCCGGTACAATCCATAGAAACATCAAAACAAGCACACTATGCAATAAAAAAGAGAGTCTGTCTAAAACAGAACAATATGTAATGTTGGAATTTTTGGCCATACTTCTATAACTACAAAAATTCTAAAAAATTAGTACATCGTAAAAACTTTGCGTAGCAGCACTGTATGAAAGTTTCATCAATTGATCACGTTCCAGGAAAGAGAGACAATTCACGCGCTGGACGCTAAACTTCTGTTTTTGCACAGAACCAAATAAACAGTCATCGACATCAAGCGAAAGGCTTTACTTGGCAAAAAAAATCAAAATAAAAGATACAGACATAATCATTACAATAGCAGTAATCATGTTGACTCAAAAAAATGAAATGGAAATATTAAAGATAACTATCGGGTTGCCTCCCAATAAGCGCTACTGTTTAATGCCCCTAGCTTGGCATAATGCATATTTTCATGTTTTGTCATCCTTCAAAGCAATTCCATAGGTGGCTCTCATTATATATAGATTCATAAGGAGGTTTAATTCTCTTCCTAGGGAAATGTTCCATTATTCTCTTTATTAGTGGAAATTGGAACCATATATTACCTACTTTCATATCAATTATTGCACCTATGGTTCTCAAAAATGGTCTACCAAGTATTATGGGACAAGACGGATTACATTCAATATAAAGCACAATAAAGTCCACGGGTACATAATTCCTATTAGCAAGTATGAGCACATCACTAATTTTGTCCAAAAGCTTTTTAATTGTAGAATCCGCTAAGTACAACTTTAGGGAAAATTCATCCATATTAGTGAAACCTAGGACATCATATAAAGCTTTTGGCATAGTAGAAACACTAGCTCCTCGATTACACAAAGCATTACACTCATAATCTTTGATGTGAAGTCGGCCCTACGACTGTTTTTCTTGACTCGCCAAAAAGTCAAGGAATGTGTGGCCATGTGCGACTGCTTGAGAACCCCCGACTTCGTCGTTGTGTGCCATGTTTCCTAAAGTTCAATTTGCTTGTTTAATTCTAGAACTAATAAAATGAATAATGACATAAAAATGGCCTATGTTTTGCCGGAATGTCATTACATTCCCGTTCAAGCAATCCCAGGCACTCGATATATCCTTCTTTCTAGCACAAGTCATGCCGAAATTAATAGAAAATTTTGGCATGACCGTTGCTAAAAAATAGGACATATCGAGCGTGTGAACTTTGCCGAACGAAAATGAATATACGTTCTGGAAAAACATAGGCCACTCGGAGTTTCCCTCCAAACAACAAAAGCCAAGATAGCACTTGGGCAAGCACATACACATGTAGTAGACATATCCATCATATTTCCAAATATCGACATCAATGTCCAAATATAAATGTGTGACAACACTAGTACTACCACGACACTAGTCCACATATCAAATGGACAAATAGACCATATTTACTCACTAGATGGATGTCGAGGATGCGGGTGTCGTCGATTATCTTCTATCCATCGTCGAGCGGCTCGTCTGTGATCTACACTGCAGCACATGAGCATTCGAAGCAGCAACATCATCACAGCAGCATCGTAAAGTTATTTTTTATATAAAAGTTTGTTCAAACTTGATATGCTATCCAAATAAATTATATTATCACTGAAATAAATTGTACATAGACAAATTTGAGAAAAAAGCATCCTAGCTACGACCTATTTTCTATTATGTCATGTTTGTACTAATCAAACTTTTTCATAGTAAGCAAATTCCTTTTTAGCTCAAATTTTGTCCACCGTTAAGTATAGCTTTTTCCTATGCAAAATTTTGTCTGCCAAAGCTGGTTATCTCAATATTAAAATGACTAAAGATCTCTGTCTAAAAATGACCATGATGTATAAGTCTGAAAATTTCAGTCTGAAAATGACCATGATTTAAAGACCATGATGTGCCCAAAGTTAACTGGCCTTTGTTAACTATATCTATCATATATTTAGTTAACTGAAACTATCCAAAAAATTCATTTGACTTAACTGAAACTGTTAAGTTACAAAACCATCTCAAGTGTTTTAACTGCCAACTGAAACGGTTAAGCTCTAGAACCATGCTATCAAGGTTAGGAGGTGTGTCGAGTTTGGGTCAGTACTTCAAGTCCCAGAAAATAGACCTCGTTTTTAATACCTTCAGCGGTGGCTCCGACGCCTTTTTATAATTTTCATGCATGAGGCACTCTTTCCAGTTTTCAACAAATCATAGATTTTGATGCCGCTCCTCTTACGTGGAGGTCCTCGGTGCTCAGCCTTACCATTGAATAGATCTCCATAATTTCTCCACAGGCCATCCTTCTTAAGCCATCTTCGATGTCCCATGTACATGATTTTTGAAGACTCGCCATCTTTCGGTAGCTGCTGAGATGTCGCATCATCCTGCACCTGGTGCGTCTGCAATATTCGTGGCACATCTGACCCGAGACATATCCATAACCGAGAAATTCATGCACCACCATGATCAGTGTGACTCTTGTATCGAAATACTCTCCTGCGCTAGCGTCCCATGTCTTGACCGATGTTGTCCATAATCTGTGTAGCTCCTCTTTCAGTAGCCCCACATATATATATTAATATCATTTCTCCCGGTTGTTTTGGCCCTTGAATCAGCATACTCACATGTATGTACTTGGTATTCATGCACTTCAGGGGGAGGTTGTACATCCATACAAACACGGGTCTGAAAGTGCTAGTATCGACTAGAGGGGGGGTGAATAGGCGATTTTTATTGAAAGTCTTCAAAACATGATAGTTTCGAAGACACAGCAGAAATGACCTAATTGATATGCAGCGGAAGATAAACTACAATAAGCAAACCATAGTCAAGTATGCAATGATGTGAAAGTACAGGACTAATAGCAGCTAAGTAGTAAGGATCAGGATGGAAGATAGTATGAAGCCAATCAACAGTAGTAGTCAAGCATTGAAGTCAAACAGGTACACAGATAGGCAATGACTTCACGAAGACAAACTTAAGTAAAGGAAGGAAGAGGATAGAACCAGTCACTTGTTGAAGACACAGGATTTGTTGGACCAGTTCCAGTTGCTGTGACAACTGTATGTCTGGTTAGGGAGGCTGAGATTCAACTCAGAAGACCGTGTCTTCACCTTATTCCCCTTGAGCTAAGGACACACAGTCCTCGCCCAATCACTCTGGTAAGTCTTGAAGGTAGACTTCCAAACCTTCACAGACTTCATTCACCGGCAATCCACAATGACTCTTGGATGCTCAGAACGCGACGCCTAACCGGCTGGAGGATTCACAGTCCTCAAGTGTAATAAGTCTTCAGGTCACACAGACAGAAAGACTTCGGTGATGCCTAACACTCTTTGGCTCTGGGTGTTTGGGCTTGATCCTCGCAAGGATTTCTCTCTCTCAAAGGCTTCAAGGTGGGTTGCTCTCAAACGACAAAAGTCGTGCACTAACTCTGAGCAGCCACCAATTTATGGTGTAGGGGGTGGGCTATTTATAGCCACTGGGCAACCCGACCTGATATGTCCGAAATGACCCTGGGTTACTAAGGAACTGACACGTGTTCCAACCGTCAGATTTCAAACACACATGGCAACTTTACTTGGGCTACAAGCAAAGCTGACTCATCCAGCTCTGGATAAGATTTGCTCTCATTGTCTTCGCTCGAAGACATAGGATTTGGGTTGAGCATCACTTCAGTCATTCTGACTTAGTTCACTTGGACCCCACTTAACAGTACGGTGGTTCCTATGACTCAACAGAGAAGAAAAGGAGACAGCAAAACAACACAGTCTTCGCGCTCCATAGTCTTCACTCAATGTCTTCTCATGTCATAGTCTTCAATATGAATATCTTCACATACCACCATTGTCTTCAATGTCTTCATACATTTTTAGGGGTCATCTCCGGTAGGTAAACCGAATCAATGAGGGACACTACCTGTGTTATCCTGCAATTCTCACAAACACATTAGTCCCTTAACCAACTTTGTCGTCAATACTCCAAAACCAACTAGGGGTGGCACTAGATGCACTTACAATCTCCCCCTTTTTGGTGATTGATGACAAATTGGTTGAAGTTTTCAACGGGGATAAAGTATGTGAAATTGTAAAGGATAGGGTATTGTCTTCATAAGTTGCAAGGGCTCCCCCTGAAGATGTGCATATAAGTAATTTGCTTTTGGAGTGCAAATGCACATGGCAGGTTGTACTTGTGGAGATCCTCTTCAACTTATGAAGATAATTCATCATGCATGAAATGATATAGCAAGTAGAATGACATGCATAATGAAAAATGGACGTCTGCAGAATGATCTAAGTGCGGAAGTTATCATCGCACATGCGGAATTTATCATCGCATCACAGTAAAGCAAATAAGTAGCAGACGACCATCGAGTTTAAGTGTTACAACTCAAAGAACCAAATGTTTCAAAAGCAAGAGTTGTAAGCACGAGGCAAAATATAAAGCAACCGCCCATATGAACCCGCTTGAAGACTATCAACTCATATGCTTCTCCCCCTTTTGTCAGTAAGGACCAAAAAGGTTTGAAGACATAGAGCATTCTACTCGTCCTCATGAGTAGAGCATTCCACGCTCACCACACCAGGTGAAGCAGCAGGGTTGTCGTTGTTGTTTGGCGGTGCAGACGTACTTGCTGCAGTGTCGATGCGTGCAGAAGTAGGGGGCGGTGAAGTAGCATCATCTTCATCATCGATCACTCTGGCGTTCACAGTTGCTGTGGAGGAAGAATAGTCAGAGTCTTCAAGGGATGGAGTTCGACGTAGGACTGCAGTCCGTGGAGGAGTGGAGTTAAACTTGAATCTTTCAGTGAAGCCATCGTCTTGAAGATCTGCTTCAGTACTAAGCAGCGTCAAACTCTTCCATGATCGCCGACAAGTCTCGTGAGCAACAAATGCATTCTTGGTGGCAAGATTTCGAATACGATTGACGTCCACCAAGAGGCTTTGCATCTGTCTCTTGAGCCAATAGTGATGCTTATCTTGTTTCTGATGAAGTGCCACAAGAAGTTCCCTGTCATTTAGAACACGAAGCGCTTCTTAGGCCTTTGGGCAATGGTGCTTTCAGTGGCTTCAGTTTGCGCACGATGAGGCGGACGAGTATTTCCAGCCATTGGATAGATACGTGTTACTGCTTGAATGCCTTCCATGGACTGAGTGAAGCTTTGGTGATCAGCATTTTGAAGACAAAGAGGCTCCTTGGCAGGCTCAGGGTATATGGCTTCAACTGACATATCAACCTCTGGTAGAAAGATCAGATGATTGCGAGCAGAGGGCTGATAGTTGATAGAAGAGTGTCGCTTGATGAGGCGCATGATCGATGGAGCATAGAATTTCAGGCCAAAAAGGTCAGATCCAGATGCAGCAAGTTGCCTGATGAAGAATTCTTGGGAATTGAAGCTGATGCCATTGAGGATGTAAAAGACCAATGTCTTCATGGCTCCTTCAAGTTTAGCAGCTGATGAATGTCCTTTGATAGGCCGTAGAGTTCGCCTGATGATGAGATATATGGTGTGAGGCAGATACTCAAGGTCATCAACAAAGAACCCCGTTGGATATTTAGCGTCAGATGGCAAAGGCTTCATCATGCTCAACATCTGGCTCATATTGTGTTCAGGCTTATGGAAGATGCTCTCCAGTGCATTGCGGTGGAGTTGACAATCAGGTTCATATAGCTCTCCGGGAGTGGGGAGGCATGTAAGCTCAATGACATCAAGAGCTTTGGCTTCATGATGAACGTTTCCAGTTATCCACTCGAGAACCCATGTCTTGATGTCCCTATTGTAGCCGCGAATGTGGAGGGTAGCATAGAATTGAAGCAAAAGTTCTTCATTCCAATGTTCTTTGTCAGTCACAAAGCTGAGCAAACCGGCATCACGAAAATAGGCAAGTGCTTCTTCTAAGCACGACAGTCCAGCAATGGCTTCAGTGTCGAGGCGCATATGAGGGAAAATGCGCCCTTGATCATACATAACGCAGGAGTAATAGCTTCACTGCTGATAGCTCTAGAAACAATCAGATGATATCCTTGGCTTTGAGTAGGGGTTCTTGGCGCTGTCAAAGAAGGTATTGTGGCTTTTGAAGCCATTTGCATTGAAGGACCCTGTAGAGTTTGCAGTACCTAGGAACCTTGGCAGTCTTGGCTTTGGTTTCTAGACCTGAGGCCTATGCTCAACATGATAATCAAATTGAGGTCCAGACGCAGTAGGCGGAGGTACCAGAATGGGCCATCGGACAGTGGTTAGCTGACCATGATTGTATGATTGCTCAATTGTATAGGGCCTTGGTGGCGGAACAGGAGCAGTGGCAGCAACTGAGGCTTCAGGCTGCACAATAGGTGCTTTAGGAGTAGTTTCCTCATTGGCTTCTGGCACACTAGTTGGAGCAAGCTCCACATTAGCTTCAGCCATGACTACGTCATTGCCTTCACTTGCGTTGGTAGTGGCAACTTCAGGATTTTCAACCTCCACTTGACAAGCTGGAGGGTCGGGCACTGGCACGTTCACATCAGGAATAGCTTCTTCAATAATGGGGGTGTAGGGACACGTATGTCTTCTTGTCTTTCATCGGCTGATGCAGCCAGAATGTCTTCAGCAGCTTGGGCTTCAGACACGGAGACATTCACAGTTGGAGTGGCTTCAGGAAACACTTGACGTGCAACAGGTTGGTGTTGCACTTCTCCTTCTGGAACGCTCGAAAGAGGGACTTGAGGCTTTTGTCCTTTGCGAAGCCTGTGAAATGCTGGCAACGCCTTTGGAGATGGAGTTGTCTGGGCCTCAAAGTCATCTTCTTCTTCTTGCACGGGTGGTGTAACTTGTTGTTGTTGTTGGGGAGTCTTGTTGCTGTGGGTGATCAGCTCACGATGCATCCTGAGCAATTGGCGTCAGAGGACGACCAATGCTGATGAGTTTGTTGTTCGTGAGAACAGGCGATGATACCACGTTGTGTTCGATCAGAGGAAGAACTTCATCATCTTCAACATTGTCATTTTGACCAATGTCTTCAGCAGCGGTGGGTTCAGTTGCTGGAATGTCTTCAGCTTCATGAGCCTCTGTGGAAGCAGGCTCATGAACTATCATCCGTCGTTCTTGATGTTCAGATGCAGGGCGAACCACTGAGATAGGTTCAACTACTAAGGGCTCTGTGGGAGCAGCCATATTCTTCTTGGTCTTGCACTTCTTCTTGAAGGGAGCAGCATTCGAGGCTTCAGTATTCTTCCTCTTTCTGGCTTCAGCCTCGGCAGCCCTTGTCTTCTTCTGTTCTGAAGCGGTTGACAGGACCTTTGGCTTCGAGCCAGTCATGCTGCTTGGGAAGATAATGCGAGGTGCTTCTTGACTTGAAGGTGCAGGTTGGGCAGTAGAGAGCTTCTTCTTCTTTGCAGCCATCCTGGGGTCAATGTCAGGACGACCAAGAGACTTGCGCTTCTCAGCCTCATTGTAGGCAAGCACACATTTGTCAGCCAAACTCTTCATGCGCTCGCGAGAGCCCTGAGCTTCTTCGCGCTTCTTAAGAAAGGCTTCTTTAAGCTCGTGCAGCATGACTTTGAAGTTTCTGACATCTTGCACACTGAGCTTTGCCACATGCTTCTTGAACTGAGCCTTTTCATAGTCAATCTTGTTCTTCAGCTCAATGATGCGCTGAGCGAGAGCTAGCTCTGAAGCAATGGCGCCATTGAAGGAGACGCTGAGGCCAATGGGAAGCTGCAGATCTTCAAAGCTGAGATTTGGTGTGTCAAACCACTCATCAATGAAGTTATGGATGATTGCCACATCCAAGAGAGGCAGGTTGTTGAAGATCTCTGCTTCTTCCTTGCTCTTGATCAGTTGCTCAAGGGCATCATCTGCAAGATCTTCATCGCTGGATAGATCAATGGGTTCTTCTCGCAGAATGGCAGCACGAGTCAGGGTTTGATCAGTATGCTTGACGATCTGCTTTTTCTTCTCCGTCCTCTTGGAGATACGTGATTGATCTGCAGACTGCACACTGTCTTCAGGAGGTGCAGTGGCCAGAGACTTCGCACGCGAAGCTTTTGGAGGAGCAGCTGATCTTGAAGCCTTGGGCTTCTTTAGCTTCTGTGGCTTTGGAGGAGGAGCTGGGGCTTCATCAGTGTCAGCATCATTATCAGAATGATCCACTTTGGCACCATGGACTAAGATGTAAGTGATGAGGCCATCAAGGTTGGAAAAGGGGCCGGTGACATTGGGTTCTGCATCACGTGAGCCGTCAGCACGGGGAGCAGAGGGACCAGGGTTGAAGTCTAATCCCAATGACTTCTTGTTTTCTTTGGCCGAAGCCTTTGCATGCTGGAAGTTGCGCTTGAATAGAGTATCATCACGACACCAGAGTAATGATGAGGGATCGGCATTCTCAGGCTGAGGTCCTCGGACCATGCAGGGATAGAAACCCTGTGCAATAGCTTCAGCTCTGTTCTTGGGTTGAAGGCCTCGATAGAGAATATCACCCCAATGACTCTTGATAGCATTCTTCTCTGCATATTCCTTGGTCACGAACCTGTACTTGAACCATTCTTCAGCCCAATAGCGTCGAATCCATTGGATTCGTGTCTTGCGCTGATGATAATTCTCTTCAGGATCTGTCTTGTAGAGCTCTGCAAGGTCACCAGGCAGATCTTTTGATGTTCCCCCTCGACGCTGTCTGCCACCCTTCCTTACTGATTTTTCTGTAGCCATGAACTTCAAACTGAATGGCTTCGATAAATCAGTTTGAAGACATTGACCTCATGATGCGAAGACATTCACTTATATGTTGTGAGTTGGTTCCAGATTTGTATGAATCCGTGAATAAGTACAAGTGAGGAATCAAACTAGATATGAAATTTAAGTGAATAGACTAGGCAGTATGAGATGCAGACATAATAGATCTAACATTGTGTAGGCAGAAACCACTTTTGGTAGATAGGATGAATCTTGAAGATCAAAAAGACAGTAAAAATAGAGTTATATTTACCACACGAAGAACTGCTAGATGGGATGAACAGGAGACCGAGCAGTTCAGTCCACCGTGCCCTAACTTGGCGACGGAGGACACCTACGGCGACGGCAGAGAGGACGATGTCCGCGGCCAGCGTGAGGACGGCGTCGGAGAAGTCGCGGCAGCTAAGCGCTTCGTCGCCGGTGTCGTCGAGAGCTAGCGGTGGCGCTAGGATTTTGACGAGGTGGAGAGGTGGAAGAAGGATTTCTTTACCGCAGGGGACAAGTATTTATAAGGGGGTGTGTGGCACAGCGCAATTACGCAGGTGTCCCTGGCGGTTCACATCTGAGGGGCACGTGGCAAGCATGCAACATACTCAGAGTTGTCCCACGTTCCCACGCCCGCCAGGCATGTCGGATGGTTGTTCCGGCTTCTCCGGATTTCAACAATAAAGATGAGTCATTTAAAACAGACTTAATGTTTGTCTCTGTGCCTTCTGCTGACAAGGACGCAGAGAAGACATTCGACAGTTTCAATAGAATGCATATGATTTGGACAGATAGAGTTTGAGATTGAAAGCATAGAGAGGTTAGGGTCCGATCACATTCACTTAGTTCAAAGGATTCAAGTTGAAGACATAGCTATAAGTGAATGCTGTAGAGGACAGAACACCAGTATAT
>NC_041381.1:347603203-347637995 GCF_002162155.2 Triticum dicoccoides
TATATCAGAAAGCGATCAAATCATCATAGTGAAGAAAATCATGAAGATAAACTGAAACTGAAGACAAACCAAATGCGAAGTCATTGCAAAAATAACGCCATGAGTGAAAACACTTCAAACGGAGAAATTTGGTGGTGGCGTTACCCACCGTATAGGAAGTATTAGACCCTGACACGGCACACAATTATCGTGGCGCTCCGAAGTCAAATTCCATGTTAATGTATTCACACTCAGAATGTAAGTCTTCATTGATTGAAGATATACTTTACTTAGTGTGTTGCACATCTAAGTCATCAACATGCATAAGTGTTAGGATGTGTGCCTGATCACAGGACATTTGAGGATTCCAAGATATTTAGCTCACACCGTAACTTGCAAAACCTTTTCTCATCCAAGGGCTTTGTGAAGATATCTGCCAGTTGCTCTTAAGTGTTGACATGAATGATGTCAATATCTTTCTTCATGACATGATCTCTGAGAAAGTGATGACGAATTTCAATGTGCTTTGTCTTCGAGTGCTGGACTGGATTGTTGGCTATCTTGATGGCACTTTCGTTGTCGCAGAAGAGAGGTACTTGTTTCAGATTGATGCCATAGTCCTTGAGAGATTGCTTCATCCATAGAAGCTGAGCACAACAAGATCCAGCAGCAATGTATTCAGATTCAGCAGTTGAGAGTGATACACAGTTCTGCTTCTTTGAAGACCAACAGACAAGTGATCGACCCAAAAAGTGACATGTGCCTGATGTAGACTTGCGATCCACCTTGTCACCAGCATAATCAGCATCCGAGAATCCAACCAAATCGAATTTTGAGCCCTTTGGATACCATAATCCGAGTGTTGGTGTGTAAGCCAAATATCGAAGAATTCGCTTCACAGCTAAGTGATGCGATTCCTTTGGTGCCGCTTGGAATCGAGCACACATGCAAACACTAAGCATAATATCTGGCCTAGATGCACATAGATAAAGTAAAGAACCAATCATGGAGCGGTATACCTTTTGATCGAACTCTTTACCATTGTCGTCGGGACCAAGATGGTGTTTGGTTGGCATTGGCGTCGTGTAACCTTTGCAGTCTTCCATTCCAAACTTCTTCAGACAATCTTTGAGGTATTTTTCTTGAGATATGAAGATGCCATTCCTTTGCTGATGAATTTGAAGACCAAGGAAGAACTTCAGCTCACCCATCATGGACATCTGATATTGCTCTTTCATCATGAATCAAAACTCATCAGTATACTTCTGGTTGGTGCAGCCAAAGATTATGTCATCCACATATATTTGGCACACAAACAGTTCACCATCACATGTCTTCGTGAAGAGTGTGGGATCGAGAGATCCTGGTTTGAAGCCTTTGCTCTTCAAGAAGTCTTTGATCGTATCATACCAAGCGTGGGGTGCTTGTTTGAGGCCATACAGTGCTTTGTTTAGCTTGTACACCATATCAGGATGTTTTGGATCTTCAAAGCCAGGTGGTTGAGCTACATATACTTCTTCTTCAATCTTGCCGTTGAGAAATGCACTCTTCACATCCATTTGATATAGCAAGATGTTGTGATGATTAGCGTAGGCTAGCAGTATGTGAATAGCTTAAAACCAAGCCACATGAGCAAATGTTTCATCGAAGTCAATTCCTTCTACTTGAGTATATCCTTGAGCCACAAGACGTGCTTTGTTTCTGACGACTTGACCATGTTCATCTTTCTTTTTTCAATATATCCATTTTGTTCCAATAATGATATGCTTGCGAGGGTCAGGTCGCTTGACAAGTTCCCAAACATTTTTCAGCTTGAACTGTTGAAGTTCTTCTTGCATAGCTTGAATCCATTCAGGTTCCATAAAGGCTTCAGCAACTTTCTTGGGTTCTAATATTGACACAAATGAAAAGTGCCCACAGAAGTTTGCTAGCTGTGTTGCTCTTGAGCGAGTAAGTGGACCAGGTGCATTGATGCTATCAATTATCTTCTCAATTTGTACTTCATTTGCAACACGAGGATGAACTAGACGAAGACTTTGCTCTTGCTGATCATTGTCATCGTTGGGAGGATTGTCTTCAGTCTGAGCATTGTCTTCAGGTTGGTTAGGTGTAGAAATGATAAGTTCCTCTTCAGGTTGTGCTTTAGAAGGCATGATTTCACCAGTTCCCATCAGCTTGATAGATTCGTTGGGCGGAGCTTCATCTAGTGTACTTGGCAGGAGTTCTCTTTGTGAACCATTGGTTTCATCAAATCTCACATCCACAGTTTCGATGATCTTGTAGAGATAGAGGTTGAAGACTCTGTAGGAGTGCGAGTCCTTTCCATAGCCAAGCATGAAGCCTTCGTGATCTTTAGGTGCAAATTTCGACTTGTGATGGGGATCCTTGATCTAGCACCTAGCTCCAAATACTCTGAAGTAACTGACATTTGGCTTCTTGCCAGTGAGGAGCTCATAGGATGTTTTGTTCAAAAGCTTATGGATGTAAACACGGTTGATGATGTGACAAGCTGTATCAATAGCTTCAGGCCAGAACTTTCTTGGTGTCTTGTATTCGTCGAGCATTGTTCGAGCCATCTCAATGAGGGTTCTGTTCTTGCGCTCAACGATGCCATTTTGCTGAGGTGTGTATGGAGCAGAGAACTCATGAGTAATTCCCATTGTATCCAGATAAAGATCAAGTCCGGTGTTCTTGAATTCAGTGCCATTGTTACTTCTGATATGCTTGATCTTCACACCATAATTGTTCATTGCTCGATTGGCGAAGCGTCTGAAGACATCTTGCACTTCAGTCTTGTAGAGAATTATATGCACCCATGTGTATCTTGAGTAGTCATCAACAATGACGAAGCCATAGGGACAAGCAGTTGTTGTGAGGGTGGAGTAGTGAGTAGGTCCAAATAAGTCCATGTGTAACAGCTCGAAGGGTTGAGATGTTGTCATGATTGTCTTCGAGGGGTGCTTTGCCCTAGTCATCTTTCCAGCTTCGCAGGCACCACACAAATGATCTTTCTTGAACTTGACATCCTCGAGGCCTATGACATGCTTCTTCTTGATGAGTGAGTGTAAGTTCCTCATGCCAGCATGCCCCAGCCTTCGATGCCAGAGCCAGCATTCTGAAGCTTTTGTACGAAGACATACGGCAAGCTGTGGACCTGCTGAGAAATCTACCATGTATAGATCATCTTTCCGATACCCTTCAAAGACTAGAGACTTGTCAGATTCCATTAGTACAAGGCAACGATATTTTCCAAATAGCACAATCATGTTCAGGTCACAAAGCATTGAGACAGACATTAAGTTGAAACCAAGGGATTCAACAAGCATCACTTTATCCATGTGTTGATCCTTTGAGATTGCAACTCTACCTAGACCCAATACCTTGCTTTTACCAGTGTCAGCAAATGTGATGTGACTCTTGTCGGATGGACATAAGGTTGAGTCCATGAGAAGACTTCGATCACCAGTCATATGATTTGTGCATCCGCTGTCCATAATCCATTCTGAAGCTTGGTGACATACCCTACAGTGCAGTTAGGAGGATAGGCTTCACAAAGAGTGTTGTGAAGCATAGGCATTTGACACATACAAGGATTGTCACAGCTTAGATCAAAGTTAGGACACATAGCATGACTGGTAAGCGATTCAGATGTGAAGTATATAGTAAGACATTTTATCATGCGTCCTTAATGTGTTTTAGGTCCCCAGCAATAGCATCGGACGCCTTTGATTGCAGGCTGGAGACCTTTCTCTGCAAAAGAAAGTTAATTCTTCTTTGCCACCCACATCTTCAGGGGTGGCTTGGAAGCAATGAGTCTAAGTGCAGCATCTGAGAATTTTGGCCTTGGAGCCCTAGCAAATAGCCTTGCAGGAGATGAATAATACTCATATGAATAAGAAGAAAAGTTCTTAGTTCTATGAACATAGCGGTTTGAAGACACACATTCATATTCATGAGTCTGAGTATGATTTCCCTGCAAAACATTGGTGTTAGGGTGACTCAGGTGTGTCATGTATCTGTATGAAGCCTTTGAGCCATATGAAGCTATAGGTCTGGGGTTTGTCTTCTTCCTTGGTGGTGTCATGACGACATTCACAGGAAGATTCTCAATGTACTGCTTAGGTACCCAGATCTTCTTCATAGGTGGTCCATTCCTGCAGTTAGTACCAATATACCTGGCAAACACTTCACCATTCTGATTCTTAAACAGTTTATAGTTTGCATCAAAGGATTCATCAATGATGATAGGGTTAGCGCAGGTAAAGCCAGATAAGGTGGATGGATCCACTGAAGGTTCCTTTGCAGCAACCCATGTGGTTTTGGGATACTGCTCGGGCTTCCAGTAGGAGCCATCAACATTCATTTTCCTCTTGAACCCAACACCCTCTTTCCTAGGGTTTCGGTTCAGAATCTGCTTTTTGAGGACATCGCAGAGTGTCTGATGTCCCTTCAAACTTTTGTACATCCCTGTTTCAAGCAATGTCTTCAACCTAGCATTTTCATCAGCAATAGTAGTGGTATCCTCCGCAGAGGGGTTAGTTACCACATCAGTAGTTGAAGACAATGAAACAGTAGCAGCAGTGGAACATTCAGCAACAGATGTAGCGTTATCATGCTCAATGCATTTTAGACATGGTGGTTCAAATCCATCCTAAGCGGAACTGATCTGTTGAGCAAGTAATGAATCGCGCTCCTTCTGAAGATCTTCATAATCCACTCTTTTCTTTTCAAGATCTTGCTTTCTTTGAAGACATTCAGAAGAAAGCTTCTCGTGATCAGACAAGAGAGCATTATGTTGATCTTGAAGGGCGTCAAACTTGGAATGAAGTCTCTGAAGACTCTCAGCCAATGCTTTTGACTGATCCATTTCTTCACCCAACATATCATCGCTCTTACTAAGCATGTCTTGAACCCTTTCCAAGACTCTTTGTTGTTTAGTGGCAAGGGAAGCAAGTTTGACATAACTGGGGCCAAATTCATCACCTGACTCATCATCACTAGTTTCAAAGAGGTAGCATTCAGTTACCTTATCACCCCTTGCCATGAGGCATGATGAAGATGATGATGATTCAGGTGCAAAGGTCATCTCCTTAAGAGACTCCTTGTAGTCCTCAAACCAAGGATCATGACGAGTGCGATGACCTTCATAGACCTCAGAAAGCCGGTCCCAGATTAGCTTCGCGTGATTGAGGTGCATAACATTCCTGAACTGATTTCGGGACAAATGAGAGCAGATGACATCCTTCGCCGTAAGGTTCAGTAGAGTGTACTTGTGAATGTCATTGGCCTCAGCCATCTTGCATAGATCAGTGAGGCCAATCTCAGTGATGGTCCACAGTTCGCTATCCATTGCCATGAGTCGCTTCTTCATCATGGCCTTCCATCGGGGATACTCATGACCGTCAAAGGTGGGGCAAGATATGTTCCTCAATCCTGCAGTCGACATAATTGAGACTCCAGGTGGTTAAACCGAATCACACATAACAAGGGAGTACCTCGCTCTGATACCAATTGAAAGTGCTAGTATCGACTAGAGGGGGGGTGAATAGGCGATTTTTATTGAAAGTCTTCAAAACATGATAGTTTCGAAGACAAACGGCAGAAATGACCTAATTGATATGCAGCGGAAGATAAACTACAATAAACAAACCATAGTCAAGTATGCAATGATGTGAAAGTACAGGACTAATAGCAGCTAAGTAGTAAGGATCAGGATGGAAGATAGTATGAAGCCAATCAACAGTAGTAGTCAAGCATTGAAGTCAAACAGGTACACAGATAGGCAATGACTTCACGAAGACAAACTTAAGTAAAGGAAGGAAGAGGATAGAACCAGTCACTTGTTGAAGACACAGGATTTGTTGGACCAGTTCCAGTTGCTGTGACAACTGTATGTCTGGTTAGGGAGGCTGAGATTCAACTCAGAAGACCGTGTCTTCACCTTATTCCCCTTGAGCTAAGGACACACAGTCCTCGCCCAATCACTCTGGTAAGTCTTGAAGGTAGACTTCCAAACCTTCACAGACTTCATTCACCGGCAATCCACAATGACTCTTGGATGCTCAGAACGCGACGCCTAACCGGCTGGAGGATTCACAGTCCTCAAGTGTAATAAGTCTTCAGGTCACACAGACAGAAAGACTTCAGTGATGCCTAACACTCTTTGGCTCTGGGTGTTTGGGCTTGGTCCTCGCAAGGATTTCTCTCTCTCAAAGGCTTCGAGGTGGGTTGCTCTCAAACGACAAAAGCCGTGCACTAACTCTAAGCAGCCACCAATTTATGGTGTAGGGGGTGGGCTATTTATAGCCACTGGGCAACCCGACCTGATATGTCCGAAATGACCCTGGGTCACTAAGGAACTGACACGTGTTCCAACGGTCAGATTTCAAACAAACACGGCAACTTTACTTGGGCTACAAGCAAAGCTGACTCATCCAGCTCTGGATAAGATTTGCTCTCATTGTCTTCGCTCGAAGACATAGGATTTGGGTTGAGCATCACTTCAGTCATTCTGACTTAGTTCACTTGGACCCCACTTAACAGTACGGTGGTTCCTATGACTTAACAAAGAAGAAAAGGAGATAGCGAAACAACACAGTCTTCATGCTCCATAGTCTTCACTCAATGTCTTCTCATGTCATAGTCTTCAATATGAATATCTTCATACCACCATTGTCTTCAATGTCTTCATACATTTTTAGGGGTCATCTCCGGTAGGTAAACCGAATCAATGAGGGACACTACCTGCGTTATCCTGCAATTCTCACAAACGCATTAGTCCCTCAACCAACTTTGTCGTCAATACTCCAAAACCAACTAGGGGTGGCACTAGATGCACTTACAGGGTCATATGCTATGGTTGGTGTTTTGGTTGTCAAACGGATTCATGCCATCAGTACTTCCACCAAGCACGATGTTCCTTGGATCACGTGCCAAATATAGATATTCAACATTTAATTTTCTCCACTTGCTAACATCTGCGAGGTGTCTCATCTTCAGATCATCTCCATCGTCCGGCTTCACCCTCTCCGCCTGCCAGCACATGAGCTTTGCTTCCTTAGGGACTACGAAATATCGCTGCAGACGGGGGGTGATTTGAAAGTACCATACAACTTTCTGGGGAGCTTCCTTTCTAGCCATCTTGTATCAAGAAGCATTGCACACTGGACACGTGGTTTTTTCCGCATGCTCTTTCCGATAAATGATGCAATAGTTGATGCATGTGTGGTATCTAATGTGCAACACATCAAGAGGGCACGCGATTTTCATGTCCTCCTCGA
Source organism: Triticum dicoccoides (assembly GCF_002162155.2). Lineage (NCBI taxonomy): Eukaryota > Viridiplantae > Streptophyta > Magnoliopsida > Poales > Poaceae > Triticum > Triticum dicoccoides. The sequence continues at coordinate 347,610,463 of NC_041381.1, forward strand.
CACTACTAGGACACAGGTTCCCCGCGGGAAGAACTGTATGTAGATACTTCAAATGCTCATCAAGGCTTGCATCGGTCCATTTGTTTTATGCTTTCGTCTTTAGAAGTTCGAGCGTGAAACTCAAGCGGGTCACCTTGGGATCACAACCATCATACAATGGAGTCTTTGAGTCTAGCTCTAGTTGCGCCAACTTTGCCTCCTTTCAAGAAGCAGCTCTGTTGCTAGTCGTCTTATTGCGAAGGTCTCGAACATGAGGGTCTTGTACGACTAAACTTAGTAGTGACAAAGACTTTGGCGTGTCCGCATATTCTCCATGTCCAGCCGCTTCTCCGTCATGTCCGGTTGCTTCTCCGCCATGTTCGATGCCCTCTTCTTGGGGCTCATCTGTCATCTCTTCTTCTGGACCCATGTCATTGTTGGCTGCCCCATCGACGTCCTCATCATCTTTTCTTATCCACTGAGTATAGTCATCCATGAAACCATTCATGAGCAGGTGGGCCTTCAAATGGCCACCCAAAAAGGGGGCGAGCGAGGCTCCTTCTTTGCATTTTTGACACAGACATAAAATCTCACTACCGGGAAAGGGCTTATAAGTGAACCCAAATGAGAGCGGCGGGCGTGCCATAACACCCACTACTACTACGATGGAGAAGTACCACTGGCGTGTAATAAAAAGTACTCGCCACAGTAGTGGCGGGCAGTACAGCACACCCCGCCACAGGTGAACTGTATCCAAGGTTCCTGCTTGTTGAAAACCTTCGGTGGCGGGCGGGAGCTATGGCGATTACGCGGTGACACCCGCCACATATGTCTTTTGGCAACCCGCACCGAATGTGCTCAAAAATTACAAAAAGTAGCAGCGGCAGGTTCCTAACTTGTTGTGGCGTAGTGCACTACGCCCGCCACCTAGATTTATCTGTGGCGGGTGTGCCGCCTTACCTGTCGCTATGTGTAAACCATATGGTTTAGGGTTTCTGAGCCGCAAGCGCGTGCAACCATTCACATCTCTAACTTATACACATGTTTTTTCCATCTCTCTCGCCCGTCGTCGCCGTCACCATCATCATGGCGGCCTTGGACGTCGCAACCGTTGTGCTTGCCCTCCGGCGCGTACCAGGTTAGCGCCGCCCCCTCATCCTCGTTGTCCCCATCGCCTTCATCGGCCGCTGCCGCCGCATCGAACGTCATCGCTGTCCGTTGCCGCCTCTAACGTCCCCATCGTCACCGTCGCCCTCGCCTTCTGCCGACACCAACGTCTGTTGCATCCCTGACGTCCTCAACCTCCCCACCTTCTCCGTTCGCCCCGATAAACCACATATTTCTCTTTTATTGTTACATAGATTGTTGTTGTTTTGTACTAAAAAAATGTTTGTACTAGATGTACATTTTTTGACTATACATATAGTTTGTTGTAAATGTAAATTGAAGATGTACATATTTTGGGCGTAGCATATTATGTGTACTAGAAAAACTTAATACAAGTTATTAGATAGCGTACATGTAAAATTAAAAGTATGTACTAGTTATTCATGATGTAGGTGTTGATAAGGAGTGCCAATGTTTTGGGAAACATTGATTAAGTTTCGTTTCGCCAAATTTCTAGCACTCAATATGTCGAATTACTAGAAAAGGTCATGCCAATTTTTGTACAACACATCGACCGATATATCTTGTTATATAACTGCTTTCAATGAATTTGCTATGATTGATGCTTCTGGATGTAATTTTTATGTTCATGATTCATATTGTCTTCAGTTTATAGAAAGTAGGCGCCCCTGAATCAAAACCCAACATGGTCAAGATACAATGGCACAACCTCGCCGAGGCAGCAAACACGGTGTTGGTAATGTGTGATCGCACAAATTACCGTTATGATTTTTTGTTGATTTTTAATCTTCCATCTATGAACACAACAAATGATTAAGGATGATCTCGATGGGATCCCTGAGTGCACCTATTGTTCTGGCAACAGGGGTATGTGCGGCGATCATCATATACAGGACGATAGTTACTTCTCGGTTACGCTTAAAGAGGACTACAAATATTATACGGTAATTCCCCGTGTGCCCCTACTGCACATATTTCCTTCTTAACAAACATGTCTCAAGATTTTTTTACTTGTAATTTCTGTTTTTTCTAAATCCGACTAGTGCATCCCTGCTATGCAAGGCCTTATGTCCTAGAGAAGTTGCATGTCAAAGATAGAGAGGACATTACTCAAAGGAATTTTTACTTGTAGATGAAACATGGTTTCGTTTTGAAGCTAGGATCTATAATGAAATAGATGACATATATTTGGTTGCTCTAATTGGAAAAAATTATGCAAGGCTTATGGGTTTGAGGAGGGTATGATCATAACCTTTGATATTGGCATCTCTCAAGACACCTTTCCTCATTTTGATCAAGATATTTGGGTGGAAGTAGAAATGATTCTATTTTTCCTCTGCATGAGTTTCTTAAACACATTCGTTAAGTAATCTATCTTAAAATATTTGTTATTCACTCCAAAATTAACATTTTAATAAAAATTTATAGCTTATTTTACATCTCGAAGAAAAATACGGAATATAGTAAGTGAAACCTATTACACTGCTGGATTCGAGCTTACTTGGGAGGAGAAGAATTATCTTGTGTTGTTTGTTAACGATGTTGACTCGTTTAAGGGCACTCACGAAGCTGGTCCAAATACGACACCATACGTGCCACTACTCCACAAGCTGAGCAATACCAACATTTATAAAGAATGCATGGTATGATTTTGTATTATTATTGTGCCACTAGTCCATCTTAAATAAACTACAATGCTTACTATGTTACTATGTTGTTCTTCCATAGAAGCTCCCAGCGTTGTTGTGCCTACAGCGATGGATGCAACATGTGAGATGACAATTATTTGCCATCAGAAGACCAATTTCAAAGGCACCTACTCAACCGCAAACCCACGAGATGGATGCCTCAAAATTCATGAATGGCGGCAAATATTGAATGAGTGTAGACCAGAAATTGGAGATCGTGGATCTCTCTAATCCACCTTGGAGTTGCAGGGGCATTCTTAATTTTTTTTTCAATTTATCCTAAAAGAGAAGAGTGGGTTCTAGTACTTTGTCATTTTCAGGACTAATTAACCGGTGGATGTTTGTATTGTCAGTCGTGTTCTACCTAGCTATGAATATTTAGTTGGGCCATTTGTAGTCATGATTGACAACAATTAGAGCTAGTGGGTAATGTATGCAGCAACATTTCGTCATCTTTTATTCTTATCAGTGTATTCTGATATGTGTCGTATGAAAAACGCAACCATGGTAGCATAAATGTTGCCATCAATGTGAAAATTTTAATTTATTTGACTGATAACCAGTGGTGGGCACTGAAGCACACCCACCACTGCATTGAAGTTAAGCACTGGTGGGCACTTCTGTTCTCCCGCCACTACAGACTATCAGCCAGCGGTGGGTGGGCGCCGACCACTGATGCAGTTAGCGGGCGGGCCTGGGAGCCTAGCCTGCCATTGCTGGCCTCTTTGCACCTGCCATTGCTAGGCATTCCTGTAGTAGTGTCTCACTGCGGTTATTCTCAAATATGACATCCACCGCGGCTCGCAAGTACTATCCACCATCCTTTCAGTGACCTTCATGATCGTATGCGTTGTATAAGCAAAATAATTATAACCACGCATCCATGCATGCATCAAAGTCATTTATTAATTTGGCATGACCTTCGCTAAAAATAGGACATATCGAGTTTGCTCGAAATTCACCAAAATGGAAATAATCGACATTTCGGCAAAATATAGGCAACTCATGTCACGCACAATTCGGCAAATACACATAGAAAATGCATGCCATGCACAATTCCATCATAGCACACAATTCGTTCATATAGCACAATTCGGTCATATCGCATAATTCGGTCATATCACACAAAATTCTATTCTTGCACAAGACCACTTTTTACTCACCTATCCCGATAGGGAGCATGGTGATGAGGTCGGTGTCGCTAGGATTGAAGTAGATAAAGATAATTAATGCTCCTTCATTAATGTGGGGGAGGTAGTTATGTTACTTCATTAGATGAGTAGATCTACTTGGGGAGGAGATGAGTCTAAAGTGGAGAAGGGAGAGAGCTAGTGAGTCAATGGAGTGGAGAGGCAAGAGATATGATAAGAAGGGAGAGAGAGAAGAAAGCAAGTGAGAGGAAGATAGGAAAGGGGAGCCATTAGTGGAGATGGTAGAGGGGCAAAGGATAGATATGGAGGAGGGGAGAACTGAAGGAAGAGAGAAGAAAGCAAGTGAGAGAGGAAACCAAGCTATGGGAGAAGGAAGGGTGAGGGAGAGGTAGGGGAAAGGTGGCTGTTTTGGCTAGCACGCTCAGCAATAGCACGAGGAAAGTGGCTCGCGCTACTGCTAAGGCCACTTCTTGTACCACGGGTGTATGGGTCGGCACTGCTGCTAAGTGAGTGTATAGATAGTAGCAGCGTTAGGTATAGTGCCCACACTACTGCTATGGGATTAGTTGCAGCGCGGGTAATATAGCCAAGGCTGCTACTATGACCTGCCCCGGGGGTACCATGGGGACCACTTAGTATTAGCACGGGGTACCTGAAGCCGCACTGCTACTAGGTTTTACTTGTAGTGCTGGGTGTGTCCCCGCGCTACTACTACTTAACATGAGCGCATGCTCCCTACCTCGTGCTACTATTAAGCATCTGCCTATATGGTTTTCCCTACACTAGAAAAAAAAGACACATCCGTGACATTTTGGGCCGAACGAAAAGTTTTTCTGTCATAAATATGACACTTCTATGATGATAATTATGACAAAACCCGGTATCATCATAGATGTGGTGGGCTCCTACTTCTATGACAAAAAATCATGACAGAAAATGGGCTTTTCGTCCTGGGCGGGCCGGAGACGCAGCTGCATGACATTCTTTGGGCCGTCCATGACGGAAAAACTGTGGTAGAAGCGGGGGGGGGAATTTCGGGGAGTTGCCGGTTACAGTGGGAGGTCGGGGGCCGAGCGATGCGCGTTTCTCTTGTACAAGTATGCACATGTGTGCGAGACGTTGGCTCTAACTGAACCCGAGCGATTGCACTGCAGGCTACGCGTTACTGAACCCGAGCGATCGATCGATGGTTGTTAACTGAACCCGATCGAGCGATTCCTTCGCTACTGCTGCTAACTGAAGCCGATCGATTGGATGAACAATGAGCGGTGGCGTTGCCTCTGGATGAACAGGACCCTGTGGTGTGGAGGGCTGGATGAACAGTAGACGGTGGAGGGGTGGCCGTGGAGGGGTGGTTGAACAGGACCCCGTGGTGTGGAGGGCTAGATGAACAGTAGACGGTGGAGGGGTGCCCGTGGGGGGGTGGTTGAACAGTAGCCGGTGGAGTAGCGCGTGGTGGAGGCTGGATGAACAGGAGTCCGTGGAGGCTAGAGGAGGTCAACGGTGGAGATGAACAGTATCCCGTGGAGTCCCGTTTTGCGGTACGCCACACCCCTCCCGATGAACAGGACCCCCGTTTCGACCATAGCGCTCCAACACAAGTCCGTTTCGTCCGTTTTGCGGTATGCCACACCCCTCCCGATCGACAGGACCCCCGTTTCGACCGTAGGAGGTCCGTTTCGTCCGTTTTGTGGTACGCCACACCCCTCCCGATCAACATGACCCCCGTTTCGACCGTAGGAGGTCCGTTTCCTCCGTTTTGCAGTACGCCACACCCCTCCCGATCAACAGGACCCCGTTTCGAACATAGGAGGTTTGTTTTCCCTCCGTTGTGCGGTACGCCAGGCCTCGTTTCCATTGCATGTTCCGTCCAAGCCCTCCCGATGAACACGACCACGCATTCCGTTTCAACCTAGCCGGTTGGCTCCCACGCGTTCCGTTGCCTCCCGATGAACACGAGAATTTTGTTGCCTCCCCATGAACACGATGCATTCTGTTGCCTCCCCATGAACACGAGGACGACGTTGTTTCTCCGTTCCGACCCAGCCATGTACGTATGCGCGAGTAGGCGTTCGAGACCCTGCCCGTATGTATGTACGTGGCTCTATTTTCTTTCTTGCACCCTCGCCGATGTACGTACATGTACATGCTACGTGCATGCCTCTACTACAACACGTGCGCGCCTCTACTACGACACGTGCGCGCCTCTACATCGACCAGTATGTACATACACGTTCGTGACCAGAATGACAACGCTACGTACGCTTCGACCAGGTGGGTCCCGAATGTCAGGCACTTCCTTGCCTGCGAAGATGTAGATGGTGGGTCCCAACAGTCAGGGGGGCGAATCATTTTTTTTGCCCGGACGCACTTCCTTGCGTGCGAAGGTGTCGCTGGTGGGTCCCAGCGGTCAGGGGGGCGAATTGTTTTGTTTTTTGCCCGGATGCACTTCCTTGTGTGCGAAGATGTAGCTGGTGGGTCCGAGCAGTTAGGGGGAAATGTTTTTTTTCGCGAAATATAGTGGCCCGTCTGGTGGGTCCCAGGTGTCAGGTGGAGGAATCATTATTTTCCGCATAATAAGGAGGCACTTCCTTGCTGCAGCCGTGGACCCAGCTGTCAGCCTCTCCACGTACAGTCCACGTCCGATGGAAGTCGTTCCTTGACCACGTTGACCATGCCGCGCCGAGAGCACCAGGGCGGTGGACGACGGCGAGGCCTAGGAAGGGGACGACGGGGAGCCGGGGAAGACGCTGCAGTGGAAGCCCGCGCGGAGAGGAGTACGAGGGTTCACTGGTTCGGCTACGGTGTGAGGCTGCCGCCGCCGCAGGGCCTGGCCAGCGATGGGAATAGTAGGGGGCCTTTGCGGCAGCACAGGTGGCCACAGGAGGCAGGAGCATGCGGCACGACCGATATTGCTTTGGGCGGCTGGAGCAAGAAGACCGGAGGTTGAAGAAGCACTACGGCCGTTGGATGGACATCGTACGGTCACTGGAGCTAGAATCGTTCATATTGACTAAAGTTGACAAAGGCCCCCGTCCCAGTCAACTTAGTAGGCCAACAAGTCAGCCTCCCACCATGGTGGGTCCCAGCTAGCAGGGGGAGTATTCTTTTTTTTGTGCATAATACGGAGGAACTTCCGGTGGGTCCGAGCTGACAGCGCAGGGAATGTTTTTTTTGCAAAATACGTTGGCCCGTCCGGTGGGTCCCAGCAGTCAGGGGGGAACATTTTTTTCGTGAAATAAGGTGGCCCGTCCAGTGGGTCCCTGCTGTCAGGTGGAGGAATAATTATTTTGCGCGTAATAAGGAGGCACTTCCTTGCGGCCGCCTGGACCCAGCTGTCAGCCTCTCCACGTACAGTACTTTTCCGATGGAAGTCGGTCATTGACCACGTTGACCACGCCGCGCCAAGAGCACCAGGGCGGTGGTCTGGACGACGGCGAGGCCTAGGAAGGGGACGACACGGAGCTGGGGAAGACGCAGCAGTGGAAGCCCGCGCAGAGAGGAGTACGAGGGTTCACTTGTTCGGTTGCGGTGTGAGGCTGCCGTCGCCGCAGAATAACAGGGGGTGTGGATGAGTAGAGGGATGGCCTGGCCAGCGGTGGGAGTAGTACGGGGCGGTGAGGTCTTCGCGGCATCACAGTCAGCCATGGGAGGCAGGAGCACGCGACACGACCGGCGCTGCTTTGGGCGGTTGGAGCAAGAAGACCAGAGGTTTAAGAAGCACTACGGCCGTTGGATGGACATCGTACAATCACTCCAGCTAGAATCATTTATATTGACTAAGTTGACAAAGCCCTTGGTACGCATCAACTTAGTAGGCCCACAGCTTGAATTTGGCAGAGAACATATAGCCCATTTGCGATTTGTAAGAATATACAACCCATTTTTTAATTCTAATGGAATTTACTACAGCCCATTTACAGTTTGTTAAAAGTACAGCCCAACTTCTAGCTAGGACAATGATTAATAATTTCAAACAACCACTCAAAACAGAATTAAAAAAATCCCACATTTTGAGGAGATCCGAAATATTTTTATCCGAAATTTCTAGTCAGGTTAAATATAATTTCAAAATAAAGTTATATCACATTAAAATCCAACGAAATATTGCACGCGCAACAAGTAATGAAATTAAAATTTCCAAATTCCAAAAATAATTTATTTTTCAAACTAATTACGTGTTTGGTGCATAGTAATTGCCCGGTTATTATAATTACATCCCATTTATTATTTCTTCAAGTCCATTTTCTTGCTAAGCCTAATGCATACCTCCTAGGAAACTTTGCAGCCCAGCGGGGCGGATAACAAGTTGACCCGGATATTGTGTACAACTGTCGGCCCAGTTGCATTGCTGATGTTAAAAAACAAAGGCATGTGTAGTACAGTACAACCTAACATGGTTACTCAGCCCACATTCAGCGACGCCAGAAAGGCCCAAACAAGGCTTCCGTACAAATTTTTGAAGTCACTGAGCTCAACTAATAAGTTAAGAAAAAAGTTAGATTACAAAGGAACCTAATTAAAAGCTGTCACGAGTAAATAAATAATTCAATGGGTCCCACTTGTGCGTGTGTGTGTGTGTGCGTGTGCGTGTGTGTGTGTGTGTGTGTGAGAGAGAGAGAGAGAGAGAGAGAGAGAGACCCATCGGTCGATGCTCGTAAATACATCTTTCAGCCATATGCATTGTTGATGCTCACTAAAAACTTATATATTTGACACAATCATATAGAACATCATAGCACACTGAACTTGCATACAGAAATTTCACGCAGGCGGCACAATCAGGATGGAAGCAGTGGATCGCTACGGGAAGGGCTATGTTGAAACCAACGAAGTCATACATAATGGTTCATCGTCTTTATAAATGACGGGGAAATATCTTGAATGTTGTGCAAAGAAAACAGACAGATAACACAATAAGTTCTGCTAGCACATTAAGTTGACGTACAACCCTTTCTAAAAAAGTTCAGGTACAAAATTAGAACAGGTCGCAATCAAATGTACTGGCATATCAGTGCTTCAGACCCATAGCTCGGATTTAACTAGTACTATCTGACAAGATTCAGTTGTTACCTCAAATTATAGCACATCCAGGCAGCCATCCGTGCCTCTTCTCCCAAAGAAGCAGTGGCCTCCGCCGCGCGGTGGAGTAGGCCCTGTGCCATCCATCGTTCCGAGCAACATGGGGAAAGTCTGATGTTGACTCCTGTAATGGACGTCGTCGATGAACCCTGGCACCAGCGGCGACGGCAGGACTTCGGTTGATGGATTGACCACTTCTTCGACATGCACGAACACTCGATACATGTACATCCCTAACGTGGTCCGCGGCGGCCTTGGTGGTGATGAATAGTACAACCCCGGTTCCTGCACCGGTATCTCAACACCAATCACCTTCGGTATGGTGGACGGCTTCTTCATCCATGCCATAACCGTCAGAGCCCAGGTGTTTGAAGGAACAATCATACTTACGAGCTCACCTCCAAGGTCGTTGATAAGCTCGTTCATGGACTCGTTGTTCCAAGCACGTCGAGGCATGCCGTGGAAGGTAAGATTTGTTAAAAACTCAAGCTCAGAGGGCACCGAGCCCCATCCTGGGTGCCACCGATCAAAACTCACCAGCGCGCCATCGCAGAACAAACGCCGGGAAGATTCGAACACACGACTGCAGTCGAAAGTTGTCCAGAACCTGACGAAGAAATCAGCCGGTGCCGGACAGACTTCGACAAGCAAGTCACTTACTTGGATGCCGTGTGCAATGCCAAGAGCTTTGACAAGGTCGTCCGGCGAGACGGGAGGTCGGTCACCATTGATGGTTACCATCAGCACTTTGCCGGCAAACTGGTCGTCAAACGTCGCCATGCCACTGTTGAGCGACAGCACGCAGCGACCGAAGGCAGGACGGACCTCAGGATCTCCGGCTCGGAGATCCCGTTGACCGGCGACATGATAGTGCGCTTGAGTACAGGGAGTATTGGAGGGGGATTTGGGGGAACTAGAGTAGGAATCAAGATTCCAGGGTGGGGGAGGGGCGGGAGACTGGGGATGAAAAGGTAGCATGAATTTCGAGCACGCGCCAATATGCTCTCGGCGTGCAAGCGCACGAAAACACCGGTGGCGCCCACATGTCGGCCTAAGAGTCCTTATTCTTTCTTTTTTGGAGAGCCCGGCCTTTTTTTCAGGATCTTTTGAGAGCCCGGCCTGAGAGTCATAGTTGACCTATTTGGCATTGCGTTACTACTCGGCCCATATTCAACGACACCTCACTGGCCCAAACAAGTGTACATCATCGAAAAGACAGTGAGCTCAAATTATATAACTTGAAAAAAGGAGATATACTCTAAACACTGGAGAATGGTGATGCCCTCATTTAGCCCACCAGTAGTTCGAGACAATAAACAGTTCAAAACAACAATATATACAACATTCAAACACTGACTAGTGACTACTACTGACATAAACAGCAAGACATGATAGTTCATAAGAAGTCTTGCTACACCACCAAAACGTACCCATCTGCAGCACTCAGACTCTCGTGATCCAGACGAGAATGACATTCTAAACAGAAGCAACTATTACATAGAAAGAGTGACATAGACGAGGATGACCAAATGACAAGGAATATGCATAACAAAAGAAAGAACTACCCATCCAGAACCAGCAACAAAGACAACAAAAGTCATTCGAAGAGATGATCCAACACCATCATAATTTGCAGCCCCGCTTCAGCGACCAGTGATCCGGAGACACCAGTACTCCACCCTTTCGATGCAACAGCCCAATTACCTATCAACCTGAAGGCTTGAACCACATCACTGCCTGTCGTAATTGAGACATCCAAGGATCAAAGTTAATCCGAATGCCTTTGTCATTCTCACCTTCTTTTGGCTGTAGGTTGTATCGTTGACAATCAGGGGAGTTTGCTCCCGAACTCCTAGGGCTCGCCATATAGACACAGTTTTCCATAGCAAACAGAGCCTCTCTGCCATCAAGGTCCTTGCCAACGGTGATCTCCTGGTTAATCGGATAATTGAGTTCGAGAAACAGCGAGTGTGAACCAAGGCTGTTTACCCGCCTCCAACTAAAAAATCCTAAAGGCCCCAACAAGCTCATATCCTGCTCATAGACGTAACATCCACTGTCCGGATACTCACGTATTACACGGTGCTTGTATAAAGTGGGGGTTTTGCAATATAACTTTTCTGGCTCATGTGTCCGAATGATCATCAGTCTTTTGTCGTCGTCTGATCGAGCGACGAACTAGTTGTGCTTCCCTGTTTTTGGCAAAGGTGGTGTGATTACAAAGGGCAGTAACTGTAGGGACACTGCATCATATCAAAAAGGACATGCATTGTTAATGTAAGATCAACATTGTTCAGAGTATGAGTAGGATAATGCAAGAAACAGCATTCATATGTCCCTGTTGGAACTGGGAGGAAAATACAGGGAAATGTATACTGGGTTCGAAAATATAGAAGTGGCATGCATGGTTATACTCATGTTATCTCGCAATCGATTCTTCACAGGAAACTACCATGTCATGCATGTTATGTAATCATGTTCTGTCCTCACAAACAAATTCTTCAAGGTAACTAACAGACCATGCATTGTTATATACTCATGTTCTGTGGGCAAAAAATTTGTGAGGATATTATTCTAGCCATTGATTGCTGAAGGGCGAATATAGGTATGTACACATGGTAAGCATTGCAGGATTTCACTAATTCCAAATATAGAGTTCTCCATATGCACATTTACTTCCCTAATGTATGGTTAGATGAAACCAACAGTGTGGTGCATGTTTCTACATCATGAAAATGAGGAAACTAACATGGCCATTGATACACACTCATATTTAGTAGTAGTATATAGATTACTGTAAAATAAGGATAATATCCATATATTCCTAACCATTTGATTATTCATGGTACAAATTGGTTGTAATGACATGGTCACAATCGCATGAATTAACACATTCCAAATATAGCTGATTTACGGCGTCTCTAATATATTGCCATAGTTCTACTCAAATTATGCTCAAACAGGGATATGCCAATCATCACAAAAAGTTCAAACAGTGTCATGGCGTCATCATTAACATGAGACGAAACAACTTACACGCGCCGTCCCAGCAATACATGGTGCCATCTGCTTTGTCGAACGCGTAGATGATGCCATTGTGTTCAATAGCATCACAGAAGTGTGTATCAGCTTCGATGATGATCCACTGCGAGCCGAGTTGTCTCCAGCTAAAAAAGGCATCGACGTAAAGATAGGCAGGTCCGCGGTCGAACAAGGCAATTAGCTTGAAGTCTGCGTAATTCGCATGTCGTGTGGGCACTTGGCAGATTACAATCTTCTGCAAAACAAGGTCCGTCCAACTGATGTAGTAATCTAGATGACTTGGACCACAATGGTAATACTCTATATAATCGAACGAAGGAAGGATAATCTCATGGGAGGTCTGGAAGTTCACGAGCACCAACTTTTTACCGTCTTCTCTGAAGGCAGCCATCCAGTGGGAGTTCATGCCGACCTAGTACATACCTGCCAAGAAGTTTCGGGCGATGGTGATCGGATCGATGTCGAGGGAAATGATCTACAGCGACACACTACATACCTGCAAAGAAGTTTCGGCTAATGGAGATCGGATTGAAGTCGAGGGGCATCACGCACGCCTCCGTATCATGGTGAGCCAATCTCGCAAGACCAGATAGCAACAAGCAGGGTGTCTTGAAAAGCTTAGGCCTCGCTTCGACGATGGCTGTGTGCATGTCCCTCGAGCATGCAGCCAGCTGCAGGGCGGTCAACATATCCATACACGAACAACAGAGGTCGAGGATGTCACTGGGGAGATTGCTCCAATCGCGGCTCATATGGATGCTGCGCGGTTCGCGTTCGGCCATGGTGGAGTTTGGAAGGGGGCTTGATTTACGGGGGAGAAGGATGTGGGTGCTGGAGCGGCTAGCGAGGGAATACTGGTACTGGGGGAGGCGAGTGAGGCGACGGTACACGGGGGCACAGTGAGATGGAGACGGAGACGGAGACGGAGAAGGAGATGGAGATGGAGTGGTGCTATGGGAGCGGAGAGGGAGACGAGGCGAGGTGCCAATGTGCTGTACAGCGGCGGTGACAGACTGCACAGTGCACAGGGTGAGGCTGACTTTGGTAACCCGAACACGCCGCCTCGCCTGGACTAGTGTCAGGCGCAGGGTGTTGTCACTTCACTGTGAGGACCGGATGAATAGTATTTTAACCATCAAGTGTACCACAGTTGTACTACTACTACTACTTCTAGTAGGAACATGAGTACTCCAGTATTGTATAGAGGAAATAGGTCTCCCGTGCTAGCATGCATGTTCACTTCATCGTTCAGGTATCATCCATATTGCGAGCAGAACCAAATTCTCGTGCATGCCCAATCAACGCCCTGCCACGATGCATGCAGTGGTCGTTCTGGTGCATCAAGGATGGCATGCAGATCGTTCCACACTTGAAAAGAGGAAAAATGGAAAGGTGGAACGTGGCAGCAGAGGAAGAGAATGCTGGCTAACGAGGCTGGGAGGGTATCGAGTAGGAAGTTAATGCTCCATGCCTAAAGGTTTTGGGAAAACCTGTTTTTCATAAGGTGACTTATACTCACCTAAACGGAGGGAGCATTCCTTAACCAGAGAATGTTGTGTCTCCCACTCATGCGCTCAAAAAAAAGCTACGACACATTTTTTTTATTTGTTTGCATAGGTCCCACCTATCAGGAAGGATGGGCACGTACACGAACAGGTACGACTCCTCAGTCTACCCGCATAGCCTTTTCGTTTAGTCTACCTAGCTGTCTAATCAACTGCGTGCATGCCACTTCTCCCATTTATTCTCCATCGGGAACCAATTCTCCTCAGCTTTTTCACCTCCCCTTCGTCTTCATTTGCATCCAAACCCCACTGCGTTCACATTGTTTTAACCACTTTAAATAATCATCTACTACTTCAGTTAGACTAGCCATCTAATCCTAATTCTCCAAACCATAGCCCTCCGTTCCAGCGGTTCCAAATGGCGAAACAGATCGAGATGCAGGTTTTTAGCGTCCAACATGTCCTCGTCGAAGGCTCGATGCACATAGTTGCCACCGTCACCGTCCACCCAAGGGTTGTTCGGCAGTGGATCAACAATGTATCCAACTCCGTCGAAAAGGTAGAGACGAGGGTCATCTCTCTCGATGGAGAGTACACAGAGTGTGCCCCTGGGAAGATCCAGCGCGCTGCCGTCCTTCAGTTGTGCCTCGAAGATGATGTTTTGGTGTACCACATCATACACTCGCCCTCCATACCAGGTGAGCTTCACGATTTCTTGTCTCGGGAGGACGTATACTTCTATGGGGCAGCCATCGAAGGGGACAAACAGAAGCTGGAGCCATACAACCTTGATTTGAAAAGCATCGCTGACCTACAAACCAGAATCAAAATTCATGTAGAAGATTGTGCTAAATAGACACCATCCCTATTCGACGTAGCAAATTTATTGCTCGGTACAAATCTTCAGAAGGGTGATGAGACGGTGGCATTAAGGTCGTCTGGATGGGAGAATTATCCCTTGACGTACGAGCGGATAAAATATGCTGCCCTCGATGCCCGTGTGAGTTTCGAGATAGCTGCAAGGTCCAAAGAGCTTGTTGCGAAGCCATCTCCCATAGAGAATGAGAACAACAACAAGAAGAAGAAGAAGAAGAAGAAGAAGAAGAAGAAGAAGAAGAAGAAGAAGAAGAAGAAGAAGAAGAAGAAGAAGAAGAAGAAGAAGAAGAAGAAGAAGAAGAAGAAGAAGAAGAAGAAGAAGAAGAAGAAGAAGAAGAAGAAGAAGAAGAAGAAGAAGAAGAAGAAGAAGAAGAAGAAGAAGAAGAAGAAGAAGAAGAAGAAGAAGAAGAAGAAGAAGAAGAAGAAGAAGAAGAAGAAGAAGAAGAAGAAGAAGAAGAAGAAGAAGAAGAAGAAGAAGAAGAAGAAGAAGAAGAAGAAGAAGAAGAAGAAGAAGAAGAAGAAGAAGAAAACATTGCACCAGCAGGAGGGCATTATGGATGGATGAACTATTTCCTCTCTTGTAAAAAAAATTATTCCCTCTCGGTGTATATTGATATAGATGGACTATTTCGATGGTGTGCATGTCTTTGGAACAGAGTAGTAGCGTGGGTCTGCTTGACTATAAGGAACTATTTATCCGCATATATAGCTTTCTCTGCTACTCCTTCTAGTGATCGGTATGCAGTGCATGTGTCCGTAGACATGACAGCTTGTCCATGGAAGTTCAACTACGGCGACCATCACGTTTCATCTCGCTATTCCCACGACGCCTCTCCAACCCATGGCACCACGCCCCCCGACGTGCACCTCACCCCTCTCGGTCGCACCGCCCCTCTGCCTTTGTGTGCATGACATGTGGGCCACCTAAAATGCGGCGAGCATCAAGTTTCTACCACAGCCACCCGCGATTCCCACGATGCTGCTCGAACCCATGAAACCATACGTCCCCCGACCTGCGGCTCACCCCACTTGGCCCCACTACCCCTCTGCCTTCGGGAGCATTACATGTGGACCAGTCACCTATCGGGTCCACATGTTATTGACTCAAAGGTAGGTGTAGTAAGGCGCTGAAGCTCAGTCCCGACGGCCCTGAGAGGGAAATGTAACTCCTGCGCCAGGGCTTGTGGTGCTCCCGCAGCACGAACTCGTGCCAAACTCGAGATTTTTTTCTTTACTATACATGCACGCAACGATTTAATGGACATTGTAATCTCAACATGTGACGGGGAGCTCTAAATTTGAATTTGAAACTTATAAAACGAAAAGATTCAAAACAAATAAACTGGGAGAGAGGGAGTATATCGTAGGATGCGTCCCATACAAAATAAGTCCCCTGGTTTGTCACCGCGAAGATGCGGTTAGAAAGGAGCACATCGTCTTCCTACTCGTACGGCAACAAATCGGCCTCAGATAGCATGGTCCGCCTTTGACCGCCATGTGCAATGTTCGTGCTATCTTATTCAATCTCACCGTGGTTCCATCGTACCAATTCATGAGGTGGCCCGTTGCATGGCTGATCCCAATGTTGGACAAAGGTTCTACGGGAACGGTGTCACCATTGTAAATGTTGTGCAAATTGATGTTGGTACCCTCCCATACATATGCAAGCCAATCTCCACTCGCACCGAGCCTAGCCTGTGAAACAGTGGGCAGGGGGAGAATTAGGAAATGGACACGGAAGTAGTCTTTAGAATGCATTTACTACGTGATCAAACTCATCTTACCTGCTCATCGGAGGAAACCCGAGTGCCCCTCAACGTCGGCATCTCAAGGGGCGTCAACTTGCAACTATGGCCACGCCGCGCTAGAGAGACCCCCAAGGAAACATCCTCGTGTGTTCCATAGAACATCAAGATGCATTTGTATGAGTAGTTTATCTTGTGAGAGAAAAGGATGAACGAGGGAAGGCCTCTAGAGATAGAGATGGACACTACTACTACCAATGTGCTGGCCCGTGCGTTGCAATGGATCCAAACTAGTAGAATAATACTTGTTCACGTGCTTGAAATATAAACACTCTAGTTTTGATATACATGTGTCAGAAGACACGATAGCTTGTCCATGGAAGTTGAACCACGACGACCATCACGTTTCTTGTTTCTACCACTGCCACACCCACACGCGATTCCCACGACGCCGCTCCAACCCACACCACGACGTCCCCCGATGTGGACATGGATCCTCTGACGTGGCTATCACTGCCTTGACCTGCCTTTCCTTCGCTGACAGGTGGGACCCACGCTTATGGGTCCCACATGTCAGTGACAGAATGGTAGGATTGTTCGTGCCCCTCATCCCTCTCGGCCCATCGCTCCTCTGCCTTTGTGTGCATGACATGCGGGCCAGCTGAACTGCGACGACCATCAACTTTCTACCACAGACACACCCGATTGGACGCGGTTTGCCTGCTCCCCTACTGTGCTCTGATTCGTACTCCCGCACCATCGAAATTTCATCCAGCGGCTATGACACATTTCATCCCGGGCATCAATCCTCAGCTGGAGTACTTATGTACTACAGGTAGTACCCGCCAGTGTGGCCATCTACACCTCGTAACGCCCCGACGCCCAGCCGTGGCACCCTCGCCACGGCCACGCCACCACCGGCCGGTTCATCTCGAATGAGTGAGTCGCGAACCACACCACCACCATGAGAATGACATGTGGGCCAGCCGCATTTAAGGTTCGCATGTCATTGACTCATAGGCCAGGCACTAAGCCACTGAAGTTCGGTCCCGTGGGCCCCAAGAGGGAAATGTAACTCCTACGGCTGGCCTTGTGGTGCTCCTGCAGTACGAGCTCGTGCCAAAACTGGAATTTGTTTCTTACTACTACCAACTAGTACTAGTAAGGTACACGTGCATTGCACGCATGAGATTCTGGTGGTTTGTGCATTATGCTTCTACATGTGGAGTTTTCTGGATTCTAACATGTGGCAAAATCTGGTGGAATGCAAGGTTAGGCAAGTTTGATTAACTTAGGTGAGTGTTTGGTTCAAGCCACACCTTAGGCAAGCCACACTAAGGCCCCACATGACATACACACACAAAATGTGGCAAGATTCCCTTAGGCTTGCCAACTTGTGGCTCTCATTTTGAAGAACTAATAACTTTGCCTAAGCTTAGTTGTGGCAAAGTTAGTCATGAATTAAGTTCAACCATGGAGTCTTCTAGATTATACATGTGGCAGAATCTGGTGGATGATATCCAACGGCCAGTAGTGCTCGGATTTGCCATCTTTGTACCGTCGGATTGGCTTCATCCAATGACCAACTTTCAAAGTTTTTCACACACTATATAGGGGGTATAGATATAGATGTGTCGGTCCGTTGCAATGGATCCAAAGTATATCTATTTAGTGGAGTGCACTCTAAACACATTATCTATTTAGTTTTCTCTAATCTTCCGTAGCCATGCAACCAAGCCACATAAGCTTCATGGGTGCCCCCCACATCATATTATTCATACTACGATTGAAAAAAAGATAAATCACCCAAAACAAGATCTTCCCGTTTTTTGTTCCTACGATGTTGTGCCGTGCACGTATCTACTAGTTGTATAGTGGTAGTACTAGTAATATAGTATTAGGAGTACAAACTTGGTACTCCCTCCGTTTCTCTTTACTCCGCATATAAGATTTTGTCAAAGTCAAACTACACAAAGTTTGACCAAATTTACATAAAAATATATGAACATCTACAATGCTAAAACTATATAGTATGAAAATACGTTTCATAGTGCATCTGATATGTCGATTTCATTTTGTGAATGTTTATATTTTTTAATATAAAGTTCGTCAAACTCTACAAAGCTTGACTTTGACCAAACCTTATATGCGGACTAAAAAGAAACGAAGGGAGTACTGGTAGGAGTAGTACTAGTACAGAATGCTCCTACTCTATCAACGAGCCCCGTCTGACACAAAATTTCTTGGCTTCCATGCTACATCTAGATCTTCCCCTTGATTCTGTTTTCCAACCCGGCGGCGGGCGGGGTGTCGGTTTGCTCAACGGCGGTCCCACATGAAAGTGAAAATGCTAGGCACAGGGGCGGAGCTACGTGAGGGCCAACATGTGCACTGGCCCACCCAACCTAGCAGGATTTTCGTAGTTGTACATCCAGTTTTGAGGCATGGAACTTCAACGCAAGGGTAATTTCTATAGCCTGGCTAGACTGGCACGCCCAACGTTTTGCTTCAAGCTCCGCCACTGCTAGGCAACACGCCTTCCCTAAGCTATGTGTCGTGCCGGACGGGCCGTGTTGTACTCCCGATTCTCGGGCGTGTGGGGGTGCGACGCGAACGTGGAAGGCCTTTTCCTTTTACTAGCAATGTGCCCGTGTGTTGCGACAGATCCAAAGTAGTAAAATAGTAGTATTTTGTTCACAAACTTGAAAGAAATCACTATTATTTTGATATACTCCTAATATATTACTCCCTCCGTACCTAAATATTTGTCTTTTTTGAGATTTCAAATGGACTATCACATACGGATTATATAAACATATTCTAGTGTTTCTAGCAAGATGCCCGCGTGTTGCACGAAGTTGATGGAAAAGGTAAGCACAACTTATAAATTGACGAATGGAGTACTAGTTATAGTGATGCATATAATTAAGCAAAGGGATCGCACATGTTGGTATTGACTGGAACGAGAATGCAACAACACAATAAGAATTAAGGCCACGATGATGCGATCGCAGAGGTGGTTACAGAAGGCAAGAAGAAAGATGGATCCACGAATGTACGACCTCCTCCTCCTCAACTTAGTGCGCCGGGCCACCGACCGGCGGCTAAGGAGCGGCGGCTTTTGTGGCGAGGTCGAGGTGCTTCTCAGCAAAGACATTCAAGGCTTCTAGCCGGTTGAGGAAGGCCAACATCATAGCGTCCTCACTGGCCTTGTAGATACCTATGTACACGATTTGCTCGTACACGTGGATGTGTAGGTCGACGAATTCTTGCAGGGCGAGGTGCCTCGCGGCGAGCGTGACCTCCAGGTGGACATTCTTCGTGGCGTCCGCGGGCAGTCGCAGGGCCACCAGTGCTTGAAAGAGGTTCCGGCCATGGAGGCCGATTAGGGTGGCAGGCAATGAGGAGCCCGGGCGCGCGGGCTGGAGGAGTACGGCGATGTCGTCCGCAAGCTTCTTGAGGATGGTGAACTTGTTGCTGGTGGCAACGATCATCTGGTCCAATTGAGAGTCATAGTTGGCGTCGACGGCGGCCATCCACGATGCTCGGCGCCATGCCGCAGGCCGGCGTCGTGGACCATCTGGCACAGCTGCTGGCCGCTCACGCGCATCGCCGCCATGGGTCTGGAGCAAGCTCTTTTGCGCTTAGTGTAGGTGCTTAGGCAAATGCTTAGGTGCGTACGATGTGGTCGATGCATTGGAATGGAGGGGCGCCTTTATATGAGGGCAATGAGGGCAAACTGCGTTGCATTTGTTGGAAATATGCCCTAGAGGCAATAATAAAAGCATTATTATTATATTTCTTTGTTCATGATAATTGTCTTTATTCATGCTATAATTGTGTTATCCGGAAATCGTAATACATGTGTGAATAACAGACACCAACATGTCCCTAGTAAGCCTCTAGTTGACTAGCTCGTTGATCGATAGATAGTCATGGTTTCCTGGCTATGGACATTGGATGTCATTGATAACGGGATCACATCATTAGGATAATGATGTGATGGACAAGACCCAATCCTAAACATAGCACAAGATCGTATAGTTCGTTTGCTAGAGTTTTTGCAATGTCAAAGTATCTCTTCCTTCGACCATGAGATCGTATAACTCCTGGATGCCGTAGGAGTGCTTTGGGTGTATCAAACGTCACAACGTAATTGGGTGACTATAAAGGTGCACTACAGGTATCTCCGAAAGTATCTATTGTTTTATATGGATCGAGACTGGGATTTGTCACTCCGTATGACGGAGAGATATCACTGGGCCCACTCAGTAATGCATCATCATAATGAGCTCAAAGTGACCAAGTGTTTGGTCACGGGATCATGCATTACGGTACGAGTAAAGTGACTTGCCGGTAACAAGATTGAACGAGGTATTGGGATACCGACGATCGAATCTCGGGCAAGTAACATATCGATTGACAAAGGGAATTGCATACGGGGTTGATTAAATCCTCGACATCGTGGTTCATCCGATGAGATCATCGTGGAGCATGTGGGAGCCAACATGGGTATCCAGATCCCGCTGTTGGTTATTGACCGGAGAGCGATCTCGGTCATGTCTACATGTCTCCCGAACCCGTAGGGTCTACACACTTAAGGTTCAGTTACGCTAGGGTTGTAGGGATATGTATATGCAGTAACCCGAATGTTGTTCGGAGTCCCGGATGAGATCCCGGACGTCACGAGGAGTTCCGGAATGGTCCGGAGGTAAAGATTTATATATGGGAAGTCCTGTTTCGGGCATCGGGACAAGTTTCGGGGTTATCGGTATTGTACCGGGACCACCGGAGGGGTCCCGGGGGCCCACCGGGTGGGGCCACCAATCCCCGGGGGCCACATGGGCTGTAGGGGGTGCGCCTTGGCCTGCTTGGGCCAAGGGAACCAGCCCCACTAGGCCCATGCGCCTAGGGTTTCCAAGGGGGAGGAGTCCTACTAGTGGAAGGCACCTCCTAGGTGCCTTGGGGGGGAGGGAAACCCCCCTTGGCCGCCGCACCCCCTAGGAGATTGGATCTCCTAGGGCCGGCCACCCCCCCTTGGCACCCCTATATATAGTGGGGGAGAGGAGGGACTTCATACCTTGAGTCCTTGGCCTTTGGTTGCCTCCTTCTCCCTCCTCAACACCTCCTCCACCTCCTTATTGCTTAGCGAAGCTCTGCCGGAGTACTGCAGCTCCATCAACACCACGCCGTCGTGCTGCTGCTGGTGCCATCTCCCTCAACCTCTCCTCCCCTCCTTGCTGGATCAAGAAGGAGGAGACGTGGCTGTTTCCGTACGTGTGTTGAACGCGGAGGTGCCGTCCGTTCGGTGCTAGGATCTCCGGTGATTCGAATCACGTCGTGTTCGACTACATCATCCCCGTTCTTTGAACGCTTCCGCTCACGATCTACAAGGTATGTAGATGCATCTATTCACTCGTTGCTAGATGAACTCCTAGATGATCTTGATGAAATGAGTAGGAAAATTTTTGTTTTCTGCAACGTTCCCCATCAGTGGCATCATGAGCTAGGTCTATGCGTAGTTCTTCTTGCACGAGTAGAACACAATTGGTTGTGGGCGTAGATTTGTCAACTTTCTTGCCGCTACTAGTCTTATCTTGCTTCAGCGGTATTGTGGGATGAAGCGGCCCGGACCAACCTTACACGTACGCTTACGTGAGACCGGTTCCACCGACTAACATGCACAAGTTGCATAAGGTGGCTGGCGGGTGTCTGTCTCTCCTACTTTAGTTGAAGCGGATTCGATGAAAAGGGTCCTTATGAAGGGTAAATAGAAGTTGACAAATCACGTTGTGGTTTCACGTAGGTAAGAAAACGTTCTTGTTAGAACCCTACTTCAGCCACGTAAAACTTGCAAAAAACAATTAGAGGACGTCTAACTTGTTTTTGCAGCAAGTGCTTTGTGATATGATATGGCCAAGGTTGTGATGAATGATGAATGATCTATATGTCATGTATGAGATGTTCATGCTATTGTAATAGGAATCACGACTTGCATGTCGATGAGTATGACAACCGGCAGGAGCCATAGGAGTTGTCTTTATTTTTGTATGACCTGCGTGTCATTAAAGAACGCCATGTAAACTGCTTTACTTTATTACTAAACGCGTTAGTCATAGAAGTAGAAGTAGTCGTTGGCGTGACAACTTCATGAAGACACGATGTGTCAGGACCCCGACTCAATGCCACATAGATCTAGCATGTAACACTTCATATCACTTTGCGGCCTCACGCACGGTATTCCCACGGGTGTCGCCTTACCTTTACCCGGGACCGTTTGCGCCTTTTGGCACACGTATATGACAGTGTCGCTAGCATCCATATGATAAGGAGCCCGGGCTAACATGGCTAGTCGTAAACCCAAAGCGGCACAGACTTACAGGGACAGGCATCCATGACCCAGCATCGAACGTGTCGGTCATCAGCGAGTGAATCCAGGCTGTAGCACTGGGCTAGCAGGACTCCGGTGAACCGGGCTGTAGCGGGCTAACAGGACTCCGGTATTCACCGCGTGACATTTCCCCGAAGGGACAGACACAGGAACGAAGAAGGACACATGCCGGCCAGCCTAAGTGTTCCGGAGCAGTAGCAAGCTACCATGGCTCGGTGAAAACACTAGGAGACATTTCCCGGTAAGAGAGGCTACTAAGGATAAACAACTAGATAGTCAGATCCCACACATACCAAGCATTTCAATAACATACACACAATATGCTCGATATGTGCAAACACAACATGGCATCACAACATGACTCTACGACTCAAGTAGTTTATTCATTAGGCTCCGAGGAGCGAGATATTACAATCATGGGTCTCATGACCCAACAATCAGAGCATACAAGTCAAAGCACAAGCGGAAGCTATCATGTCTGGGTACAGACATCTATAAATAAAAAGGCCGAGAAGCCTGACTATCTATCAGATCCTGCCGAGGGCACAAGATCGTAGCTGAGGTATCAAGCTAAACGTCGAAGTCCACGTGGAACTACTAGTGAGACTGAAGTCTCTCTGCAAAAACATAAAATAGGAAAACGTGAGTACAAATGTACCCAGCAAGACTTACATCAGAACTAACTACATATGCATCATTTTCAACAAAGGGATGGTGGGGTTTAACTGCAGCAAGCCAGCTTTGACTCGGTGGCTATCCTAAACTACGACTGCAAGCAACTCTTTTGAGGTGGCGCACACGAGTCCACATATTCACCATATCAATACACCACTATGGATCCGCTCCCGTCTCCCTACGAGAACGCCATCCATAGCACTCACGCTTATCTTGCGCATTTTAAAGTATCCACTTTCACTTGTCTATGAACTGATATAAGCAACCCAGAAGTCCTTTACCGCGGACACGGCTATTCGAATAGATGATGTTAACCCTGCAGGGGTGTACTTCTTCATACATGTTTCCACCACTTAGCGTCTGCACAC
The DNA here is from genome assembly GCF_002162155.2 of Triticum dicoccoides. NCBI lineage: Eukaryota > Viridiplantae > Streptophyta > Magnoliopsida > Poales > Poaceae > Triticum > Triticum dicoccoides. Next base: position 347,634,093 of record NC_041381.1, read on the forward strand.
GACATGTGCTCGGCAGACTTCAAGCGAAAGCCGACGTGGGTGTAGACCACGACCTACCTAAACACTCAAGTCTCTAGTCCAGGTTTATCGCGTATTCGGGTTCCATCCATGAGGAGATCCGGCCAGAGTTTCGCTCACAGCCCCAAACGATGTGAACAGGGTTCCGTGACACCAAACGGGCGCCCGGTATACCCGGCCACGTGCCTACCGCATCACAGCCCACCCCTACGGTCAGCGCTGTCCACGGCCTCCAGCATACTACAAACACCAGAAACTACTTGCAACTCCTGGACAGAGGACAAGGGTGAATAAGAAGTCGAGCGGGGTCATATTTCAGGGCCCAATGTATGGTAGTAGCTGAATCATGGATCACAAACACAGAACTCAGTTCCTGAGGACGGCTTCAATGAGACAACCCACCATGTACTCCTACATGGCCTCTCACCGACACCTTTTACCAAATCGTGTTCACACACTTAGCTCACACACAGTAGGACATGTTTGCACGCCTCTGATTCATCCCCGATGAATCAGACCTGACTCAACTCTAAGCAGTAGCAGGCATGACAAACAAGCATGAATGAGTAGGCACAACAGGGCTCAAACAATTCCTACTCATACTAGTGGGTTTTATCTATTTACTGTGGAATGACAGATCATGCAAAGGATAAAGGGGTTCAGCTACCGCAGCAAGTAACAGTTGAATCGTTGTTGTCCTAATGCAGTAAAAGAGAGCAGGAGCGAGAGAGTGGGATTGTATCGGAATGAACAAGGGGGTTTTGCTTGCCTGGCACTTCTGAAGATAGCATTGAGTCTTCATCAGTGTCAACGATCACATCATCGATATCACGTCTATCGAGAGGGGACAATACCGGTAACACAAAAGGGAACAAAATCAATGCAATGCACAATATGATGCATGATCATGACATGGCAAAATGAATGTGTTTTGGGCTAATGCAACTAGCAACAGATTAAATGAAGTTGGTTTGAATACAAAATTCAAATTCAAACTCCATATGTGATTATTCAAATGCCATTTAATTGATTTGTGCTAAACAGCAGCTATAAGTTGTTCTAACATGCATGAAAATGGTACAGATGGATTCCTTGAATTTTTCTGATAATTTTTCATATATAAATTATTTAATTTGGAGTTACGGTTAATTTTCTATGAATTATAGAAGTTTTAGGCATTTTCTGGAATTTCCTCATTATTTTTAAATCCAGAAAATCATTTAATGCGTCAGCATGACATCACCTCGACGTCAGCAGGTCAACAGGGCGCCTCCAGGTCAAACCTGACGTGTGGGGGCCACACGTCAGTGACACAGGGTTGTTTAACCCACTGACAGGTGGGGCCGGGTCAAAGGCCACGTCAGCACGGTCAACTCCGACGTGTGGGGTCGGTCAAAGTGTGACGGGGCCAGGTCAAACTGACCTATGGGGCCCACAAAATTAGTACTAATCTAAACAGAGAGGTTAAACTAATTAATTAGGCACGGGGCCCACTTGGCAGTGGCTCTAGTGGGTGATTAGCGAGGTGTTTACGCCCTAATTAAGTGGCCACGTCGGCGAGTGACGCCGGCGACCACGGCGACGGCGGAACCTCGCCGGAGTAGCTCGGGTTGGCACTACAGGCTGCGGTTGGGCACCCTGAGGGCACCAGGAGGAAGCCCGTGCTCCCGCGCATCTAGGGGGAGCCACGAGAGGGCGTGGGGTGGCCGGAGTTGAGCGCGGTATCGACCCCGGCGGCGGCTGGAGCTCGGGGGTTCGCGGGACCGGCGCTATGGTGCATGGGAGGAGGGGTTGGTGGGTGCTACGGGCTCCTGGGAGTGCTCTGAGTACGTCTGCGTGCTCGGTTTGGACGGAGGTGAACCAAAACGACGACGGCGACAAGTCCGGCGCCGGTGAGGTCTCGGTCTCGACGGAACTATGGCCTAGGGCTCGCAAACACGAGGGGAGAGAGAGGGGTTCTGCACAGAGGCTCACCGCGGAGCTGTAGGGAGGGTCAGTGGGCTCGGGGGCGCGCCGGAGTGGCCGAATTCGACGGAGAACGGCGCCGGGCCGGAGCTTGGGGATGATGACGATGGCGGCTGCTCGGGGCCCTTCCGGTCACGTGGCTCGGTGAGGGGGTTGGCGACGAGGTGCAGGAGCTCGGGAGCACGTCGGAGAGGGGAGGGGGTGGCCGTGGTCATGGCTACGGCGAGCGGCGCTCCCAGGTGCGTTCGGGGATCACAGGAAGAGAGGGAAAGAGAGAGCCAGGGGAGGGGGAGCGGTCCAGAGGGAGTGAGAAGGGCCAGGGGCTGCGTGGCGTTGCGGACGGAGTCCAGGGCGACGAGAGGAAGCAGGAGGTGGCCGAGGCAGCGTCAGCGCTCGCCACCGAGCTGCTTCGGTGCGAGGGGAGGAAGAAGACAAGGGGGAGGAGGTGGGCTGGGCCTGCGCAGGTGGGCTGCACAGTGTTGGGCTGTGGGTGGCTGCTAGGTAAGGTCCAGGTAATTTCTGTGTTATATTTTTCTGTTCTGTTTTGTTTTTATTTAATTCTTTTGCCACTGTTTTGAATTTAAAAATAATTCAAACAATGCCAAAAACTCCACTGAGTATTTTATATTGCTAGATGGACTTTTCCAAAAGCTTATAAAATATTTCAGGGATATTTGAAATTATATTCTAATTATATGAATATAATTCAAATTCAAATAGCTAATGATTTAAATTCAAAGTCCCAAAAATAAATCCTTAAAAATGTTCAATATTTTGGTTGGGACCAGAACCCTTACCAAAAATTATCAAACATTTAAGAGGAGCATTTTGGAGCAATGAATGAGATTTCTAGGGTTTTTGCCCCTCTTTTATTTAGGGTTTTGAGGCTTCCAATATTCCTCAATTCAAATTTCATTTGAATTTAAACATGATGCAGCAACCAAGCTAGTCCAAGGCCAGGGTAAAGCTAGGGATGTGACAACTCACCCCCACTAAACAAGAATCTCGTCTCGAGATTCAAGCGTAGGGTAAGGTGAAGGAAAACGCAACTAGTATAATCTTCACGATCCAGGGTGCACTTCAATTGAACGTTGATTCATTCACCATCATTGTCTTGAAGTCTTGCCTTGAAAAATCCTGTCAACATGACATGGAGGGAAGAAGGAGACTCTAGAAGGGTCGATCTTCTCGAAGGTCGAACAACTCACGGAATGAGACATAGGACCATCTCTCGGTTGAGACACGAGATACACATCGAGAGGGGTGGAAAGAAACGGATGACAAAGGTTCACTAGGTGGACAACAATTTCACGCTTAAGAAGGTGGTAATCAATTGTCAACGTAGCGAGGAGTTGAGTTGCCATGATACCACAACGAGGCATCTTAGGGATGGTGACTCGTAGATATATCCCATTAAGTGGCAAAAAGAATTACCTTTGATTCAAAGATCATTGAAACTCTTTATACCAGCCTAAGGCAATCACAAGCGATCATTTGGAGGGGGTCGGTAGAATGGCATACTCAGACTTGGATGATGTGGATTACCTTGTTGAAGACAACGTAATGGATGAATTTGCTTACCACCGGAAATGGAAGAGACCCATGGTAGAATGGCACATTGGCGGTGCAAGCTAGGAACAAAATGCAAATGCTGGGAATGATTCTGGTAACTGGGGAAGAACCCAACAACAGAGAGTGATTTCACTGTCTGAAGAGGTCATAGCATTGCCGAGGAAACTGAGAGGAATCCCAGTTAGTGCCGATGATAACACGTAGCACTTGTGCGTGCTCTCAAGAACTTGAGCATTTCCACATTCGTCAAGGTTTTACCAACATCCGTGTCAAGGGTCCGGTAACACAACTTACTACCATGATGAACGGTGATGGAGGATGCAGATGCAAAGAAAGATAACACTTTCT
>NC_041381.1:347638005-347638894 GCF_002162155.2 Triticum dicoccoides
AAAATCATTTAATGCGTCAGCATGACATCACCTCGACGTCAGCAGGTCAACAGGGCGCCTCCAGGTCAAACCTGACGTGTGGGGGCCACACGTCAGTGACACAGGGTTGTTTAACCCACTGACAGGTGGGGCCGGGTCAAAGGCCACGTCAGCACGGTCAACTCCGACGTGTGGGGTCGGTCAAAGTGTGACGGGGCCAGGTCAAACTGACCTATGGGGCCCACAAAATTAGTACTAATCTAAACAGAGAGGTTAAACTAATTAATTAGGCACGGGGCCCACTTGGCAGTGGCTCTAGTGGGTGATTAGCGAGGTGTTTACGCCCTAATTAAGTGGCCACGTCGGCGAGTGACGCCGGCGACCACGGCGACGGCGGAACCTCGCCGGAGTAGCTCGGGTTGGCACTACAGGCTGCGGTTGGGCACCCTGAGGGCACCAGGAGGAAGCCCGTGCTCCTGCGCATCTAGGGGGAGCCACGAGAGGGCGTGGGGTGGCCAGAGTTGAGCGCGGTATCGACCCCGGCGGCGGCCGGAGCTCGGGGGTTCGCGGGACCGGCGCTATGGTGCATGGGAGGAGGGGTTGGTGGGTGCTACGGGCTCCTGGGAGTGCTCTGAGTACGTCTGCGTGCTCGGTTTGGACGGAGGTGAACCAAAACGACGACGGCGACAAGTCCGGCGCCGGTGAGGTCTCGGTCTCGACGGAACTATGGCCTAGGGCTCGCAAACACGAGGGGAGAGAGAGGGGTTCTGCACAGAGGCTCACCGCGGAGCTGTAGGGAGGGTCAGTGGGCTCGGGGGCGCGCCGGAGTGGCCGAATTCGACGGAGAACGGCGCCGGGCCGGAGCTTGGGGATGATGACGATGGCGGCTGCTCGGGGCCCTTCCGGTCAC
>NC_041381.1:347648357-347672826 GCF_002162155.2 Triticum dicoccoides
ACGGCATTCCTTAATGGTTTCCTTAAGGAAGAATTGTATATGATACAGCCGGAAGGTTTTGTCGATCCTAAAAATGCTGACAAGGTGTGCAAGCTCCAACGCTCGATTTATGGGCTGGTGCAAGCATCTCGGAGTTGGAACATTCGTTTTGATGAGATGATCAAAGCGTTTGGGTTTACACAGACTTATGGAGAAGCCTGTGTTTACAAGAAAGTGAGTGGGAGCTCTATAGCATTTCTCATACTATATGTAGATGACATACTTTTGATGGGAAATGATATAGAACTTTTGGACAGCATTAAGGCCTACTTGAATAAGAGTTTTTCAATGAAGGACCTTGGAGAAGCTGCTTATATATTAGGCATCAAGATCTATAGGGATAGATCAAGACGCCTCATAGGTCTTTCACAAAGCACATATCTTGATAAGATTTTGAAGAAGTTCAAAATGGATCAGTCCAAGAAAGGGTTCTTGCCTGTTTTGCAAGGTGTGAAATTGAGTTCAGTTCAATGTCCGACCACGGCAGCAGAGATAGAAGAGATGAGTGTCATCCCCTATGCCTCAGCCATAGGTTCTATTATGTATGCCATGCTGTGTACTAGACCTGATGTAAACCTTGTCGTAAGTTTGGTAGGAAGGTACCAAAGTAATCCCGGCAAGGAACACTGGACAGCGGTCAAGAATATCCTGAAGTACCTGAAAAGGACTAAGGAAATGTTTCTCGTTTATGGAGGTGACGAAGAGCTCGTCGTAAAAGGTTACGTCGACGCTAGCTTCGACACAGATCTGGATGACTCTAAGTCACAAACCGGATACGTGTATATTTTGAATGGTGGGGCAGTAAGCTGGTGCAGTTGCAAGCAGAGCGTCGTGGCGGGATCTACATGTGAGGCGGAGTACATGGCAGCCTCGGAGGCAGCACATGAAGCAATATGGGTGAAGGAGTTCATCACCGACCTAGGAGTCATACCCAATGCATCGGGGCCGATCAAGCTCTTCTGTGACAACACTGGAGCTATTGCACTTGCCAAGGAGCCCAGGTTTCACAAGAAGACAAGGCACATCAAGCGTCGCTTCAACTCCATCCGTGAAAATGTTCAAGATGGAGACATAGAGATTTGTAAAGTACATACGGACCTGAATGTAGCAGATCCGTTGACTAAACCTCTCCCAAGAGCAAAACATGATCAACACCAGAATTCCATGGGTGTTCGATCCATCACAATGTAACTAGATTATTGACTCTAGTGCAAGTGGGAGACTGTTGGAAATATGCCCTAGAGGCAATAATAAAAGCATTATTATTATATTTCTTTGTTCATGATAATTGTCTTTATTCATGCTATAATTGTGTTATCCGGAAATCGTAATACATGTGTGAATAACAGACACCAACATGTCCCTAGTAAGCCTCTAGTTGACTAGCTCGTTGATCGATAGATAGTCATGGTTTCCTGGCTATGGACATTGGATGTCATTGATAACGGGATCACATCATTAGGATAATGATGTGATGGACAAGACCCAATCCTAAACATAGCACAAGATCGTATAGTTCGTTTGCTAGAGTTTTTGCAATGTCAAAGTATCTCTTCCTTCGACCATGAGATCGTATAACTCCTGGATGCCGTAGGAGTGCTTTGGGTGTATCAAACGTCACAACGTAACTGGGTGACTATAAAGGTGCACTACAGGTATCTCCGAAAGTATCTATTGTTTTATATGGATCGAGACTGGGATTTGTCACTCCGTATGACGGAGAGATATCACTGGGCCCACTCAGTAATGCATCATCATAATGTGCTCAAAGTGACCAAGTGTTTGGTCACGGGATCATGCATTACGGTACGAGTAAAGTGACTTGCCGGTAACAAGATTGAACGAGGTATTGGGATACCGACGATCGAATCTCGGGCAAGTAACATATTGATTGACAAAGGGAATTGCATACGGGGTTGATTAAATCCTCGACATCGTGGTTCATCCGATGAGATCATCGTGGAGCATGTGGGAGCCAACATGGGTATCCAGATCCCGCTGTTGGTTATTGACCGGAGAGCGATCTCGGTCATGTCTACATGTCTCCCGAACCCGTAGGGTCTACACACTTAAGGTTCAGTTACGCTAGGGTTGTAGGGATATGTATATGCAGTAACCCGAATGTTGTTCGGAGTCCCGGATGAGATCCCGGACGTCACGAGGAGTTCCGGAATGGTCCGGAGGTAAAGATTTATATATGGGAAGTCCTGTTTCGGGCATCGGGACAAGTTTCGGGGTTATCGGTATTGTACCGGGACCACCGGAGGGGTCCCGGGGGCCCACCGGGTGGGGCCACCAATCCCCGGGGGCCACATGGGCTGTAGGGGGTGCGCCTTGGCCTGCTTGGGCCAAGGGCACCAGCCCCACTAGGCCCATGCGCCTAGGGTTTCCAAGGGGGAGGAGTCCTACTAGTGGAAGGCACCTCCTAGGTGCCTTGGGGGGGAGGGAAACCCCCCTTGGCCGCCGCACCCCCTAGGAGATTGGATCTCCTAGGGCCGGCCACCCCCCCTTGGCACCCCTATATATAGTGGGGGAGAGGAGGGACTTCATACCTTGAGTCCTTGGCCTTTGGTTGCCTCCTTCTCCCTCCTCAACACCTCCTCCACCTCCTTATTGCTTAGCGAAGCTCTGCCGGAGTACTGCAGCTCCATCAACACCACGCCGTCGTGCTGCTGCTGGTGCCATCTCCCTCAACCTCTCCTCCCCTCCTTGCTGGATCAAGAAGGAGGAGACGTGGCTGTTTCCGTACGTGTGTTGAACGCGGAGGTGCCGTCCGTTCGGTGCTAGGATCTCCGGTGATTCGAATCACGTCGTGTTCGACTACATCATCCCCGTTCTTTGAACGCTTCCGCTCGCGATCTACAAGGTATGTAGATGCATCTATTCACTCGTTGCTAGATGAACTCCTAGATGATCTTGGTGAAACGAGTAGGAAAATTTTTGTTTTCTGCAACGTTCCCCATCAGCATTCACATCGTGCAACCTCTTTTTCTGGACATCCTCCCATTACTTCCCTCATGCATTAATTGAAGGAGGATGCATTGGCCGTTCAACATATCGGGAACCGCTACTCCCTCCCTCGTCTGCATTAAAGCCATTTCGGGAACTGCACCGCCCGCTGTCAAATCGAATACTCCCTCCGTCTAGGTGAGTATTAAGTCATCTTACGAAAACCAAATACTAGTAAACACATAGGCATGGTGCATTAACTCTCACGTTGTTTCTTATTTTTTGACATAAATAGAGGAATCAACCAAGAAGAGATGTGGGGCTTGTATGCTTTTAATGACTTGAGACTATCAAACATGACATGCAGTGGTCAGTTCATTGCACAAGAACAAATACAACCCAAGTCAGCACACACGCATCTTATAGCATCACATCCAATGGCTATATTAGATGAATGAGACCAAATTATATCTCATCTAGATGAGTTATAGCAAAATTGTATTAATAATACTTAGTACTCCTGCACCATGTATCATATATTAGTATCATGTAGTACTTTATTTATTGCCATGTATGACACATAGTTCACGAGCGCTCTCTATATGTACCACCTTTTTTTTTAATTTCAAGTTTTGCTCCATGGCGCAATCCATCGATACTACTACTATACAAAAGTGGAGTATATACATTTTTTAAAAGGCTAGAGGGCGGGGCAGTCTTGCTCGGTCGGTTTCACGAGAGGCGAGGGCCTTTGTGATTTGACGGCTCATTAATGCTGTCAAATCGAATAGTATTGCGCCACCCGCTGCACGCCCGGCGCCTCCATTAAACCCCTCCGTTAAACCCGAATGCAAACTGAGAATCCTACTCCGACCACACGTCCGTTCATGAGAGGGCCGGAATTAAACGCAACACCGGTCGAGCTCCTCCCGTCCGCCCTAAGTTTAAACGAGGCTAGACACCGGCCAAGCTCCTACCGTCCGCCCTCTATTTACACGAGGCCAGAAAGACATCGGGCAAGAATCGCACCCCTCCGCCACTCCCCCATCTCCTCCTTCACCATTTTCTCCACCCTTCCGATGGCTTCCGATGAGCCGTTCTCTGGCATATTACCCGACTGGGTGGCCTGCCGAGCCCTCCGGATACGAGCGAGGCCGCTCGGTGCTTCACCAACCTCGCTTGGCCTGACGGAGCCAGTTGCCGCCCCAAGCAGGCGCATGGTTCAGCAACTCGCCGCTCCAGTTCAGCTCGATGAGGAGTGGCGAGTTTCTCCACGTCAGCACGGCGGCGAGCACGCTGGTACGGGTGCCGTCGCTGCCGCGTCGTACCGCGCCACTAGTGTCTGCGGTGGTCGTGCCTCCCGTGTCTGTGGGTGTGTCTCCCGTGCCTGCGGTAGCGCCATGCAGGCAGAGACAGAAGCCGGGTGCGTGGAGAGCGATGAGTCGGTGGCCAGCTTCTCCGTGTCCGCCGCCATCATCGAGGAGAAGGAGAACACGGGAGGCCGCCGCCGCTTGGGACCCATGAAGGCCACCGCCAAGGCGACGACCGCGGATTCAGGTGGTTCCTTTGCTGCTTCGTCTCTTCCGAGGACCTTCGTCGACCCCGCAAGTGTCTGATGGAGATGAGGAAGACAAAGGGATCCGCGGGCGGCCATTTAGAACTAAAATAAGTCTAGATATATCCATTTCTAGGACAAGTATTTCCGGACAGAGGGAGTATTAATTATACAAGAGAGCCGGATTGGCACCTCTTAGTTCATGTAAATGTAATCAAATCCATCATGTTTATATGAAGATCCAACTTTTTTATACGAAATCCTTCATGCTTATATGAAATCAGTCCGTGTTTGCACGAATTTCATCTGGTTGGTTAGAGTTGTAAAAATGTATGCCGCTGGCGTTTGATGTCGTCCTCCGCGGAAGGAAGCGGGAGGAAATTTGCCGGCTGCCGTTGGAGATGCTCTTTATGCTAGAAATAATAGAGTGACATCCAATCCATTTGAGTTAATTGCCTGTATGATTGTCCCTCTATAAAAAGTTAATTGCATGTACAGTGTACATGTGACTTGCAGGGTGGCTACAGCTTCGTACAGAAAGTTAAAAAGAAACAAGTCCATCCATAATATTCTAAGTACTCTGTGGGTTCCACTGTCAGTACAGTAGCGAAAGAAGTATATATTAAATAAGTAGAGTAATATATAATATAAAAATCTCAAGTTAAAAGACAGAATTCGAACTCATGTCATCGCGTTGCGAGCATCCGACGCTAACCAGCCCAGCACATTTTTGTTCTAGACCATGCTAGAGATATATCTCCATGTCTACTCTTATATATACTCCATTCGTTCCTAAATATTTGTCTTTTTCAGATTTCAAATGGACTACCACATACGGATGTGTATGTAGACATATTTTAGCGTGTAGATTCACTCATTTTGCTACGTATGTCTTTTCAGGAAGGGGTCAGATTTGTCCTTGATTTATTTATGAGGTATGCAGATGGCACTGCACCGCCAAGAAAAGAGTGTAACATCAAAATTATGGACTACTTTTTTGAGTATGTTGGTAAGGTCCGGTCATAGTCACTTGTTGAAATCTTTAAAAAGACAAATACTCCCTCCGTCCGGAAATACTTGTCATCAAAATGGATAAAAGGAAATGTATCTAGACGTATTTTAGTTTTAGATACATCTATTTTTATCCATTTTGATGACAAGTATTTTCGGACGGAGGGAGTAGAATACAGTTGGTGATGATGGTGTGCGTGCCATCCTGCAATATAGGCCGTCAGATTTATATCTAACGGATAGGAAAGAAACTATGGCAATTTTGCAAAAATATACCCACACGTTTCTCCATGTTCGCAAATAAGGCCTTCCCTTGTTCAGCCTTTTCTCTCACAAGATAAACTACTCATACAAATGCATCTTGATGTTCCGTGCAATGCACGGGCAGCTAGCTAATTTCTTTTAAAATAGTTGCTGCGATAATTGGGTTGAAGTGATATATTTTATGTCTGCCCCGAATGATTTCAGATTCACTAGTAGTAACAAAGAAAAGGTTGCCTTGTTAATTAACAGAAAACAGGGTGAAAACTATCACATGAGGCCGGTAAAAACAAGGCACACTAGGTTCAGCGTCATCGTCACTACAGTTGTGCGCGCGTGAGAAGTCTACATATCGACGGCGCTACCGAGCGAGGCACCGAGACACAATGTTTGAGAGAGAAACCAGTTGACAGATTATGATCAGATCAAGTTGTCACCCTTCTGCTGTCATTGTTGGGGGGGAGGGAGAGAAAGACGTATCGAGAGTGTGCGCAGTAGGCACAGAGGCACAACTAGCGAGTGTGTGTGTGTGTGTATGTGTGTGTGTGTGTGTGTGTGTTTGAAAGAGGAGTAGATAGATTATTATCAAGATCGATATGCCACCCTACTCCTTCGGTGCCGGGTAGTGTGTGTGTGTGTGTGTGTATGTTTGAGAGAGAATCCAGTCGATAGATTAGTATCAAGATCGAGGTGTCACCCTACTCCTTCGGTGCCGGGTAGTGTGTGTGTGTGTGTGTGTATGTTTGAGAGAGAAGCCAGTCGATAGATTAGTATCAAGATCGAGGTGTCACCCTACTCCTTCGGTGTTGGGAAGTGTGGGTATGTGGGGGGGCAGTGACACTCACATATCTCTACTCTTATAAAAAAACAGAGTTGGTGATGATGGTGTTCCTGCCATCCTGCAATATAGGCCATCCGATTTATATCCGGCGGACAGGAAGGAAAATATGGCAATTTTGCAAAAAGATACCCACACCCCTCTCCGCATTTGCAAATAAGGCATTCCCTCGTTCATCCTTTTCTCCCACAAGATAAACTTTTCATACAAATGCATCTTGATGTTCTGTGCAACGCATGGGCATCTTGCTAGTAGGGAGAAGGAGTTTGTGTGACATATATCTAGCTATATTAAGGGATAGGTAGATAGCATATGTGTGAGAGACATTATTATACTTTTAGACATTAGTGGTTGTGGGTGGGCGAAATTAAAGGGGTGGGCGTGTTAGACATAGAGAGCGTGTGTGTTTCTGTGTGAGACTTGTAGGACGGGGTAGAAAGACGAATTTAACACTGACGGAGGGAGAGAAATACATGAAGTGCGCGTGTGTGATTCCGATGCCCACAGGGAAATGAGATATGTATGTATGTGAGAGAGATTGCACAATTCATTCACGTATCACTATCTAGCGATCGTGGACGTGCATCGCTTGAACATAAGTCAATATCTACTTCGTATCGTGGCTAAAGGTACAATATCGATTCAACGCTATAAAGATTGGACACTCACATATCACTTTTTTTTTCTATTTAAATAAACCTTTTCAGTTGTGCATGCCAAAGTTACAGTGATGTTTCTTCAAACAACCAATGTAGCTATCATGCACATGCACCATTGTTACTCTTGCATTCAAATTCATTAGTATTGGATGATTTAAGTTTCTATTTTGAAGTAATATATGTAATATTCATATATGAATTCAATGGGTAAGCAAATTTATGAAATGGAGGCTATGTAATCATATGAGGTAACACTTTTAAGTAGCTAAGTACAATATCCATTTCTTTTTGTGCTCCTCTACACTAACACGTCAATGCATTATGTTTAAAGTAAATAACCAATGACACTAAATTATCTATTTACACAAGAAATACATAGGCTGAGCGTTTGATCCCTTTTTTGTGAACGCGCCACTACACCCGTACGATTGGCCGCGCCCGTGTGAACGTCCAAGTTATCGGCGCATCATCCCGAGTTATTGTTTTTTTTCTGGGGTGGACTTCACACCAGTTATTAACTGCTGACGCGTGCCCCATGTACAAAGTCTAGCATGACCTTCCTGCTAGCACGGTCCAAAATTAGTTGAAACTGGATACGAACGATCCCGCGGGCGGCAAAATCTCTCGCCTCCTTCTAAAATTTCCGCCACCTTAGTCTTTAGCATGCGAAATCCCCCTTTTGTCCTTGGTGCACGGAGACCAACAGTTACAATACCGCCCTCATCTACATGATAGGTCGGGGCAGCTTTGGTAACTTCCGGTTCCCCCCACTACACGGCACCCCCATTTCCTCTCCCCCTCCCGTAAAAACGACTAACTCCACAGCACCAGAGCATCTTACATCACGTCGTCCGTACTTCATCGCCCTTTCTCCCCTCCCCTCTCGAAACCCTAGACTGCTCATCCACTGGCGTACCATAGCCCATTCACTGCCAGCGGCGTCCACCTCGTCAGATCTGCTTCTGCGGCCGCATCTACCCCTCCCACCTCCCCTAGAAACAAGTAGACTGCTCATCCACCACTGTACCATAGCCCATTCAGTGCCGGCCTTGTCCACGGTGCCGGATCTGCTTCGCCGGTACTCTCGTCAACCGCCGCGCATCTGCAGCGGCTCATTCATACTCCCCACCGGAGACGCTTCGTCCACACCCCCCGGAGCCGCCCCACCGATGCGCCCGTCGACGGCCTCTGATCCTCTTCGCCGACACCTTCCTCAACCCTACAGGAGCCGCTTCGCCGACACCTTCCTCAACCCTACCGGAGCCGCTTCGCTGACACCATCGTCAACCCTAGCGGAGTAGCTTCGCCTATACCATTCTCAACCCTACCGGGGCCGCTTTGCCAACTCACAAGTCCACGGCCTCAGATCCGCTTCCTCGCACCCTCATCCAACCTACCGGAGCAGCTTCTGATGCCCCGTCCACGGCCGCAGATCCGCGTCGTCGACACCACCCTTAACCCAACCACCGAAGCAGCTTCTGACGCCCCGTCCACGGCCGCAGATCCGCATCGTCGACACCATCCTTAACCCAACCACCGGAGCAGCTTCTGACACCCCGTCCACGGCCGCAAATCCGCGTCGTCGACACCATCCTTAACCCAACCACCGGAGCAGCTTCACCTACGCCCTCGTCCACGGCCACAGATCCGCTTCGCCCACACCGTAGTCCACCCTACCGGAGCCGCTCCACGAACACCCTACTCGACGGTTCTAGATCTCCTTACCGGACCCCGACAGCTAGCGCAGCGTCATCACCCTCGACGTTTCTAACCTGATTCCCACCGTCTGGAGAGATGCCAAGCACCCGCCACGGCCTAGGTACTTGTCACCTTTAAACCCGTCCAGCAACACCTGCCCGATATACTTCAAACATACTAACCAGTCGTGGTTACCTGTTATGCAGCTGGCAAAAACTATAAGGACGATGTTTCTTCTGGATCTAATAGCTTGGCCAACCAAGATCCTGGACTGAGGCATTGCTATGATCTTCTAAGCGCGTCTCTCTCTCTTGTATTGTTCTGTGCCTGCCAGCGTGCTTTGCTAGGATTTTCGACCAGTAATCCCTTTGCGCAGACAATGATTTCTACTACTGGCTGCTAAATTAGATATGTAGATGTCATACATGATACTACCTCGTACCTCCGTTCCTAAATATAAGTCTTTCTAGAGATTCCAATATAGGCTACATACAGAGCAAAATGAGTGAATCTACACTCGAAAATGCATCTATGTACATCTGTATGTGGTCCATACTGGAATCTCTACAAAGACATATATTTAGGAATAGGGGCAGTACATTACACAAAATCGTAGGTGGCATGTAGGAATTCCAGTGCACTACATTAGGCTCCCTTAGAGTGCCTGCTTGTCCATCATACAGAGTCATGGCTAGTTTATGGTACGCACACAATCGTTAATTGGTGGTTTAAATATGCGCAAGGGATATGCAATGTAGTATCATGTAGAGATGTTTGAAATTAGCCGTCTCAACTTGGAGATAGGGTTACACAATGAAAAAGTACAAGATGTATGTGGCAATTTCATGGAACATCGCAAAAAAAGGAGAGGCAGCGGTGAGCCTATACAGTGTGCTATGGTACGTCACTCCTCCATTGCAATCATCGTGACATGTTATTTGTATGCCAGTTCTATTAGCCAAGTTTCTTAGGGATAGTTATTATGAGTTATCCTAAGAAAATAAGCATCTGTGAATATAAGCTCCATGTAATAAGCCAACCAGTTCTTTTCATTGCGTTTTCAGCTTATCTTTGGTATGATCAACGGAAAGTCTAGATTGCATTATATATTTTTCATTTTGCTGCCCATATGGAAATTAATTTGACTTGCAAACATCACAAATTGAACCTAGTGCAGTAATTAATATGATAGGAAACAGACCATCACTATTTTCTCAAAATGCAAATACAAAGATACCATCTACTTGGCACAATCTACTTTGGTCAATGTTTTCCATAGAGATCCCATTGCCTAATTTAAACGAAGAACGCATGACCCACATTTAAATGAAGAACAATTATTTATTGAAATTCGATGGTCCAAGTGGCTGGTTATTATCATATAGCAGCACCACCTGAAAGCATCATATAGCAGCAGCGGCAGCTCATAGCAACTCATCATACAGCAACAGCAGTCTGCAATTCATCATATACCAGCAGCAGCTCATAGCAATTCATCATATAGCAGGAGCAGGAGCAGCTCATAGCAATTCATCATATAGCAGCAGCAGGAGCAGCTCATAGCAATTCATCATATAGCAGCAGCAGGAGCAGCTTGTAGCAACTCATTATATAGCAGCAGCAGCAGCAGCTCATAGCAATTCATCATATAGCAGCAGCAGCAGCTCATAGCAACTCATCATACAGCAGCAGCAGCTCATAGCAATTCATCATATAGCAGCAGCAGGAGCAGCTCATAGCAATGCATCATATAGCAGCAGCAGAAGCAGCTCATAGCAATTCATCGTATAGTGGATCAGAATGAAAATTTGGCAAAAAATCAGAGGAGATCCTCACCTTGTTGGATGAGCTCATCCTTCAACAGCACCTCAAGGTCATGGCCTGGGAGGAGGGGAGGGGGAATAAGGTGCCTTCTGCCGCAATGTGGCATCAGCCGTAGTTGTGCAGCGCCCGCCGGAGTAGTGCGTTGGACGAACCATAGTGGAGAAGCTGCTGGAGACCATGAGAATGAGGGGCGGCGCCAGAGGGAGGAGCAGCCAGGGAGATTTGCCCCTACCCGCCGGCCATGTAGCCTAGCACATAGCATCGTCGAGGACCAGGCCAGATGGGACCAGTGGCGACGGCTCGCTGGAGGAACCCTAGTGCTGCAGGCATGGGATCGAGGTAGAGGGAAAGGGGAGAGGAGATGCAAGCGGGCAGGGCAATGAATGCTTGCGTGTTTGTTTTTACTTGAGGGTCAGGTGTGACACGGACGTCAGCAGTTGCATTTTGAGTGTAATATAGGCAGACAACAGAGTCATTTCACTATTCCCCTTCCCTTCAATTTTTAGTGAGGTTCTACCCGAAACACCCCCCTCCAAAGCGAAATTAGTTAAGCCCAAGCCCATAACTAAAAAATGACTTCTTTACATCTTTTATGGCTTATTTTGACAATATGCCCTGAAAAGGCGGAATCGAACTGGCCCTTAACCTGTAATTCAATTGTGCGTGCAATGATGAATCACTCATGCCTGCTATATGTACATTTAGGCATCATCATACATGGCATAACCTAATACATGTGCATTCCATTGTAGAATCTGGAATATGCCATGTTTATGTTAGTTCATATGTTGCACATGATGTTTAAATGCCCCTTAAATCTGGTCAGTCAAGTGATGGTCTTTAAGCCTCCTTCTTTGCTCCTTTTCTTGATATGTAAGATTTGCTCACACATCTGTTCAATTGCTTGTTTGCATCAGCCAGCCATACTAGGACTGTTTGCTTTGATTACTTGCTGTTCTTGACCTAACACTCTAACAGAGCTTGTCAACGATTTAAACACTAAGGGCTGTTGTAGTGGGGCCTTGTCTAACTCATAGGTGACATAAAGGTTTGGCTGTACACTATAGTAGGCTCTCCAAGAGTACCTGGAGATCCAGTTTGAAGGTATGCCTAGTTTTTACATAGTGCAGACATAGTAAATGCTCATTTCATTGTGTGCAAGTGCAAGAGATGCGGCATGTTTCATTATGTGGTGTTGTTTTGTTATAATCTCATCCTTTTGTGTTCACAGACTAGAAAGTATGCATATCTATCTTCCAAGGAGACGAGTAACTAGTTTGTGTCACCTTGCAGAGGGGGTGCAATGAAGATAAGATTGATGATTTCCAAGTACAAGATGTTAGGAGGGAGCCTTGCAAGAGAAGTAGGAGCTGCGCTGAGCCTCTTCAACCTGCTAAGGTAAGTCACTGTATGCAACTCAATAGTTTAATTCCTTGTTTGTTTCAGGCATAGTTAATTTTCTCTTTTCAATTGCTTTATTTGTCCACACTTAATGAGATGCCCAAATAATTATGCCTGATGTTTGGTACTTGTATCACTATTAGTTGACATAATTAAAGGCCTTACCATTTAATTACTCTGCCGAAGTGTGCCTGAAGCTTTGAAGTCTATTAACCAACTATTATTGCATGAGGCTCACAATCTAGTTTATACTACGCTAATGATTGCATAGTTTTGCCTGCTGTAGTATGTTTGTATGAAACCCTCTGTTGTTCATTATGCTCCCTAAGACTTAAATTGAGGTACAGAATGGCCAACTGCTTGCTTACTTATACGCAACGTGATGTCTAAATTTGTAACTTGTCTGTGTTTTCGATTGGGCCCCAACATCATGCTCCTCTGGTGAGCTAAGAGGGATTTTTGTATGCAGGCTGCACAGACTATCTTTTTTATAATTTTTAAAATATCGCCTGCTTATGCTTCATGCGTGTAACATTTTTTGTGTGAAAGTGACATGTAACATTATTGTTAGTCCTGTTTTGCCATGTAGTACAAAATAGTGTCGTGTTCGCTTCACTGTTGTAACTATATTTTTGCCCTAGTCATGTGTACTTACAGAAACATTTCAGGATGAAGTGACATCAACACAAAAATCTGCAAGCAGTGCGGCATGGCCGTTACCGAATGATTATGGATTGGAATTGGAATGTGCTGATGTTCTCGAGCATCAACTAGAGGTGGCAAGACAACGTGTACATGATTGTCAATGTATAATCAACAAGTTGAGACTGGACATGCATGTATTAGATGCAGGAGTCAAAAAATGAAACAAGACACCGAGGTAACCATGAAGGAATTGGAGATTTTGCAGACTGAAATTTGTGCTATCTAAATCCGGCCAATCCTATTTTCTGAAGAGATTATAGTTCAAATGGAGTTAAGTTGATGCGCGTCCATGATGTATGAGCTGTATTTGCCCAGTGTATGTAATTTGCTATTTGTGTATGCTTTATTATCACCTGTGCCGAACCATAATGCCCAGTGGGTATAATCGGCTGTAATTTCTTTATTGTATAGTGTAGGATTATTCTACCTTTCTATGCCTTGATCTCTTTGTTGTATAGTGTATGCTTTTTAGAGGTGATAGTATTGAGTAGGACAATTCTTTGAATATGCTATATCGTTCAAACGGGGGCCAACTCGCCCGACCATGGCCCTTCACGGGCCGTCGGATCCATGGGCCTTCTACGTCAGTAGGATCCATGGGCCTTCTACGTCTCGCAGGATCCATGGGCCTTCTACGTCTCACAGGATCCATGGGCCTTCTACGTCTCGCAGGATCCATGGGCCTTCTACGTCTCGCATGATCCATGGGCCTTCTACGTCACGTAGGATCCATGGGCCGCCGACTCATTTATGGGTCTTGTACGGGCCTTTAATGGGTCATAGACGGGCCTATAATGGAAATCGTACGTTTTATGGGCTGACCATAACGGGCCATTAATAGGCCGTATTTGGTGATGCTATGAAAATGGCCCAACAGACTAACGGACCACAAACGAGCCGACTGTAACGACGGGCTGAATTTGGCCCACAAGCAGAAAATGACATTAACGGGCCATAAGTAACCGAATGCTGCAAATGAGCCCAAGAATAAATGGGCCCTCAGAAGGCCGAAAGTTAACTTGGGCTGGAAACAGCCCAACGGAATAACGGCCCGTTAATGCGTATAAAGTGTTACACTGTTCATTACGGGCCAGTTTCACCGCGGGCCGTTAATGGGTGTAAAGTAATACACTGTTCATTACGGGCCAGTTTCAGCACGGCCGCTAATGGGCCAAGAGTTACAAAGGGCCTCATATGGGCTGAAAGACGTCATGGGCCAGAAGTGAAAACGGGCTGGAATCATATTGGATGGCCCAGATGACGCTACTGGGCCTAATTCGCATAGGGCGTAACGGGCCTTGGGTTAGCGGGCTGTAAATGGGCTATATGCTAACAGGCCGTTAACAGGCTTTCCATGGGCCGGCCCGCCAGCTTTTGACCAAGTCAAACGGGCCGGCCTTTTCACAGGAATGGGCCACTGTTGGGTCGTGCCACGTGTCGACGTATCATAGGCGCCTTCTGTCCAGTGAGTGGATGACATCTGTCCCAATGATGAGCCGACACGTGTTTCCTCTAGCCAATGATGATTTTACACGTGGAAAATTCCCATTGGTCGGGGCTGTTAACGGGTTATCGGATCCAAAACCCGACCCGATAGCTTAACGGCGTTCCGTTACGGTGGATGCCACGTGTCGGTCACCCTTGACGAAAGCACTTCTGTGACGCGCGATTTATCGTCATGGAAGTGGACACTTCCGTGATGATAATTTTGGCAATGTCATGGAACACTTCTGCGACAACACAGGTATGACTATCTTGATTCTGTCATAAAATCGTCATGGATGTACATGCATGACAAAAAACGCGACCTACTATGACAAACACGTATCATCACGGAAGTGTATTATTTTTGTAGTGCTAGTAGTGGAAGCTCTAATTCAGATATGCTATTCCCCTATTGCCTAATGTAATAAAGATAATAATTTGTTCCAAAGTCCTCTACATTCATAAAGCTAACATATTAATATATGAAATGTGAGAGCTACACATTGTTTGTCCAATAAGTGAATAATCATGACCAATGGAGCAGCAATACAATAACACTAGTGCATTGCATTCACAAATATGTGCTACAAAATAGTGCATTAGGTTAACAATCAGTGCATTGCATTCACTTAGTGCAAACATTAAGCACTAATAACGTAAATTAGTGCATTGCATTCACAAATATGTGCTATAGAACTATAATTCCCTAAATTACCTACATTAGGATGTGTTATATCAGTTCTACATACCTCTAATTAGAAACCCATAGATCTAAAATCAAGTACTCTCCAAAATCAGAAACCCTAAATCCCCAAATCCTAGCTCTAAATCTAATGCAAAAATTGACAGAGAGGGGAATTACAGAGTACTCACTCAACGTCATCGAATACATCGGTCCAACGATGGCCACCAGTTGGGGTATAAACCACCCTAAGGGCGGGTGCGGCCGCCGCCGTGACCTCCGGCAATCGCAGTGAAGACTATAACACACTACTCCCGCAATATTCGTTGCCCTTCTCTGAATCATCCAGCCTGCCTGCTCACTTTCCTCCAGCGCAACCGAGGGATATTGTGCCCCCTACCGCCGCCTAGTCCTACCGCCACCATGTGGGTGAGAGGAGTCGCGGAAACACGATAGAGAGCGAGAGGGGAGAGACTGAAACTTGTCGCAGTGATTTGGTCGGCATCAACCGAGCTCGGACCGGCCGAGCCATTAACCCTCGTTTGCCCCATGCCGTAAGAGTTTTTTCCATGTGGGCACTTTGCCACTTAAAAATGATCAAGCATAGTTTAAATACCCGGACCGGTGATCGAACCGGTGACCCTATCGATTCTGCTTTTCACTGGTTGGGCCGCCGTTTTACCGGCTGAACTGTTGGTTTAAAAAAACAGATGCGAAAGTAAGTAAAAAAAGTTGATGTTCTATTTGCATGAGGCAAGATGGTTTGTGGGCTGATCTCAGGTCTGTGGCCTGCTTCTTAGGTGACCGGGATTTGATTCTCACAGGGGTCACCTAGTTTTTCTGTTATTGAAAAAGACTTCCCCCTTCTTTATATATAAAGAAAACCACCACAAGTCATATATACTTCATAGAGAGGATACAAATGCACCCCCCCCCACACACACACACACAAAGAGGTTCTGTTGAGGGCACCAACTCAACAAGCCCAAGGAAGAAAAAATGGAAAACAACCCAATCAGGATCCGGGGGAGGCGTGGCAGTGGTGGCGACAGATAGAGTGCCAACATTCGAAAACCAGCGGTTATAGCATGGACGACGCCGCGGTTGAAGGAGTGGCTAAGCGGCTGCTAGAGCTGCAAGAAACCATAGAGTTTGAATATAGCATCAGTGGGCTTTCTTAGGGGAGATCGCTCAATGATAAGCTTATCACAAATTGTCCAAAGCGTCCAAGCAAGCCTCCCATTCACCAGCCACATAATGTGGTGGGTCCCAATTGCAGAAGCTAGCAATTCCTCGAAGAGATTCAAAAAGTTTGAATTGCACCAACCGCCACCAAGAACCGCACGGAAGTAGCTCCAAAGGAATTGCTAGCTGTGATTAGAGTCTTCGTCCGTTTCATAGAGGGGGCACATGTCGTCCCCCGGGCCATTACGTTTGAGTACCTCCACCCTGAAGGAACTCGACCGTGGATCCATTGCCACAAGAAAATCCGGATTTTCAATGGCAACTTGACCGACCAGAGCTGGGACAGGGAATCCGGTCCAGGCACAATCATAATAGAACTATATAGCAATTTCATGAAGAAATGGCCACTACTCTCAAGGCACCAAGAGATCGCATCCGGTTAAAGGCTTAGTGTGTGAAGTGCGACACAGTCTAGGATATCATCCCAAGCCACAACTTAAAGGGGGCGAAAAACATGACAGAAAGTCGGGTTCCCTTGATCCATCAGGGTTATCTCAACCAAGATACGAGGCATCACGCAGATGGACAACAGGTTCAGAAATCTAGCTGCAAAGGGTTGGCACTAGCCCAATGATCAAAGCAAAACAGGGGCGACGATCCAGGCTCCACCGATAATGTCTGATACGTCCCCAACGTATCTATAATTTTTTATTATTCTATGCTATTATATTATCTGTTTTGGAAGTTTTATATGCATTATATGCTATTTTATATTATTTTTGGGACTATCCTATTATCCTAGAGCCGAGTGCCAGTTTCTGTAATTTCCTTGTTTATGAGCTTCACAGAAAAGGAATACCAAACGGAGTCCAAACGGAATAAAACCTTCGCGATGATTTTTCTTGGACCAGAAGACACCCAGGAGACTTGGAGATCAAGTCAGAAGAGCCATGAGGCGGTGACAAGGGTGGAGGAAGCGCAAAGGGGGGTAGGGCGCGCCCCTACCTTGTGGGCCCCTCGTGACCCCCTCACCTAATTCTGCATCCTATATATCCACATATATTACCAAACCCTTAAAAGCATCCACGAACACACTTATCCACCACCGCAACCTTCTATTCCTATGAGATCCCATTTAGGGGCCTTTTTTTGCATCCTGCCGGAGGGGGATTCGATCATGGAGGGCTTCTACATCAACTCTATTGCCCTTTCGATGAAGCGTGAGTAGTTTACCTCAGACCTACGGGTCCATAGTTAGTAGCTAGATGGCTTGTTCTCTCTCTCTTTGCTTCTCAATACCATATTCTCCTCGATGTTCTTGGAGATCTATCCGATGTAATCTTCTTTTGCGGTGTGTTTGTCGAGATCCGGTGAATTGTGGATCTTCTTCCACTCCCAGCAAGAAAAAGAGCAGTTGGATGCAAATGGGTGTTCACCGTAAAACAGACTCTAGAGGGTAAGGTGGATAGATAGAAGGCAAGGCTAATTGCAAAAGGTTATAGGAAGATGGGAGATAGACTATGATGAGACCAAAGCACCAGTGGCGATGCAAGGTAAATAAAGGCACGGGGCAAGCCAACAAAAACAACAAGCAACTATTTATGATCAGCTTATCTATGAATATTATTTGAATCTTCTATGAATTCTTATATACATGATTTAATATCTTTGTAATTCTCTTTGAACTACCGGTCTAGTTTGGCCAACTAGATTGGTTTTTCTTGCAATGGGAGAAGTGCTTAGCTTTGGGTTCAACCTTGCGGTGTCCATTCCCAGTGACAGTAGGGGCAGCAAGGCACGTATTGTATTGTTGCCATCGAGGATAAAAAGATGGGGTTTACATCATATTGCTTGAGTTTATTCCTCTACAACATGTCATCTTACTTAAAGTGTTACTCTATTCTTCATGAACTTAATACTCTAGATGCAGGCAGGAGTCGGTCGATGTATGGAGTAACAGTAGTAGATGCAGGCAGGAGTCGGTCTACTTGACATGGATGTGATGCCTATATTTCGTAATCATTGCCTTGGATATCGTCATAACTTTGCGCTTTTCTATCAATTGCTCAACAGTAATTTGTTCACCCACCGTATTATTTTCTATCTTGAGAGAAGCCTCTAGTGAAAGCTATGGCCCCCGGGTCTATTTTCCATCATATTAGTTTCCGATCTACTATTTTCCATCATATTAGTTTCCGATCTACTATTTTCCATCATATAAGTTTCCGATGTACTATTTTGCAATCTTTTACTTTCAGATCTATAAACCAACAAACCCAAAATATTTTATCTTTTGTTTATCTATCTCTGTCAGATCTCACTTTTGCAAGTGACTGTGAAGGGATTGACAACCCCTTTATCGTGTTGGGTGCAAGTGTTTGATTGTTTGTGCAGGTATTGGTGATTTGTGTGTTGTCTCCTACTAGATTGATACCTTGGTTCTCTAACTGAGGGAAATACTTATCTCTACTTTGCTGCATCACCCTTTCCTCTTCAAGGGAAAACCAACGCAAGCTCAAGAAGTAGCAGGAAGAATTTTGGCGCCGTTGTCGGGGAGATCTACGCCAAGTCAAGACATACCAGGTACCCATCATAAAAATCTCATCTCTTGCATTACATTATTTGCCATTCGCCTCTCGTTTTCCTCTCCCCCACTTCTAAAACGATTTTCGAAAAGATTTTCCTTTTTCTTCGCCCCTCTTTCGTTCATTTTCTTCGTTGCTTTTCGCTCATCTGTGTGTTCATGTGGTTTCCTGCCTTCATGGATCAACCAAAGAATGTTGATCCTTACTATAGGAGGTTGGAAAAAATTGAAAATAATGTTAGGAGCTTCATGTCTTTACAATTTGAGCATAATAGTTTCTTTAGAAACAAGCTTAAGGAGCAGAAAAGTTTTATGGAATACATGAATAAAGAGCTCGATGATATGTCTAGGGAATTTTATGATTTGAAATCTCAGTTTGCCCACCTTGAAAATTTAGTAGGCCAAATTTCTGATAAACAAGCTACTTTAGTAAATAAGATGGCCGCTAAACCGGAGTCTTTAAATAATGATGAAGATATTAAAGTGATTGATGTGACTCCTATTGAATCTTTTTTTTCCAAAATAAATCTTGATAAATATGGGACTGGAGATGAGTCAACTTTAGTTAAACGGCATCCCAATGATTCGGAGTTTTTATATCTTGATGCAAAAATCAATAAAAGTGGGATTGGAGAGGTCAAAACTTTAAGTAGCAATGAACCCACTCTTTTGGATTTCAAGAAATTTAATTATGATAATTTTTCTTTAATAGGTTGTATTTTCTTGTTGCAATCCATGTTGAATTCTCCTCATGCTTATAATCAAAACAAAGCTTTTACTAAACTTATCGTTGATGCTATGATGCAATCTTTTGAAGAAAAGCTTGAATTGCAAGTTTCTATCCCTAGAAAACTTTATGATGAGTGGGAACCTACTATTAAGATTAAGATTAAAGATTATGAGTGCCATGCTTTGTGTTTTGGGTGCTGTCGTTTCCATGATTCCAAAAACTTTATGTGATGTGCTAGGTTTCTGGGAATTTGATGATTGTTCTTTAAATTTGCATCTTGTGGATTCCGCTATTAAGAAACCTATGGGAAAGATTAAGGATGTTCTTATTGTTGCAAATAAGAATATGTGCCCGTAGATTTCATTGTTCTTAATATAGATTGCAATCTACATGTCCTATTATTCTTGGTAGACCTTTCCTTAGAATGATTGGTGCAATTATAGATATGAAAGAAGGAAACATTAGATTTCAATTTCCGTCAAGGAAGGAAGGGCGTGGAACACTTTCCTAGAAATAAAATTAAGTTGCCATATGAATCTATTACGAGAGCTATTTATGGATTGCATACCAAAGATGACAATACATAGATCTATTTGAGTTTTTATGCCTAGCTAAGGGCGTTAAACAATAGCGCTTGTTGGGAGGCAACCCAATTTTATTTTTGTTCCTTACTTTTTGGTCCTGTTTTTCAATAAATAATTCATCTAGCCTCTGGTTAGATGTTTTTTGGTGTTTTAATTAGTGTTTGTGCAAGTAAGACCTTTGGGATGGCTTACGGTGATAGTTGTTTTGATCTTGCTGAAAAACAGAAACTTTTGCACCCAGGAAAATAATTTTGATTTTTTACAACAGTGCACTTTTGATCTGATTCTTTTTGCAAAAGATTGCTACAAAAATTTCACAAGCTGTCCTAATTGTTAAGAATTTTTGAGGTTACATAAGTATTTGAAGTTCTCTGATTTCTACAGACTGTTCTGTTTTTGAAAGATTCTGTTTTCTATGTGTTGTTTGCTTATTTTGATGAATCTATGGGTAGTATCGGGGGTATGAACCATGGAAAAGTTGGAATACAGTAGATATTATACCAATATGAATAAAGAATTAGTTCACAACAGTACCAAAAGTGGTGATTTATTTTCTTATACTAACGGAGCTTATGAGATTTTCTGTTGAGTTTTGTGTTGTGAAGTTTCCATGTTTTGGGTAAGGCCTTGATGAACTATGGAATAAGGAGTGACAAGAGTCTAAGATTGGGGATGCCCAAGGCACCCCAAATTAATATTCAATGACAACCAAGAGCCTAAGCTTGGGGATGCCCCAGAAGGCATCCCCTCTTTCGGCTTCGTCTATCGGTAACTTTACTTGAGGCTATATTTTTATTCACCACATGATATGTGTTTTGCTTGGAGCGTCTTGTATGATATGAGTCTTTACTTTTTAGTTTGCCACAGTCATCCTTGCTGTACACACCTTTTGAAGGACAAGCATGAATCATGATTTATTAGAATCTCTATGTGCTTCACTTATATCTTTTGAGCTAGGCAATTTTGCTCTAGTGCTTCACTTATATCTTTTTAGAGCATGATGGTGGCTTTTTTGTAGAAATTATTGAACTCTCATGCTTCACTTATATTATTTTGAGAGTCTCTCTAAACAGCATGGTAATTTGCTTTGGTTATAAATTTAGTCCTAATATGATAGGCATCCAAGAGGGATATAATAAAAACTTTCATATAAAGTGCATTGAATACGAAGAGAAGTTTGATTCCTTATGATTCTTTTGAGATATAAAGATGGTGATATTAGGGTCATGCTAGTGAGTAATTGTGAATTGGAGAAATACTTGTGTTAAGGTTTGCGATTCCCGTAGCATGCACATATGGTGAACCGTTATGTAACGAAGTCGGAGCATGATCTATTTATTGATTGTCATCCTTTGTGTGGAGGTCGGGATCGCGCGATGGTTAACTCCTACCATGCGCGTAGTACTTTGTTTCGATGACTAATAGACTTTTGCAATAAGTATGTGAGTTCTTTATGAATAATGTTGAGTCCATGGATTATACGCACTCTCACCCTTCCACCATTGCTAGCCTCTCTAGTACCATACACCCACCATATACCTTCCTCAAAATAGCCAACATACCTACCTATTATGGCATTTTCATAGCCATTCCGAGATATATTGCCATGCAACTTTCCACCATTCCGTTTTATTATGACACATTCCATCATTGTCATATTGCTTTGCATGATCATGTAGTTGACGTAGTATTTGGGGCAAAGCCACCTTTCATAATTCTTTCATACATGTCACTCTTGAGTAATTGCACATCCTGGTACACCGTCGGAGGCATTCATATAGAGTCATATTTTTCTTCTAAGTATCGAGTTGTAATTTTTGAGTTGTAAGTAAATAAGAGTGTGATGATTTTCATTATTAGAGCATTGCCCATGCGAGGAAAAAAATAAAAGAGAGGCCAAAGAAGCCTATCAAAAAATGAGAGAAAAAGAGAGAAGGGGCAATGTTACTATCCTTTTTCCACACTTGTGCTTCCTAGTAGCACCATGACCTTCATGATAGAGGGTCTCCTATGTTGTCACTTTCATATGCTAGTGGGAATTTTTCATTATAGAACTTGGCTTGTATATTCCAACTATGGGCTTCCTCAAATTGCCCTAGGTATTCATGAGCAAGCAAGTCGGATGCACACCCACTTCATGTTATTTTGAGCTTTCATAAACTTATAGCTCTAGTGCATCCGTTGCATGGCAATCCCTACTCACTCACATTGATATCTATTGATATGCATCTCCATAGCCCGTTGATACGCCTAGTTGATGTGAGACTATCTCCTTCTTTTTATCTTATCCACAACCACCATATTCTATTCCACCTATAGTGCTATGTCCATGGCTCACGCTCATGTATTGCGTGAAAGTTGAAAAGGTTTGAGAATACTAAAGTATGAAACAACTGCTTGGTTGAAACCAGGGTTGTGCATGATTTGAATACTTTGTGTGATGAAGATGGAGCATAGCCAGACTATATGATTTTATAGGGATAACTTTCTTTGGCCATGTTATTTTGAGAAGACATAATTGCTTGAAGTATTATTGTTTTTATGTCAATATTAAACTTTTGTTTTGAATCTAATGGATCTGAACATTCATGCCACAATAAAGAAAATTACATGGATAAATATGTTAGGTAGCATTCCACATCAAAAAATTTGTTTTTATCATTTACCTACTCGAGGGCGAGCAGGAATTAAGCTTGGGGATGCTTGATACATCTCCAACGTATCTATAAATTATGATTGTTCGATGCTATTATATTATCTGTTTTGGATGTTTTATATGCATTAATATGCCATTTTATATTATTTTTGGGACTAGCCTATTAACCTAGAGCCCAGTGTCAGTTTTTTTTCCTTTTTTTGAGCTTCGCAGAAAAGGAATACCAAATGGAGTCCAAACAGAATAAAGCCTTCGCGATTATTTTTCTTGGACCAGAAGACACCGAGGAGACTTGGAGATCAAGTCAGAAGAGCCACGAGGCGGCGACAAGGGTGGAGGGTGCGCCCAAGGGGTAGGGGGCGCCGCCTGTCTTGTGGGCCCCTCATGACCCCCTGACCTAGTTTTGCCTCCTATATATTCACATACATTCCCAAACCCTCAGAAGCATCCACGAAAACACTCTTCCACTGCTGCAACCTTCTGTTCCCGTGAGATCCCATCTAGGGGCCTTTTCTGACATCCTGTCGGAGGGGGATTCGATCACATAGGGCTTCTATATCAACTGTATTGCCCTTCTAATGAAGCGTGAGTAGTTTATTTTAGACCTACAGGTCTATAGTTAGTAGCTAGATGGCTTCTTCTCTCTCTTTGATTCTCAATACCATGTTCTCCTCGATGTTCTTGGAGATCTATCCGATGTAATCTTCTTTTGCGGTGTGTTTGTCCAGATATGATGAATTGTGGATTTATGATCAGCTATCTATGAATATTATTTGAATCTTCTATGAATTCTTATATGCATGATTTGATATCTTTGTAATTCTCTTCGAACTATCGGTTTAGTTTGGCCAACTAGATTGGTTTTTCTTCCAATGGGAGAAGTGCTTAGCTTTGCGTTCAATCTTGCGGTGTCCTTTCCCAGTGACAGTAGGGGCAGCAAGGCACGTATTGTATTGTTGCCATCGAGGATAAAAAGATGGGATTTACATCATATTGCTTGAGTTTATTCCTCTACATCATGTCATCTTACTTAAAGTGTAACTCTGTTCTTCATGAACTTAATACTCTAGATGCATGCAGGAGTCGGTCGATGTGTGGAGTAATGATGAGGACATCAATACCATTGTTACACCCACAGCCCCTGCTGCTATACATACTGGACCAATTACGAGAGCTCGCGCACGCCAACTAAATTACCAGGTACTTTCATTTCTTGGTAATGATTCTAATGTTCATGAGAATATGATGCTGCCTAAATTGGATACATTTATTTTGCTTACAAATGAAGGGCCTAGCTTGGAGAAGGATGAACATTAGAGCAAGAGCAAGCATGAAGATGATGGCATGCACAAGGGGAACAAGAACGGAGTTACCAGTGATGATTTCAGGACTTTGAAGCCACCATAATGGGTGCATGAAGCCTTGGACAAAATATACAAGATGCCACTTCATAAATTTCGTCTAGAGGCTATTCTAGGTGCTGCGTCACCTTATTATTGGGCCAGGCCCATGTAATTTCGAAATACATAAGTATAGGCTATTTTTAGAGTCCGTATGTGTGGGGAAACAAGAGATAGGGTTGATTTCGGACCCCTCCACCAAGGGTCACGAAATTCCCCCCCT
>NC_041381.1:347673263-347686560 GCF_002162155.2 Triticum dicoccoides
ATATACAGCCCTTAGGGCACCGTTTAGACTTTGGGTTTTGTTTAGATTAAAGTTTGCCATAGCTGCAACTTCGTGTACTTCATTTGTGTTCAACGACCAGACAAAGGCGTCACAGAACCCCACCTTGATCAATAAAGCTTTCATCTTATATTCGCAATATCTAGATTGCAATCTCAGTTTCTTGCTTGTTCTTCGTTAGCTCACAGGAAACAGACCCTCGTGGTCAGGTTGATCGTGCTCCAACGTGGTCAATAACCTCTCGGAGTTGGTTTAGCGATTGCTAAGGCACGACGTCCTTGCACGTTCGTAGTCGGATCGTCAAAATCGACTTCCACCAAAGCGAAATCCATCATCTCATCGAAAGACGGGACACCTTTGCCTCTATCAAGTGGTATCAGATTTCCAGGTTGCTCGGTGAGATTTTACAGTTTTTCGTAGTTTAGATCGAGTCTGTTCTTTATACCTATAGTCCACGAAAAAGCCAAAAATAATTAGGGTTAGTTCATCCCATCCGAACCAATCTGAGCCTTTGCATAATCTTTTCTGTATTTGCTTTGTTGAATTTACGGTTGCATCGTCGTGTCAAGTTGCTGGTCTTAGTGTCTAGTCTTTTAGAGTTTCGAGTTTTGTTCACAGGTTATCATCGCCGCTGCTGCCATATACCACCACCACATAGTCACCGCCAATCCGAATCCATATACGCCACCACATGTCCGCCGCCATCATGCCAATCTGAGTTCACCTCCAACATATATCTGCCACCTGTCCGAGTTCCACCAGATTCATCTCCGCCACCAGTCCGAGTTCCACCAGATTCATCTCCGCCACCAGTCCAAGTTCCACCAGTTTCATCTCCGCCACCAGTCCTAGTCCGAGTCCAGTAATTGTTGCATTGTTCTCGATTTCCAGATCACGCGATACTCCGAGTCGTGACAGAGAAGGACTCCCCAACTTCCGAGCCATCCGCAGAAGAAAAATAGTTCCAGTTTCAAAAAAAAACTAAGTCTGGAAAATTCTGGCTAGGCAGTTTTTAGACCATTTGTAGACTTTTTCGAAAAAAAATTGTTGCGGAGCAAAAAAAACAGAGAAAAAAAGTGCAAAAAAAAGAGAAAGAAAGAGAAAAAAAATTCAGAGTGTGCTCCTCCCTTGTTTACGTGCCGTGCCGTGATTTTGTTGGTGTTCTAGGCTCGCGTCTCTAGCACAGTCTAGCCTAGGACCAGCACAGTACCGTCGTTGAGCGTTTATTCAACTTTGCTCTCTGAATTGATTATTGCTGATCTTTTTTGCTACCATATTATAAGCCTTCCCAGCTCCACATACATCTACGTCGTGCGTTTGACTCTTCCTGGTAATCGCTATATCCAAGCTTTGAGAGTTTTGACTACAACGGTTGCCGATCACCACCTGCTGCTGGGTAAGAACTGGTAAGAATTTGAGATTTGCTTGAGGGGTTTGTGATACACCACCACCACTTCTTAGTAGTCTGTAGGATCATATTCTTGTGTGTTTCTATTTGCTGCTAACCATGGTAGGATCACAAGTCGATGAGACTGATTGGGAGAACCTGACGAACAAACAGCTACATGATAAATTTCAGCAAATGATGAGTGGACAGGTGCAAGATGTGCTCAACAGATTTGACGAGGCCACGGAGAAGATAGATGGCATTGAGAAGACGTTCGAAACAAAGCTTGATAGCAAGTTTAATGAATTGCTCGCGCGTTTTCCACAACCACCGCCGGCTGCACCTATCGCACCTCTGCAACAACAACAACGCATCCTTTCGAATCAGTATGGACGAGCGAAGCGTGTTCCTATTGAGGATGGCCAAACTTCTGGTGATGTTGTTCATGTTGTTGATGCTTCTTTGGCTCCTGCTACTGCTGCTGGTGGTACCCAGGAGGATGATGAGTATGCAGGCGATTATGAGGATGAGGTTGATCAAAATCAGAACTACGTGCAGCCACCAGCACCACCACCAGCAGGTCGACCTCAGGTATATATTCGTAATGGTAGGCCTGCACCACCACCTCAGGTACGAGATGATGTCCATATTCCTAAACTGAAATTGAATATTCCACCATTTGAGGGTAGATATGTTCCTGATATATATCTTACTTGGGAGTTAGAAACTGAACAATGTTTTACATGTTTACAATATCCCGAGGAGAGACGGGTTGCTGCTGCTGTTTGTGCTTTTACTAGTTTTGCATGTGTATGGTGGTCTGAACATTGTAGATTATATCCTATTCCCGCTACTTGGGCTGCTTTGAAAACTGCTATGCGTACTCGTTGGGTTCCACCATATTATCAATGTGAATTGCTTCAAAAATTGCAGCGTTTAAGACAAGGAAAAAATTTTGTAGAAGAATATTATCAGGAATTACAAACTGGCATGATTAGATGTGGTATTGTTGAGGAGAATGAAGCTATGCTTGCATGTTTTATAGGTGGATTAAATAGAGAGATTCAGACCATTCTAGAGTATAAGGAGTATACTAATATCACTCGTTTATTCCATCTTGCTTGTAAAGCTGAACATGAAGTGCAGGATCGACAAGCATTGGCGCGAACTAACTTTTCTGCAGGTCGACTTTCATCATGGGCACCGCGTGCATCCTCTACTTCCACTACACCAGCACCTCCATCAGCTGCTACCTCCAGCCGTGATACAAGAAAGCAGGCACAGCCACCACTATCTGCCAAGAGCGCACCTGTCAGGCCTACACAGAGCTCTTCTTCTTCCATGGCATCAACTGGGCACACAAGTGATATTATTTGTCGTCGTTGTAAGGGAAGAGGTGATTATGCGAGAGAATGCAAATCTCAGCGTGTGATGATTGCTACTGAGGATGGTGGGTATGATTCCGCTAGTGACTATGATGAGGAGACGTTGGCTCTTATTACACGTGAAGAACACGGTGGAGATGATTCTGATCATGAGACGCAATACATGGCTCCTGAAGACGGTGACAGGTATGAATGTTTAGTTGCTCAACATGTTTTGAGTGTGCAGGTCACACAAGCTGAGCAAAATCAGAGGCACAATTTGTTCCATACCAAGGGAGTTGTGAAGGAACGTTCTGTGCGCATCATCATAGACGGAGGGAGCTGCAACAACTTGGCTAGCATGGAGATGGTGGAGAAGCTTTCTCTCACCACAAGACCACATCCACATCCTTACTACATCCAATGGTTCAACAACAGCGGCAAGGTTAAGGTAACACGTACTGTTCGTGTGCATTTTAGTATCTCTACATATGCTGATTATGTTGATTGTGATGTGGTACCTATGCAAGCATGTTCCTTATTACTTGGTATACCATGACAATTTGATAAAAATTCTGTACACCATGGTAGAAACAATCAGTATACTCTTGTTCATAAGGATAAAAATATTACTTTGCTTCCTATGACTCCTGATTCTATTTTGAAAGATGATATTAATAGAGCTAATAAAGCAAAACAGGAGAAGAATAAGAGCGAAAATCAGATTGTGGCAAAATAATTTGAGCAACAAATGAAGCCTAATAATAAACCATCTAGTGTTGCTTCTGAAATAAAATTGAAAAGTGCATGCTTATTTGCCACCAAATCTGATATTGATGAGCTAGATTTCAGCAAATCTGTTTGTTATGCTTTTGTGTGCAAAGAGGCATTATTTTCATTCGAGGACGTGCCTTCCTCTTTGCCTCCTGCTGTCACTAACATTTTGCAGGAGTTCACTGACGTCTTTCCACAAGACGTGCCACCAGGATTACCGCCTATTCGAGGGATTGAGCATCAGATTCACTTAATTCCCGGTGCTTCACTGCCAAACCATGCGCCATACCGTACCAATCCAGAGGAGACGAAGGAGATTATGCGTCAAGTACAAAAGCTGCTCGACAAAGGTTATATACGCGAATCCCTTAGTCCTTGTGCTGTTCCTATTATTCTAGTGCCGAAAAAGGATGGTACATCACGTATGTGTGTTGATTGTAGAGGCATTAATAATATTACTATTCGTTATCGTCATCCTATTCCTAGGCTAGATGATATGCTTGATGAATTGAGTGGCTCTATAATATTCTCCAAGGTTGATTTGCGTAGTGGATACCATCAAATTCGTATGAAATTGGGGGATGAATGGAAAACAGCATTTAAAACTAAGTTTGGATTATATGAGTGGTTAGTCATGCCTTTTGGGTTAACTAATGCACCTAGTACTTTCATGAGATTAATGAACGAAGTTTTACGTGCTTTCATTGGACGATTTGTGGTAGTTTACTTTGATGACATATTGATTTATAGCAGATCTTTGGAGGAACATTTGGAACATTTATGTGTTGTTTTTATTGCTCTACGTGATGCACGTTTGTTTGGTAACCTTGGGAAGTGCACCTTTTGCACCGACCAAGTGTCTTTTCTTGGTTATGCTGTTACTCCACAGGGAACTGAAGTTGATAAAGCCAAGATTGAAGCTATTGAGAGTTGGCCGTAGCCCAAAACGGTCACACAAGTGAGGAGTTTTCTTGGCCTCGCTGGATTCTATAGGTGTTTTGTGAGAGATTTCAGCACCATTGCTGCACCTCTCAATGAGCTTACAAAGAAGGATGTGCCTTTTGTTTGGGGTACCGCACAGGAAGAATCCTTCACGGTATTGAAAGATAAGTTGACACATGCTCCTTTACTCCAACTTCCTAATTTTAATAAGACTTTTGAGCTTGAATGTGATGCTAGTGGAATTGGACTAGGAGGTGTGTTATTACAAGATGGCAAACATGTTGCATATTTTTCTGAAAAATTGAGTGGGCCTAGTCTGAATTATTCTACTTATGATAAAGAATTATATGCTCTTGTTCAGACTTTAGAAACATGGCAACATTATTTATGGCCCAAAGAATTTGTTATACATTCTGATCATGAATCTTTGAAACATATTAAAAGTCAAGCTAAACTGAATCGTAGACATGCTAAATGGGTTGAATTCATTGAGACTTTCCCTTATGTCATTAAACACAAGAAGGGTAAAGAAAATGTTATTGCTGATGCATTGTCTCGTCGCCATACTATGCTTTCACAACTTGACTTCAAAATATTTGGTTTGGAGACCATCAAAGATCAATATGTGCATGATGCTGATTTTAAAGATGTATTGCAGAATTGTAAAGAAGGAAGAACATGGAACAAGTTTGTCGTTAATGATGGATTTGTGTTCCGTGCTAACAAGCTATGCATTCCAGCTAGCTCCGTTCGTCTTTTGTTGTTGCAGGAGGCGCATGGAGGAGGACTAATGGGACACTTTGGCGTGAAGAAGACGGAGGACGTACTTGCTACACATTTCTTTTGGCCAAAGATGAGACGGGATGTTGAGCGTTTTATTGCTCGCTGCACTACATGTCAAAAAGCTAAGTCACGACTCAATCCTCATGGTTTATATATGCCTTTGCCTGTACCTAGTGTTCCTTGGGAGGATATATCTATGGACTTTGTTTTAGGTTTACCTAGAACAAAGAAGGGGAGGGATAGCATATTTGTTGTCGTGGATAGATTCTCAAAAATGGCACACTTTATACCATGTCATAAAAGCGATGATGCTATTAATGTTGCTGATTTGTTCTTTCGTGAAATTATTCGCTTGCATGGTGTTCCAAATACTATTGTTTCAGATCGTGATACTAAATTTCTTAGCCACTTTTGGAGATGTTTATGGGCTAAGTTGGGGACTAAACTGCTTTTTAGTACTACTTGTCACCCCCAAACTGATGGACAAACTGAAGTAGTCAATAGAACATTGTCTACTATGCTTAGGGCTGTTTTGAAGAATAATAAGAAAATGTGGGAGGAATGCTTGCCTCATATTGAATTTGCTTATAATCGTTCATTGCATTCCACTACTAAGATGTGCCCTTTTGAAGTTGTGTATGGTTTCCTACCTCGTGCACCTATTGATTTGTTGCCTCTTCCATCTTCGGAGAAGATTAATTTTGATGCTAAACAACGTGCTGAATTGATTTTAAAAATGCATGAGTTAACTAAGGAAAACATTGAGCGTATGAATGCTAAATATAAACTTGCTGGAGATAAGGGTAGAAAACATGTTGTGTTTGCACCTGGAGATCTTGTTTGGTTACATTTGCGTAAGGATAGATTTCCTGATTTGCGCAAATCAAAGCTAATGCCACGTGCTGCTGGTCCCTTTAAGGTGTTGGAGAAAGTAAATGATAATGCATATAAACTTGAGTTGCCTGCAGATTTTGGGGTTAGTCCCACTTTTAACATTGCAGATTTGAAGCCTTATTTGGGTGAGGAAGATGAACTTCCGTCGAGGACGACTTCATTTCAAGAAGGGGAGGATGATGAGGACATCAATACCATTGTTACACCCACAGCCCCTGCTGCTATACATACTGGACCAATTACGAGAGCTCGCGCACGCCAACTAAATTACTAGGTACTTTCGTTTCTTGGTAATGATTCTAATGTTCATGAGAATATGATGCTGCCTAAATTGGATACATTTATTTTGCTTACAAATGAAGGGCCTAGCTTGGAGAAGGATGAACATTGGAGCAAGAGCAAGCATGGAGATGATGGCATGCGCAAGGGGAACAAGAACGGAGTTACCAGTGATGATTTCAGGACTTTGAAGCCACCATAATGGGTGCATGAAGCCTTGGACAAAATATACAAGATGCCACTTCATAAATTTCGTCTAGAGGCTATTCTAGGTGCTGCGTCACCTTATTATTGGGCCAGGCCCATGTAATTTCGAAATACATAAGTATAGTCTATTTTTAGAGTCCGTATGTGTGGGGAAACAAGAGATAGGGTTGATTTCGGACCCCTCCACCAAGGGTCACGAAATCCCCCCCCCCCTCTTCTTCCATATATACAGCCCTTAGGGCACCGTTTAGACTTTGGGTTTTGTTTAGATTAAAGTTCACCATAGCTGCAACTTCGCGTACTTCGTTTGTGTTCAACGACCAGACAAAGGTGTCACAGAACCCCACCTTGATCAATAAAACTTTCATCTTATATTCGCAATATCCAGATTGCAATCTCAGTTTCTTGCTTGTTCTTTGTTTGCTCGCAGGAAACAGACCCTCGTGGTCAGGTTGATCGTGCTCCGGCATGGTCAATAACCTCTCGGAGTTGGTTTAGCGATTGCTAAGGCACGACGTCCTCGCACGTTCGTAGTCGGATCCTCAAAATCAACTTCCACCAAAGCGAAATCCATCATCTCATCGAAAGACGGGACACCTTTGCCTCTATCAAGTAATATAGTAGATGCAGACATGAGTCGGTGACTTGACACGGGCATGATGCCTATATTTCATAATCATTGCCTTGGATATCATCATAACTTTGTGCTTTTTTATCAATTGCTCGACAGTAATTTGTTCACCCGCCGTATTATTTGCTATCTTGAGAGATGCCT
Source organism: Triticum dicoccoides (assembly GCF_002162155.2). Taxonomy (NCBI): domain Eukaryota; kingdom Viridiplantae; phylum Streptophyta; class Magnoliopsida; order Poales; family Poaceae; genus Triticum; species Triticum dicoccoides. The sequence continues at coordinate 347,680,687 of NC_041381.1, forward strand.
CTAGTGAAACCTATGGCCCCGGGTCTATTTCCCATCATATTAGTTTCCGATCTACTATTTTCCATCATATAAGTTTCCGATCTACTATTTTGCAATCTTTTACTTTTCAGATCTATAAACCAAAAAACCCAAAAATATTTGATTTTTTGTTTATCTATCTCTATCAGATCTCACTTTTGCAAGTGAGCGTGAAGGGATTGACAACCCCTTTATCGCGTTGGGTGCAAGTGTTTCATTGTTTGTGCAGGTATTGGTGATTTGTGCGTTGTCTCCTACTAGATTGATACCTTGGTTCTCTAACTGAGGGAAATACTTATCTCTACTTTGCTGCATCACCCTTTCCTCTTCATGGGAAAAACCAAAGCAAGCTCAAGAAGTAGCAATGTCCAACCATAGTCCACCATTGTTATTACCAATGCTCCACAACCATTTGGTCAACAACGCGATGTTCATGCAAATGTGCGACATAATCCCAAGGCTATCCTAGTAATCCCAAGGGTTTACATATTCTCGTCCATCGTACCATATGGTATTTTTGCTTATCGCTGTCACCCGCCCAAAGGAATTTTGATTAAAATTTGGTATTCTCGTGATGGAGGGTTAGATGGAGGCTATAGAAGCTCCTAATAAACATGAGGAGACTCGACAAGGATGAGTTAATCAACACCGTCTGAGAAGCCTTGGAGAGCCACTTACCCTGTCAAGGCTCAACCCTGTGTTGGAACTTGGTTACGAATGGCCAAAGATCTGAAATAGAGAGCCATGAGTCACTAATGGGGATCCCCAGGTAGGAAATGGGGAAGGATCCCAGTGGGTAGTTCATACGATTCACAATGCTATGCCACTCGTCATCATAATAACCTGACACCATGACTTTGCTTTTAGTGAAGTTGATGGTGAGGCTAGACATCTAGTGGAAACACAGTAGGAGGAACTTGAGGTTCACAATGTCAAGGTCCAAGCCCCCAACCATGATGATTGTATCATTGGCATACTGGAGGAGGTAAAACCCACTGCCAAGGATGAGGTGTGGGACAACCCCTCGAATATGGCCGGCTAGCTTTGTGGCATTAAAGATGGCAGCAAGAGCTTTGACCACTATGTTAACCATGAATGGGGAAAAGGGTCGCCCTACCTAACCCCGCAGAAGGTGGGGAAGAAGGACCCCACTTCTCCATTAATGTTGACTGTCGTGCGGCCGCTAGAGACCAACAGCATGAATCTGGTTACCCATCAGTAACCCTTTCTGGAGCAAAACTTTTCGAAGGAAGGACCAGTGGACCATGTCCTAGGTTTTATGGAAGTCGGTCTTCAGGAACACGGCTTTCTGGCGCCTAGATTTCACCTCATGGAGGACCTCATGGAAAACGAGGACCCCATCAAGGATGAAATGACCTTGGATTAAAGCCGATTGGTTAGGATTGATCAGACGATCCGCCAGGGGGTGCCCTATTGACGTGCACCTTAGCCAAAATTCAGAAAATCACATTTAATGACAGTGATCAACCAGAACTGGCAGATGTCAGAAGCTCCCGACACCTTAGGAATTAGCAAGATAATGCCAAAGTTTAGCCGAGAAATGTCGAGGGCACCCACATAAAACTCCTCGAACATGGCCATAACATCAGGCTTCACAGAAGACTAAAAGGCTTGGAAGAAGCGGACTGGCAAATCGTTGAGGCTGGGTGCGGAGTCCGAGTTCATGCCCTTAATGGCTAGATGAACCTCCTCCTTCAACAAGGGCGCAAGCACAGCCTCGTTCTCCGTGGCTGATAGAAGTTGGGGGCCGGTCCAGATATAGGGGGCGAGGGCCATACCGTCCCTGAATGAGGGAGAGAACATGTCTTTGTAGAAACTGGTGATGTGAGGCCGAATCTCATTCTGGTCTTGAATCAATCTATTACCGCCTCAGAGGAGGGGTATGGTGTTACAGTCCAAAAAACCTATTCCGGTCACTAACACAAATAGAAAATAAAGTGAGCGGAGCCGGTTCTGGTTTTTTCCGGTCGGACCGGCTATCCGGTCCCGTTTTTTAACTATGATGTCAAGTTGCATTATGTGCAGTTTGTCACAAATATGTATTGTCCAATTTAATTTAATTTTTCCTAATGACGCATGCATTATGGTGGTTTTATGGATTTCACTCGGGATTTTCGGGAGGTGCGTAACCGTTGCATCTTCCCAACATGTTTACATGCATCCGTGAGAAGTGGCCCTCCTAGAGCATGACAACTTAGGTCATCGTGGTTTGGCTATGTCTATTTATTGTTCATTGTTTTCGATACAACTGACCATTCATGCCAAATGGTTGGCTATGTCTATTTAGGATGAGTTTTTTTCTTTTTTTTGCTCAAGAGATGTTTGAGTAGTAGCTATTGCATTTTGGAGTAGTTTGTTTTCTTGCTTATCTGCAAGCTGAGGTTGTTGAATTTGTTCTTCGAAATAGAAAATCACAGCTCGACGTGTTTTGAATTTTGGTGGCGCAAAGACATTCCACCCGCGTAACGACCCCCGCATCGCCTCCCTGGCGGCTCGGGAGAGACAACCCTAGCCGTCGTGGATTTCTCCCCCCTCCTCTTCTTGTCCCGCCGCCACCAGAGGGCTCATCCCAGCGAAGCTCGGGCTGGCCCAAGGAAGGTGGCGGCTGGGCAGCTTTTGGCGCAGGGCACGGGCGTGAGGCGCCGGGCTGCAGCGAGGTGTCCTTCAGATCTACGTGGCGACGCGGCGGAGGCATGGAGCTGCGGACAGCGGTGCTGCGGCAAGGGCTCCGTGCCAGGAAGCTGGGGCTGCGGCCCTAGGGGCTCTCAATGATGGCGCCGCTGCTACAGCTGCGGGGGCAGCGTGGTGGCCGGCCATGGTGCCTGCTCGCAGCGGATCGGGCGTCCCCCACTCAGATCTGGTCTGACGAGGGTGGTGGTGGCCTGGGCGCTCGTCGGCGGCCCTGCTCGTCCGGCGTGATGCTGGGACATCGTTGGTGTTGCGGGCGTGGTGGATCTGGAGGTGGTCCAGATCGATGGCTCGCGGAGTGGCGGTGTTGCTGGGGGCACAGGCGGCAGGCGGCCTGTGTCCTGGAGCGGCCGGATCCAGAATTTGGGGGCCGGAGGCTCGGAGGTGGGTCGGCCGACGACTATCTGTAGTCAGGTTGCGTGGTGGCTCCTTGTCGGGATGGTGGTCCGCGATGGCATGGTCGGGGTGAAAGCACAAGTGCTCCCTGGGTGATTTTGGTAATTAATGTCAACATATCTCTTGTTGGACTAACACTTTTACCTAGTATGTTTTAGATAAGTTCAACAATGAAGTGGCATGGACTAGAGGATGTGGAACCCCTTCAAGAAGCTAAGGACAAAGGATTGGCTCAAGCTACAAGCTCAAGACTCTACATTTTCTATTTCAGTGATCCAAGATCACATTGAGTCTATAGGAAAAGCCAATACTATCAAGAGGGGATGAGGTGTTGCTTAATGAGGCTCTTGCTCAAAATTCTTAGTGCTATGCTCCAAAGCCCTCAACTACTTTATCATATCCACATATGACCTAAACCAAAAGTCAAACTCAGCCCCACCGATTCTTTCTATCCGGCGACACCGAGTTCAGATGTCATAGCCACTGCCACAAACCCTAGGCAAATCGGTCTCACCGATAGGGATCTCGGTCTCATCGAGATGGGGTTGTAACCTCTCTGTTTCCCTTCGTAACGTTTCGGTCCAACCGAGATGAGTGATCGGTTCCACTGAGATTGCAATGCAAACTCTCTGTTTCCCTTTCGTAACGTTTCGGTGTCACCGAGATGAGCGAATCGGTCCCACCGAGTTTGCCTGACCAACCCTCTATGTGTCCATTATCAAAATCGGTCCCACCGAGTTTGAGTAATCGGTCTCACCAAGATTACATTATGCCCTAACCCTAATCATATAGGTCCTACCGAGTTGGATGTCGGTCCCACCGAAAACCCTAACGGTCACATTATTTGCTAAATCGGTCTGACCGAGTTTGACGATTCGGTCCCACCGAGATTGGCAAGTTGTGTGTAATGGTTAGATTTTGTGTGGAGGCTATATATACCCCTCCACCCACTCTTCATTTGTGGAGAGAGCCATTAGAACATGCCTACACTTCCAACATACATTTTCTGAGAGAGAACCACCTACTAATGTGTTGAGACCAAGATATTCCATTCCTACCATATGAATCTTGATCTCTAGCCTTCCCCAAGTTGCTTTCCACTCAAATCTTCTTTCCACCAAATCCAAATCCTGTGAGAGAGAGTTGAGTGTTGGGGAGACTATCTTTTGAAGCACAAGAGCAAGGAGTTCATCATCAACACACCATTTGTTACTTCTTGGAGAGTGGTGTCTCCTACATTGGCTAGGTGTCACTTGGGATCCTCCGACAAGATTGTGGAGTTGAACCAAGGAGTTTGTAAGGGCAAGGAGATCGCCTACTTCGTGAAGATCTACCCTAGTGAGGCAAGTCCTTCTGTGACGCCCCCGATTCAATCGTACACTAATCATGCACGCAAACGTGTACGATCAGGATCAGGGACTCACGGGAAGATATCACAACACAACTCTAAAACATAAATAAGTCATACAAGCATCATAATACAAGCCAGGGGCCTCGAGGGCTCGAATACAAGTGCTCGATCATAGACGAGTCAGCGGAAGCAACAATATCTGAGTACAGACATAAGTTAAACAAGTTTGCCTTAAGAAGGCTAGCACAAACTGGGATACAGATCGAAAGAGGCGCAGGCCTCCTGCCTGGGATCCTCCTAACTACTCCTGGACATCGTCAGCGGGCTGCACGTAGTAGTAGGCACCTCCGGTGTAGTAGGGGTCGTCGTCGACGGTGGCGTCTGGCTCCTGGACTCCAGCATCTGGTTGCGACAACCAGAAAGAAAGGAAAGGGGGAAAAGGGGGGGGGAGAAAGCAACCGTGAGTACTCATCCAAAGTACTCGCAAGCAAGGAACTAAACTACATATGCATGGGTATATGTGTAAGGAGGCCATATCAGAGGACTGAACTGCAGAATGCCAGAATAAGAGGGGGATAACTAATCCTGTCGAAGACTACGCTTCTGGCAGCCTCCGTCTTGCATCAAGTATAAGAGAGTAGATTGAAGTCCTCCAAGTAGCATCTCCAAGTAGCATCTCCAAGTAGCATCGCATAGCATAACCCTACCCGGCGATCCTCTCCTCGTCGCCCTGCGGAAAAGCGATCATCGGGTTGTCTGTGGAACTTGGAAGGGTGTGTTTTATTAAGTATCCGGTTCTAGTTGTCATAAGGTCAAGGTACAACTCCAAGTCGTCCTGTTACCGAAGATCACGGCTATTCGAATAGATTAAACTTCCCTGCAGGGGTGCACCACATAACCCAACACGCTCGATCCCATTTGGCCGGACACACTTTTCTGGGTCATGCCCGGCCTCGGAAGATCAACACGTCGCAGCCCCACCTAGGCAAAACAGAGAGGCCAGCATGCCGGTCTAAACCTAAGCGCACAGGGGTCTGGGCCCATCGCCCATAGCACACCTGCACGTTGCGAGGGCGGCCGGAAGCAGAACTAGCCCCCTTAATACAAGAGCAGGCTTACGTTCCAATCCGGCGCGCGCCGCTCCGTCGCTGACGTCTGAAGTGCTTCGGCTGATACCACGACGTCGGGATACCCATAACTACTCCCACGTAGATGGTTAGTGCGTATAGGCTCGTAGCCAGACTCAGATCAAATACCAAGATCTCGTTAAGCGTGTTAAGTATCCGCGAACGCCGAACAGGGCCAGGCCCACCCGTCTCCTAGGTGGTCTCAACCTGCCCTGTCGCTCCGCCACAAAGTAACAGTCGAGGGCCGTCGGGAACCCAGGCCCACCTCTACCG
>NC_041381.1:347688226-347695683 GCF_002162155.2 Triticum dicoccoides
CTGCCAGGCGCAGAGATAGCGGGGAGCGGTGGCGGACGGGCGTCGGACCCGGGCGGCGGGGCCGCGCGTCGGGGCTGAGGACGCATCGCTGGGGGGCGCGGAAGCAGTAGGGCGAGGCGAACGGCGTTGGCACGGGCGTAGGTGGACGTGGGTCGCGGCGAGCGCGACCAAGGCATGAGAGGGGACAGGAAGAGGCTCACATTGAGCCTGTCGTTGTGCAATCGCGTGCTCGGGGAGGGCCTGAGGTAGACGGACGGCGGCGACGAGGTCGGGGTCATCCGGCGAGGCAGCACTGGCGACGGCGTCGGCACCGCGGTGTTGAGGCGAGGAGGCGGACGGGGATGGCGCCCCGTCGAGGAGAGAGATGAGGAGGCGAGGAGGCAGGCCGGCGGGGAGGAGGCGTCGGCGAGGTCGTGCTCCGGGTGGCGACGAACGACGTTGGGCAACGGGTGGTGTCGAGGCGGCGGGGTTGGGCGACGGGGTCGGGGCGCAGTTGCCCCCGATCCAGATCCACTCGGGGCGGGGCCGGCGGCCGTGCAGGTCATGCGAGGGGTGAGCCCCCCTGTGGGCATCGCGTGGGTGCGGTGGGGAAGGCAGCGCTGGGAGGGAGACGAGGGGAGAGGGGATCGATCCCGATCCAGGGGAATCGGGGAAGGGAGTGGGGCGAGTGGGGGTTTAGGGTTACGGGGTGGGGAGTTAGTAGGGGAGGGGGACCGGGGTGGGCCGGCCCGTTCGGGCGGCACAGGCCAACTAGGTCACAAGGCCCAGCGGGGGGGGTGTGGGTCTGTTGTTCTTTTTTTTTATATATATTCTTTTCTGTTTTATTTTAGTTACATTTTATTTTAGTTTTAGTAAAAATTATCACTAACACCTAACTTGGTACTTTTAAATAAACTACTGCCACAAAAAGTTTTACCCCTGAATAAAATAGTTTAGTATTTTATAAAATTCAGAAGGCACTTATTAATTGTTTTAGCTACTGTTTATTCATTTTAGATTATTTAACATTTTATAGAAGTGTGGTCTCTCCACCATAATTACCTATGCATTATTAGGCTCCACCCGAGCATTTAGTTTTTAATATTTGAAAACCTTTATTGTTTGCCTATTTTTGAATTTGAATTTGAATCGGTTTCGAACTAACTCGAGATTAGCAACTATAAACGAGGTGACGTGGCACCATTAGCAGAGGATCACTGTAGCTTAATTACCCGGGCGTCACAATTCTCCTCCACTACAAGAAATCTCGTCCCGAGATTTAAGCGGTGGAGTAAGGGGCGAAGGTGTTGGTAGCGAAAAACCTAACGAGTCTTCTCGGTCTTGGCTTCCCTTTCGAAGAGGTTGATCCCTTTCGTTGATGTCTTCATTTCACTGCTTCAAGTCACCATGATCAATTTGTCATCCTTTCTTCGGGATCTCCATCGTACTTACGAATAGGTAAGGGGCAGCTCTACAACGATAGGATGTTACAAGGGAAAATCTTCTGGGGGTTTCCCAAGTATGAACATATGAGTATCTCTCGAGTTGAACAAATGAAACACATCGAGAGCAAAGTAAGACGGTGCAATAAGAAGTTTCAAGCGGATAGGCAATCGTTCATTGCCTGAAACAGAGTGTGAATGGGGTTCAGAGCAACATGAATAAGTATTGTGTCCGATACCAGAATTGATCACTAGGAAGGTGGCTCGCAAATTACATACGAAGTCAAGCTATAGGAATAACTTTGGCAACAGGGTGTATAGGAGAGTCAGGTTTCGATCCTGTGAAACTGTGGGTTATGGGCCCACCATGTGGTTCTTTTTTTTTAATAGGAGCAGTGACATCTTGCACGGTCATGATAGCAAGGCATGTCAGGGAGTACCATGTCAGCTATGTCGGCAACAACGTTGGTACCAAGGGCGAGGGACGAAGAGAACCATTTTCCTGCTCGTTGAAACGAGGCGGACCAATAGGCAAGGTTCCCGTCCATCGGTGGTTACCGGAATGTCATCAACAATAGTAACAAGGTCTTGCTGACCGAGTTGTACATCGAGGTGTTTGCACAAATAGTGGATTATTACTGCTTATATCATATAGATCATAGAAAAGGTTTAAACAAACCAATGGAAGGAAAATATGATCATCAGATTAAACAGAACAATGGAAAGGAAAATGTGTTAAAACACATAATTTAGGGGTATATCCTTCCCAAGGACAAGCAGAGCAAGATATCCATGACAGGATATAAAGTAGACAACCATTTAGGTAAGGGGGGAGGAATCTCATGATATTACCCATACAACGGTGTTAGGATAAATGATAAACAAAATTTAGCATCGTGCTTCAAATGTTCCTGTTGAAAATCGGAGTACCATTGACATGCTTCGAGGTAGCATTGACATGGTCTTCAGGTGAAGATCAAACTTTGAAAACACGAAGGATCCATCAGGAATAACTTGTAGAATAAATCTTACAATTTCCCCATGGATGAACGGATAACCTTGCTGAAAAGGAATATATAGTGATTGGTCCTCCAGCCGAGGGGGGGGTGCTAGGCATGACATCATGTTACCGGGTCATCAAAGGATCAACATCATAACTCTTGGAAAGTTGTCCCAACCATCATATCTGACCGAGATTCAGATCCGATTGGTGTCAGGATACATCAGGCTTAGGATACCTGAGAAGAAAAGGTGCAACGCAAATTGACGAGATGACATTGTAAGATTCTCGGGGAAATGAACTATGAAGTGATTTCCGTTAACAAGAGTCCATCATTAACCCAAGGAGAGGACAAGGAGGTGTCTGGTGAACCCAACGGCAATTCGCCGAGATTCCCCAAAAGATGGATTTCCACCATTAAGTGAACAAGGAGATAGCATTTGCCAAATCAAATGATATAAGGAAGTATGCTCGAGGAAAACATACACAAATAAACATTGGTTGAAATGTGCGCCCGAAATATGGGTTGGGTTGCACGACCAATGTCAGAATGGTGATTCAATTAACGAAGGACTTAGAATGAACTATCGCCCATTCACTTCAAAGCAATAGGGTTGCTAGGAGTTTAGAATTCACACGTCATAGCTCCAATGTCAGTATTCCGGTTGAAAACAATACGAGGACCAAGGAATGAACGAAGATGGCAAGAAGTATTATGATATCAAGCATTATTAAGAGGTGGTGAAATTCTCACCACATTCTTGACAAAAAGAGATGGTAATACTTCTGAGGTAAGGAAGATCAATTGCTGGACAGCAAGGAACTCAAGGTATAACACCAAACATGAACAAGCTTGTGTTGGTGGGAAGGCAATAAAGTGGTCGATGATAATACAATTCATCGAGGCAAGGATGGTATTTCTCATCATGAATCCAATTGATATCCTGGACGAGCTCAGAATGTTGACGATCTCGAAACCTTTGTCGCGAGAGTTCATGAAGATGTAATCGATCGGCGACGACATCAAGTCAAAGTAATGATGAAGTGAAAGGTTATAGGAACCAAGGGTACGACACAAACTCGAACTCAAGCTTGTTGGTTAAGGTGAAAGGATATGACGAGGAAAATCGACGTAAGGTTAGTTCATCGTCGAAAATTGGTGCTCCGAGAATAAGGACCAGGTAGCACCGTTAGAATCGTCACGACAATGATATAGCCAAACAGGCTAGGAATGGCGTGATCGGGTACAAACTCGTACTTATAGAAGCTTACTGAAGAGTTGTTGAACCGTAAAGAGGACTCGGTTCAGTTATCGGTGTCTTTGAGTGTTCAATTACTCAGAGCCCGCGAAAAATTGGAATCAGTGGGAAGGTAGCACTTGATGAAGAACTCATAAAAAGTTATGCAGTTCCATGATAATCTCGAGATACCAGGGGGTAATACTCGACACAAGATCAAAGTAAAGGTTGGACTGGTGTATTGATCCATAGAAGACAATTATTTTGACTTGTCCGAGAAAGTAGAACAAAGAAGAACAATCATGGTCGAAACCACGGTTGCAAAAGGCCAGATCCTAGATATAAGATGAACTTATACCAAAGGAATAATTTATTTAAGAGAAGCTTTAATGATAAGATCTACATCGTGTCCATGGGCATGAACACAAGTTCAAGGTCGACTCCCACTTTTCCAATGCATAACATTTCATTCACTTCTCACGTTTGATGAAGTTGCAGTGTTGAAATTTTATCTGGTGAAGCACCAGAAGAGTATGACTCGTGAAAACCTTCGGGTTCACACGGTTTAGAGAAGGCATATGTTCAACCCACAGGGGCTTCTTAGAAACGTATACCACAAGTTTCAAGAGTAAATAACACAAGCTCGAAAGTAGAGCAAGGTTGAGAAAGTAGATGATACAATTACCAAGGGCATTATGTATCCAAGGGAAGGCTCACAAGGTTATTGAATATGAAGGATGCTGACGGATAAAATCCAACAATGGGCCTGATGGTCCACAAGGGATCTGACGTGAGCATCGGTACTCAACTAGAGGAAGCAAATTATAGAAACAACTGACTAACTCAATTGTCAAATGCAAAGGAATTATGATTTCCAAATCAAGGGATCAGAAGCAATGCTCTGATTAGGGGTGGATAAGTTGAATAGTCTTAGGGTACAATCAAAGACAATTGGATTGGTCGAGAACCAATTCCAGTTAAAGGATGGCAGCTCAGCCGGAAAATTAATTTATAAGGATCAATGATGATTGCGTGTATTCGCAAACATATTGAGTCAACGGACTCAAAATGATAATGACAAGGAATGTCATTAAGACTACGAGACTTATGGGATTAACCATAATGCAAGCAAGCAAGAATTTCAAGAGCCAAAGGCTCTAGAGGATTTTCGGAAGATCGAATATTATTTTGAAGACTTTTGTGAAACACATGAACAACTGGGGATAAGCGGATACTCGACAAGTGCGAGAATTATCCATAGGGGTATTCAGGTGACAAGGAATTGCAAGACAGTAGGCACAAGATATTCTCGGATCAATAGAGAGAATTTCGGGGTATCTTGTAATAACAAGATCAACTGGGAATAAAAGTAAGAACATCAAGTGTATGTATTTATCCATAGGGATATTTCGATGGTAGGGAATTGCAAAAGCAACGGACACAAAGTCTCAAAAGAGTTTCGGCGAGTAACTTCGAAATCTTCTGGTGCAGTCGGCGATCACCTGGACTGAAGGGGCTCTCCGGGAGAAAGTACTTGCGAGAACCTAAAGTTAGTTTTGTTTTTAGCAAAATCATTTAACCCGAATAGAAGAGAGCTCAGAGTCCCAGAGTAAAGGTCGAGGAGTAAAAGATCCTAATACCACCCAATGGCGACGTGGGCCCGTAAGGCTCACAGCCATGTTAGTAAAAGTTTTGTAGTGACTAGACTCGACATCGGCCAAGGAGTGTGGAAGGGGGATTCCTACAGGCAGTCGGCTCTGATACCAACTTGTGACGCCCCCGATTCAATCATACACTAATCATGCACGCAAACGTGTACGATCAGGATCAGGGACTCACGGGAAGATATCACAACACAACTCTAAAACATAAATAAGTCATACAAGCATCATAATACAAGCCAGGGGCCTCGAGGGCTCGAATACAAGTGCTCGATCATAGACGAGTCAGCGGAAGCAACAATATCTGAGTACAGACATAAGTTAAACAAGTTTGCCTTAAGAAGGCTAGCACAAACTGGGATACAGATCGAAAGAGGCGCAGGCCTCCTGCCTGGGATCCTCCTAACTACTCCTGGACATCGTCAGCGGGCTGCACGTAGTAGTAGGCACCTCCGGTGTAGTAGGGGTCGTCATCGACGGTGGCGTCTGGCTCCTGGACTCCAGCATCTGGTTGCGACAACCAGAAAGAAAGGAAAGGGGGAAAAGGGGGGGGAGAAAGCAACTGTGAGTACTCATCCAAAGTACTCGCAAGCAAGGAACTGAACTATATATGCATGGGTATATGTGTAAGGAGGCCATATCAGAGGACTGAACTGCAGAATGCCAGAATAAGAGGGGGATAACTAATCCTGTCGAAGACTATGCTTCTGGCAGCCTCCGTCTTGCATCAAGTATAAGAGAGTAGATTGAAGTCCTCCAAGTAGCGTCTCCAAGTAGCATCTCCAAGTAGCATCGCATAGCATAACCCTACCCGGCGATCCTCTCCTCGTCGCCCTGCGGAAAAGCGATCACCGGGTTGTCTGTGGAACTTGGAAGGGTGTGTTTTATTAAGTATCCGGTTCTAGTTGTCATAAGGTCAAGGTACAACTCCAAGTCGTCCTGTTACCGAAGATCACGGCTATTCGAATAGATTAAACTTCCCTGCAGGGGTGCACCACATAACCCAACACGCTCGATCCCATTTGGCCGGAAACACTTTTCTGGGTCATGCCCGGCCTCGGAAGATCAACACGTCGCAGCCCCACCTAGGCAAAACAGAGAGGCCAGCACGCCGGTCTAAACCTAAGCGCACAGGGGTCTGGGCCCATCGCCCATAGCACACCTGCACGTTGCGAGGGCGGTCGGAAGCAGAACTAGCCCCCTTAATACAAGAGCAGGCTTACGTTCCAATCCGGCGCGCGCCGCTCCGTCGCTGACGTCTGAAGTGCTTCGGCTGATACCACGACGTCGGGATACCCATAACTACTCCCACGTAGATGGTTAGTGCGTATAGGCTCATAGCCAGACTCAGATCAAATACCAAGATCTCGTTAAGCGTGTTAAGTATCCGCGAACGCCGAACAGGGCCAGGCCCACCCGTCTCCTAGGTGGTCTCAACCTGCCCTGTCGCTCCGCCACAAAGTAATAGTCGAGGGCCGTCGGGAACCCAGGCCCACCTCTACCGGGATGGAGCCACCTGTCCTTTCAGCCCCCTCGTCAGAATCACTTGCGGGTACTCAATGAGCTGACCCGACTTTAGTCACCATCTGTATAGTATGTATATATGTATAGTATATACCCGTGATCACCTCCCAAGTGATCACGGCCCGATAGTATAGCAAGGCAGACTGACAAGAATGTAGGGCCAATGATGATAAACTAGCATCCTATACTAAGCATTTAGGATTGCAGGTAAGGTATCAACAAATGTAGCGACAATGTCAGGCTATGCATCAGAATAGGATTAACGAAAGCAGTAACATGCTACACTACTCTAATGCAAGCAGTATAGAGGAGAATAGGCGATATCTGGTGATCAAGGGGGGGGCTTGCCTGGTTGCTCTGGCAAGAGAGAGTGGTCGTCAACTCCGTAGTCGAACTGGTCAGCAGCAGCGTCGGTCTCGTAGTCTACCGGAGAGAAGAGGGGGAAGAAATAATGAATACAGAGCAAACAAAGCATCACAAAATATAACAAGGCAATACGCGGTGTTCGGTGTGCCCTAACGCGGTAGTAGGTGATACCGGTGAAGGGGGGAAAACATCCGGGAAAGTATTCCCGGTGTTTCGTGTTTTCGGGCAGAGGAGCCGGAGGGGGAAA
>NC_041381.1:347696006-347703522 GCF_002162155.2 Triticum dicoccoides
GCGCTGGGAGGGAGACGAGGGGAGAGGGGATCGATCCCGATCCAGGGGAATCGGGGAAGGGAGTGGGGCGAGTGGGGGTTTAGGGTTACGGGGTGGGGAGTTAGTAGGGGAGGGGGACCGGGGTGGGCCGGCCCGTTCGGGCGGCACAGGCCAACTAGGTCACAAGGCCCAGCGGGGGGGGTGTGGGTCTGTTGTTCTTTTTTTTTATATATATTCTTTTCTGTTTTATTTTAGTTACATTTTATTTTAGTTTTAGTAAAAATTATCACTAACACCTAACTTGGTACTTTTAAATAAACTACTGCCACAAAAAGTTTTACCCCTGAATAAAATAGTTTAGTATTTTATAAAATTCAGAAGGCACTTATTAATTGTTTTAGCTACTGTTTATTCATTTTAGATTATTTAACATTTTATAGAAGTGTGGTCTCTCCACCATAATTACCTATGCATTATTAGGCTCCACCCGAGCATTTAGTTTTTAATATTTGAAAACCTTTATTGTTTGCCTATTTTTGAATTTGAATTTGAATCGGTTTCGAACTAACTCGAGATTAGCAACTATAAACGAGGTGACGTGGCACCATTAGCAGAGGATCACTGTAGCTTAATTACCCGGGCGTCACACCTTCGTGGGCGATGGCCCTGGTGGGATAGACAATGTTGCTTCTTCGTGGACCCTTCATGGGTGGAGCCCTCCGTGAACTCGGGTAGCCATTACCCTTCGTGGGTTGAAGTCTCCATCAATGTGGATGTACGATAGCACCACCTATCGGAACCACGACAAAAACATCCGTGTCTCCAATTGCGTCTGCACACTCCTATCCCATCCCTTTACATTCTTGCAAGTTGCATGCTTTTCCGCTGCTCATATACTCTTCGCATGCTTGCTTGATATGTATTGTGATTGTTAAACTTATGCCAATACTCCACTTCAACTTAAAGAAATTAAAAATTGCAACTTTTCTCACTTAGTGTCTAATTACCCCCCCCCCCCTCTAGACACCTCTTCTTGATCCTTTCAATTGGTATCAGAGCTTTGGTCTCCATTGCTTTGGTTTAAACACCATTGGAGGAAGATGGATGAGTCTACTTTGGGGAGTCTTAGACATAGAGTGCATATACTTGATGGAGAGTATTTTCATGAGTGGAAAAATGAGATGCTTGTGATTATCAATGAATATCATTTGAATAAGTACATTGCTAGCCCTTGTGCACCTCATGTTGATCCTATGCATCCTACCCTGGATGAGTCCATTGACATGATTCGAAATCTTAGAACTGTTAATCTTATCACTAGAGGCTTGCCTAGAAACTTGATTGGATGTTTTCCTACTCTTAAGTGTGCCTACACCATATGGAAATTTCTTGAGGAACGATTTCCAAATTATTCCTTGAAAAATCTAGATGAAATTCTCCATAAGTCTATTGCCTTGAGTAAGATGAATTCCAATGATCCTATGTTTGGTGATTGTTTATTTGAGCTTACAAACCTTATGCATGCCAAAGGAGATGTTGGAATTATTAGTGATATTATTTCCGAAACTACTAAAATTCATAAAGAAGATCATTGTCAAACTCACTCTAACGAATCGTCCTCTCTAGGATTTAATCCACCACATCATGATGTTGAACATGGATACTATGATGAGGATGATGATAGTGACTTTGATCTTGATGATGCAATGAGACACTTTGGCCTTATGGCAAATCTTCGGGGATATATGGCAGGAGGAAAGGAATGGGTTCTTGACAGTGGATGTACCGATCACATGACCGGAGATAAAGATATGTTCCGTGAGCTTGCTGAAAATGACGGCCCTCGAAAGTATGTCACTTTCGGTGACAACTCAAAGGGTAAGGTGGTTGGCCTCGGTAAGGTGGCCATATCACATGATAGCTCCATACAAAATGTCATGCTCGTTGAATCTCTTGGGTACAATTTACTTTCAGTATCTAGACTTGCTGATTTCGGTTTCAATGTCCTATTCACTGAAGTAGATTGCCAAGTGTTTCGTAGAGATAATCATAAAATGGTCTTTACCGGTATACGTAGAGGTGATCTATACTTTGTTGATTTCACTAAAAAGGCTCAACCTAGAACTTGCTTCATCGCTAAATCCTCTAAAGGTTGGTTATGTCATAGACGATTAGGTCATGTTGGCATGTGAAACCTTGACAAGCTTATTAAAGGAAATCATATCCCTGGAGTTTACAATGTCATATTTGATAAGGATAGACTCTGCAGCGCTTGTCAAGCAGGTAAACATGTTGGAGGAAGGCATCCCGTGAAGAACATCATGACCACAAGGAGGCCACTCGAGCTACTTCACATGGATCTTTTTGGTCCCAACGCCTACAAAAGCCTTGGTGGAAATTCTTTTGGTCTAGTTATAGTTGATGATTTTTCAAGATTTACGTGGGTGTTCTTTCTCGATGATAAATCGCAGGTCCAAAAGATCTTCAAAAACTTCGCTAGGAAGGCCCAAAATCAATTTGAAGTGAAGATCAAGAAGGTTCGCAGCGACAACAGAATGGAGTTCAAGAACGCAAATGTGGACACCTTTCTTGACGAAGAAGGGATTTCACATGAGCTCTCGGCTACGTACACACCTCAACAAAATGGAGTTGTTGAGAGGAAGAACCGGACGCTCATTGAAATGGCGAGAACGATGCTTGATGAGTACAAGACGCCGAAGCACTTTTGGGCGGAAGCGGTTGAGACAGCTTGTCATGCAACAAATCGTTTATATCTTCACAAGCTACTTGGCAAGACGGCATACGAGCTTCTCACCGGTAACAAACCCCAAGTTGGATACTTTCGAGTATTTGGCTCAAAGTGCTACATTCTTGATAAGCATCGTCGTTCTAAATTTGCTCTTAAGTCTCATGAAAGTTTCCTACTTGGTTATGGCTCAAACTCTCACACATACCGTGTCTACAATAATTTCACCCGAAAGGTTGAAGAGACGGTAGATGTGAAGTTTGATGAATATAACGGCTCGCAATTAGAGCAATTGCCAATTGATGTAGGAGATAAAGACCCCTCGGGAGCAATCCAAGACTTGTCTATTGGCAAGATTCATACAACGGAGGTGAAGGAGAGTACCTCATCCATCCAAGTGGAAGCTTCTACCTCACGACAAGGTGAACCAAGAGTTGATACGGAAGCATCCACAAGTGGGACACGCCAAGATGAAGAAAACGAGGAAGTGCACCAAAATGATCACCAACAATCTCCTTCTCCACCACGACAAGAGAACGACAACATCAACAATGAAGAAGGCCAAGAAGAGGAACAAGATGAAGATGTTCAACCAAGATCCAAGCAAAAGCTTTCATGAGTTCAGGCAAGAATTGCTAAAGACCATCCCGTCGAGCAAATCTACAATGAAATCCAAACTGGGAGAATCACTCACTCTAAAACTCGTTTAGCTAACTTTTGTGAACACTATTAATTCATCTCTAGCATTGAACCTATGAAGGTTGAAGAAGCATTGGAAGATCCGGATTGGATAAACGCCATGCATGAAGAGCTACACAACTTTGAGAGAAATCAAGTTTGGACATTGGTTGAGAAGCCCGACAACAACCACAACATCATCGGTACCAAATGGGTGTTTTGCAACAAGCAAGATGAAGATGGACAAGTAGTTCGTAACGAAGTACGTCTCGTCGCCCAAGGCTACACCCAAGTCGAAGGTATGGACTATGGTGAGACATATGCCCCCGTTGCTAGACTTGAGTCCATTCGCATCTTACTTGCCTATGCTAATCACCATGATATTACCTTGTACCAAATGTACATTAAAAGTGCTTTTCTAAATGGTGAAATAGAGGAGGAAGTTTATGTTAAGCAACCTCCCGGCTTTGTCAATCCTAAGAAACCTAATCATGTTTACAAACTTCACAAAGCTCTTTATGGTCTTAAACAAGCTCCTAGAGCATGGTATAAATGCTTGACCAAGTTCCTTATTGAAAAAGGCTTTGAGATTGGAAAAATTGATTCTGCTCTTTTTACTAAAAGGGTTAATGGAGAACTATTTGTGTGCCAAATCTATGTTGATGATATTATATTTGGTTCGACTAACCCTCGCTTTAGTGAGAAGTTTGGAAAGCTAATGTTGGAGAAGCTTGAGATGTCGATGATGAGTGAACTCAAATTCTTTCTTGGTTTGCAAATCAAGCAAAGTAAGGAAGGTACATTTGCCTCTCAAACAAAGTACACCAAGGACTTATTCAAGAAGTCCAATATGCAAGAATGCAAAGGTATGACTACACCCATGCCTACTAGTGGACATCTTGATTTAACCAAAGATGGTGAACCGGTTGATCAAAAGGTTTATTGCTCTATGATTGGTTCATTGTTATATCTATGTGCTTCATGTCCCGATATTATGCTAAGTGTGTGCATGTGTGCATGATATCAAGCCGCTCCTAAAGAATGTCATCTTAAGGCTGTGAAAAGGATAGTGAGATACTTAATTCACACACCAAATTTTGGCATTTGGTATCCAAAGAGGGCCTCTTTTAATCTTATTGGCTACTCCGACTCGGACTATGCCAGTGACAAGGTTGATAGAAGGAACTTGTCAATTTCTTGGTAGATCTCTTGTGTCTTGGTCTTCCAAGAAACAGAACCCGGTATCCTTATCCACCGCCGAAGTGGAATACATTGTCGCTGGTTCATGTTGTGCTCAATTACTTTGGATGACCCAAACTCTTAAAGATTATGGGATTATGTGAAACATGTTCCATTGCTTTGTGACAATTAAAGTTCTATCAATATTGCTCATAATCCCGTGCAACACTCTCGAACTAAGCATATTGAAGTTCGTCATCATTTCATTCGAGATCATGTTGCCAAAGGGGACATTAATCTTAAGCATGTTCACACCGAAAAGCAATTAGCTGATATATTCACTAAACCACTTAATGAGAAAGTGTTTTGCAGGTTAAGAGGTGAATTGAACATCATTGATGCTTCAAACTTGGAGTAGGAATTCCATTTGATACATGCAAGACATGAGCCAATGACAAATCCTTGATATTTCTCTTATGATGATAATCTTATGTCTTGGATATATTTGCACCTTGCATGTTATCTAACCTGTGTAGGTACTTGGAGGAATCTAAATCTATGAGATTGCTACTCACTCACATCTTGAGCAATCTCTACATTACCAAGTCTCTACACAATGATGGTTGAAGACAAGGAAGCACGAAATCACTCAAACATATCCTTTGACAAATTTATTATTGAAATTCATGATTGTCCTTTTGGATACACAAGTGCTCTTCCTTGCAAAAACTAACCCATGTAGGTAGATGAACTCAAAGCCCAAAGTGGTGGTCCCAACTCTTGATGAGTTACATCAACCTTGAGCAACCCACATAAGTTCAACTACATGATCACGATCAACACCACCACCCAAGATATGTCATTCCATCTTAGAGAAGCTTTACTCCAAGTCATGAGTCAAAGCAACTCAATAAGATGTGAATACATCAAGATGCTTAAACGAAAAATGGTAACCCCATTTTGGGCTTAAACGATGAGTATGACCCATGATCAAGTGATCTCACTTGACTCCTAAGTCAATATACTCTAACATAGGTGACTTTGTCACTGACCAATTCTAGATGAAGTTCTCTTGTGTTCTTTTCTATGCTCTTGCATTTGTCTCATGCATATTTGTTTCCCCTTTCGAAAAAAACTTCATCTAGATTTCTTTTCTGTTTCTTTCTGTTCTGCATTCCCTGCATCCAATTCATTGCAAATCCTTCAGTTAATTCCTTGCAAATCCTTGTGAGATCTTACTTGTCTAGTGAGCTGAGGTGACAAGTGTTTTCTCTGTGATGAACTCGGTCACACCGGTATATTGCCTTCGGTCAAACCGAAACCTCTCGGTGCAACCGAAGCATAAAACTCGGAGCCACCGATTTCACTACAGGAAAAACAGCTTGCCACTTGTTTCTGCATTCTTTTTGATCCAGCTCCACTCAATGATTCTTGTCCTCTACCAGCATCACATGCAACCTGCTGCTTTGTTCTGTGTCTCAAGGACCAAACCCATTTGAAACAAGTATCCAGAAGAACCCTTCTTGGAAATTTATGTCAAAGGGGGAGAGAGAGATCACATCAAAGCATAATCATATCTATAGGGAGAGAGAATACTCAAGGAGAGAGAGTAATCATCAAGGACCCCAGATGCTTATTGTACAAGAGGAGAGATGTCACATGTCTTCAAGAGGGGAAAGACATGTTCATATTTGTTTGTTTGCATTAGCTCTATTTCTTTTCTATGAGCTCTGATTTTCTGTTCCCTATCTTCTCCCAGTATCACATGCTAGATTCAGGGGAGCAAGACATCTAAGGGAAGGGAATCCTTAAATTCATTGCTCATCTTTACCTTTGAGGACATGCCTATGTTCAATGTGGTACTCAGTACTCACTCTCTACATGTCATCCCAGTCTTGGTACTCTTGTGGTTTCTTTTGCTTGCTCTGGCTAGTAGGTGTATCTGTGTTATCTAACCATGTTTTCGCAGATTCATTTGTTCCTAAGCCAACTCAAGACCACAAGGTAAGTATATGCATCACAGTCATGTGTATGAGGAATCCTTGCTGATGTAAATACTGTTTGTAAGAAGGACTCATGAGCATGAAGGTACATTTCCCATATTCACATCATCTGCTCTGATGCATATAGCCAAGATACATGTAACACATTGCTTGCTTTGTCATGCTTATGCATTCACATGCTCCTATATTTCATATTTACATGATTGCATACATGTAGGGGGAGTCTATGCATGTTACATGTCTTTCCAAATCTTTACTTGTTATTCTCCACATCTTTATCTAAAGATTTGATGTATGTTGTCATCAATTACCAAAAAGGGGGAGATTGAAAGCACAGGTGCTCCCTGGGTGATTTTGGTAATTAATGTCAACATATCTCTTGTTGGACTAACACTTTTACCTAGTATGTTTAAGATAATGTGACGCCCGGATAATCAAGCTACAGTAAAACTTTGCTAATGATGCCACGTCACCACGATTACTGTTGCTAAACTCACATTGGTTCGAAACCGATTCAAATTCAAATTCAAAATAAAGTCAAACAGTTAAAGTTTTCAAAAGTCAAAACTAAAATGTTCTAAATGTAACAAATAATTCATAAGTAATGTTGGTGGAGGAACCACATTTTTATAAAATGTCTAAATGCATTCAAATAATTAAAACTGTAGGTAAAACAAATAAATAAATGTGTTGGTATTTTATAAAATACTAAACTATATTATTTGGGGGTTAAACCTTTTTGTGGCAGAGGTATAATTAGTGTTACTATTTAAGATACAACTTTTATGTTTTATAAAACTAGAATAAAATAAAACAGTAAAAGAAAAGGAACAAAAAAAGAAAGACTAGAAATTATAGCCCCCCCTCGCTGGGCCTCGGCCCAGATGGCCTCGGGGCCAATCAGGCCGGCCCAGCCGGCCCCTCCTCTCTC
>NC_041381.1:347703783-347705045 GCF_002162155.2 Triticum dicoccoides
GAGCATACCTTTGCACATCTACAGGGCCGGTGAGCCCCTCCCGTCCGTCTCCCCTCGAACCCTCCTATGCTCGCCGCCGTGCTCGCGTGACCATGACCGGGCGCAGCGCCCTGGCCTGCCGCGACCGCGCCGTAGCCACCCCGCCCCCGTCTCCGTTCGGCCGATGCTGCTGCTGCCCTTGCCGATACCGCTTCTTCCGGCCACCGCCGCGCCTGGCCCCGACCGGCCTCACAGGCGCCGCTGCCGCCGTGCCACCGCCGCCTACCTCGCCGCCCTGTCCGGCCTGCCATAACCGCCACTGGCCGCGCCCGAGGCCAGCACTCGGGTTCGCCCTGGCGGGCGTTCGTGGTCGCGCCCGCGAGCCCGCCCACCCGATAGGCCCCCATGGCCCAATGACGTGTGGGGCCCCAGCGCCCCAGAACGATAAAAAAAAGATAGATAATAATAAATATAATTAAATACTAAATAATCAATTAAGTAACTAAAAATTAACTTAATTAATTCTGTTTAAATTAATTAATTAAATTAGTTAACCTAATTAATTGTAGTTAATAAACCTAATCATTTTAGTTAGACTAACTAAACCTGATTAGTTAGTCTTAGACAATGACAACCGGGACCCACATGTCAGGTTGACCAAGTCAACTCTGTTGACTGCTGACATCAGCATGACATCATGCTGATGTCATAAATCCATTTTCCGAATTAATTAAATAATTAAATAAATTCCAGAAATTAATAAAATCTTTAGAAAATCATATCTTTTAATCCGTAACTCGGATTAAAATATTTTCAACATGAAAGTTGCTCAGAACGACGAGATGATACCGGATACGCAACCCGTTCGTCCGCCACACCCCCCTAACCTATCGAACTCGCAACTTTCCCCCCCTCCGGCTCCTCTGCCCGAAAACACGGAACCCCGGGAATACTTCCCGGATGCTTCCCCCCTTCACCGGTATCACCTCCTACCGCGTTAGAACACGTCTAGCTCTGCCTGTTATCCTGTTATGCACTTGCTTGCTATGTATTTACTGTTTCTCCCCCCCTCTTCTCTTCGGTAGACCCCGTGACGATGCTGACGCCCCAGTTCGACTACGGAGTTGACGACCCCTCTCTCTTGCCAGAGCAACCAGGCAAGCCCCCCCTTGATCACCAGATATCGCCTATTCTCCTCTATACTGCTTGCATTAGAGTAGTGTAGCATGTTACTGCTTTCCATTAATCCTATTCTGATGCATAGCCTGTCATTGTTGCTACAG
>NC_041381.1:347705926-347710879 GCF_002162155.2 Triticum dicoccoides
TGACGAGGCTGACGCCCCAGTTCGACTACGGAGTTGACGACCCCTCTCTCTTGCCAGAGCAACCAGGCAAGCCCCCCCCCCTTGATCACCAGATATCGCCTATTCTCCTCTATACTGCTTGCATTAGAGTAGTGTAGCATGTTACTGCTTTCGTTAATCCTATTCTGATGCATAGCCTGACATTGTCGCTACATCTGTTGATACCTTACCTGCAATCCTAAATGCTTAGTATAGGATGCTAGTTTATCATCATTGGCCCTACATTCTTGTCAGTCTGCCTTGCTATACTATCGGGCCGTGATCACTTGGGAGGTGATCACGGGTATATACTATACATTCATACATACTATACAGATGGTGTCTAAAGTCGGGTCAGCTCGATGAGTACCCGCAAGTGATTCTGATGAGGGGGCTGAAAGGACAGGTGGCTCCATCCCGGTAGAGGTGGGCCTGGGTTCCCGACGGCCCTCGACTGTTACTTTGTGGCGGAGCGACAGGGCAGGTTGAGACCACCTAGGAGACAGGTGGGCCTGGCCCTGTTCGACGTTCGCGGACACTTAACACGCTTAACGAGATCTTAGTATTTGATCTGAGTCTGGCTACGAGCCTATACGCACTAACCATCTACGTGGGAGTAGTTATGGGTATCCCGGCGTCGTGGTATCAGCCGAAGCACTTCAGACGCCAGCGACGGAGCGGCGCGCGCCGGATTGGAACGTAAGCCTGCTCTTGTATTAAGGGGGCTAGTTCTGCTTCCGGCCGCCCACGCAACGTGCAGGTGTGCTATGGGCGATGGGCCCAGACCCCTGTGCGCTTAGGTTTAGACCGGCGTGCTGGCCTCTCTGTTGTGCCTAGGTGGGGCTGCGACGTGTTGATCTTCCGCGGCCGGGCATGACCCAGGAAAGTGTGTCCGGCCAAATGGGATCAAGCGTGTTGGGTTATGTGGTGCACCCCTGCAGGGAAGTTAATCTATTCGAATAGCCGTGATCTTCGGTAACAGGACGACTTGGAGTTGTACCTTGACCTTATGACAACTAGAACCGGATACTTAATAAAACACACCCTTCCAAGTTCCACAGACAACCCGGTGATCGCTTTTCCGCAGGGCGACGAGGAGAGGATCGCCGGGTAGGATTATGCTATGCGATGCTACTGGAGTTGCTACCTGGATATGCTACTTGAAGATGCTACTTGGAGGACTTCAATCTACTCTCTCCTACATGCTCAAGGCGGAGGCTGCCAGAAGCGTAGTCTTCGACAGGGTTAGCTATCCCCCTCTTATTCTGGCATTCTGCAGTTCAGTCCACCGATATGGCCCTTTACACATATCCCCATGCATATGTAGTGTAGCTCCTTGCTTGCGAGTACTTTGGATGAGTACTCACGGTTGCTTTTCTCCCTCTTTTTCCCCTTTCCCTTCTACCTGGTTGTCGCAACCAGATGCTGGAGTCCTGGAGCCAGACGCCACCGTCGACGACGACCCCCTACTACACCGGAGGTGCCTACTACTACGTGCAGCCCGCTGACGACGACCAGGAGTAGTTAGGAGGATCCCGGGCAGGAGGCCTGCGCCTCTTTCGATCTGTATCCCAGTTTGTGCTAGCCTTCTTAAGGCAAACTTGTTTAACTTATGTCTGTACTCAGATATTGTTGCTTCCGCTGACTCGTCTATGATCGAGCACTTGTATTCGAGCCCTCGAGGCCCCTGGCTTGTATTATGATGCTTGTATGACTTATTTTATTTGTAGAGTTATGTTGTGATATCTTCCCGTGAGTCCCTGATCTTGATCGTACACATTTGCGTGCATGATTAGTGTACGATTGAATCGGGGGCGTCACAAGTTGGTATCAGAGCCGACTGCTTGTAGGAATCCCCTTTTCCAACTCCTTGGCCGAAGTCGAGTCTAGTCGTTGAAAAACTTTTACTAACATGGCTGTGTGGCCCATGGGCCCACGTCGCCATCGGGAGGTAGTAGGATCTTTTACTCCTCGACCTATACTCTGGGGCTCTGACATCTCTTCTATTCGGGTTAAATGATTTTGCTAAAATCTAACTCTAGGTTCTCGTTACCACTTCCTGCCGGAGAGCCCCCTCATTACAGATGATCGACTGCTTCACCAGAAGATTCCAAAGATAATCTCCGTTATTCTCTTGAGACACTTGTGCCCATCGCCTTTGCAAATTCCCTACCACTGTTATATTATTATGGATAACTACATACACTTGTCCTTTCAATCCCATTGATCTTGTTATTACAAGATACCTCGAAAATTCTCTCTATTGCTCCGAGAATACTTTGTGCCTACTGCCTTGCAATTCATTACCCACATGAATACCTCTACGGATAAATCCTCGCACTTATCGAGTATCCGCTCATTCCCAGTTGTTCATGGGTTCCGCAAAGGACTTTGAAATACCTTTCGATCTTCCAAAAATCCTCAGGAGCCTATTGTTCTTGAAATTCTTGCTTGCTTACATTTTGGTTAATCCAATAAGTCTAGTAATCCTATTGGCATCCTTGTCACTATCATTTTAAGTCCGTTGATTCTATATGTGTGTGAATGCACGCAATCATCAGTTGATCATTATAAATTACCTTTCGGCTCAGACGTCTTTCAAACATGAGCTGGTTCTTGGCCAATCAGATTGCCATCGATCTTACCCCTAAGTCTAGTTGACTTATCCATCCTTGATCAGAGCTTTTGCTCCTGATCCCTTGAATTGAAAATCATAATTACTATGCTATTTAGATGTTGAATTATTCAAATGTTCTATAAATCGATGCATTTGCATTCTTTCTTCCTCTGATTGGGTATTGATACTCACATCAGCTCCATTGTGGATCGCCATATCCACTGTTGGATTATTATCCGACAGTGTCCTTCATAATTAATCACCTTGCGAGTTCTTTCTCCGATACATAATGCCTTTGGTAAATTGTATCCTCTCCTTTTGCCAACCATGCTCTGCTTTCGAGCTGGTGATATCTACTCTTGAAGATTGTGTTATATTTTTCCACGATACCCTAACGGGTTGATCCGACGCCTTCCTTTATATGTGTGAACTCGGAAGTTTTCACGAGTCATACTCATCTGGTATTTCACCAGGTAAAACTTTCAACACTAAGGCCTTTATCAAAGCGAAAAGTGAATGGAAGGTTATACATTGAAGAAGTGGGAGTCGACCTTGAACCTTGCGTTCATGCCCAGGGACACGATGTATAACTTATCATGGAAGCTGCTCGTAAAAATAATTACCCCTTATTATAAGTTCATCTTGTATCCATGGTTCGATCCTTTATGATCGTGGATTCCGACCATATGTTCTTCTTTGACCCCATTTCTCGGGAAAGTTTAAGCACTTGTCTTGTGTGGACCAATACACCAGTCCAACCTTTACTTTGATCTACCGTCGAGTATTACACCCTGGTATCTCGGGAATATCATGGGACATCATAACTTCTTATGGGTTCTTCATAAACTATTATCACTCGCCGGATCCAATTGTTCCTAGGTTCTAGGTTGTCGTCAACCGAGAACATCGAATAGTGAATCGAGTCCGCACTCTGATTCAATACTCTTAAGTAAATGTTGTTGCTTACGAGTTAATATTCATTTAAGTCATTCCTAGCCTGGTCGGCTATATCATCATTGTGCTCAATTTTAACTGTGCTACCTGGTCCTTCACGGAGCACAATCCTCGACGATGAGCTAAGCTTACGTCGATTTTCCTCATCATATCATTTCTCCCTGAACAGCAAACTTGATTTCGAGTTTGTGTCATACCCATGGTTCCAATAACCATTCGCTTCATCATTCCTTTCACTTGATGTCATCACCGATCGATTACATCTTCGTGGAGCCTCTCGACTAAATTTGTCGTGGTCATCAAACAACATTTTGATTCCTTCTAGAATATCAACCAAATGTATGATGACATGTAACCATCCTTGTCCTTCGATGATTTGTGTTATCACCGACAACATTATTGCTTTCCCTCCAACACAAACTTGTTCGTGTTTTGTGTTATACCTGGAGACCCGTGCTATCCAGCAATTATTCTTCGATACCTTGGAGTATTACCATCTTTTATGTCAAGAATGTCGTGAGAATTTCACCACCTCTTAAGAATTCTTGATACAGGTAATACTTATCACCATCACCATTCTTTCTTGGTCCCCGTATTGTTTTCAACCGGAATACCGACAATGGAGCTATGACGTGTGAATTCAAAACTTCTAGCAACCCTATTGCTTTGAAGTGAATGGGCGATAGTTCATTCTAAGTCCTTCGCTAATTGACATTGGTCGTGCAACCCAACCCATATTTCGGGCGCACATATCAACCAATGTTTAATTGTGTATGTTTTCCTCGAGCATACTTCCTTATATCATTTGATCTGACAAATGTTATCTCCTTGTTCACTTAATGGTGGAAATCCATCTTTTGGGAATCTCGGTGAATTGCCGTTGAGTTCACCAGACACCTCCTTGTCCTCTCCTTGGTTCAATGATGAACTATTGCTTCAGAAACCCGCTCCCATAGTTCATTTCTCGAGGATCTTGCAATGTCATTTCAACGATTTGTGTTGCGCCTTTTCTTCTCGGACATCCTGAGTCTCAGGTATCCTGACATCAATCGGATCTGAATCTCGGTCAGATATGATGGTTGGGACAACTTTCCAAGAGTTATGACGCTAATCCTTTGATGACCCGGTAACATGATGTCATGCCTAGCACCCCCCCCCCCCCGGCTGGAGGACCTATCATTATAGATTCCTTTTCAGCAAGGTTATCCATTCATCCATGAGGAAATTGTAAGACTTATTCTACAAGTTATTCTTGATGGATCCTTCGTGTTTCCAAAGTCTGATCTTCACCTGAAGACCATGTCACTGCTATCTCGAAGCATGTCAATGGTACTCCGATTTTCAACAGGCACGTTTGAAGCACG
>NC_041381.1:347710889-347712055 GCF_002162155.2 Triticum dicoccoides
CCTAGCACCCCCCCCCCCGGCTGGAGGACCTATCATTATAGATTCCTTTTCAGCAAGGTTATCCATTCATCCATGAGGAAATTGTAAGACTTATTCTACAAGTTATTCTTGATGGATCCTTCGTGTTTCCAAAGTCTGATCTTCACCTGAAGACCATGTCACTGCTATCTCGAAGCATGTCAATGGTACTCCGATTTTCAACTGGCACGTTTGAAGCACGATGCTATATTTTAATTATCAATTATCCTAACACCGTTGTATGAGTAATATCATGAGATTCCTCCCCCCTTACCTAAATGGTTTTCTACATTATATCCTGCCAAGGATATCATGCTCTGCTTGTCCTTGGGAAGGATATACCCCTGATATATGTGTTTAAACACATTTTCCTTTCCATTATTTGTTTTAACCTTTCTTGTGATCTATATAATCTAAGCAGTAATAATTCACTGCGTAGGTAAACACCTCGGTGTACAACTCTGACAGTGAGACCCTGTTTCTATTGTTGATGGCATTTCGGTAACCGCCGATGGATGAGAACTTTG
Source organism: Triticum dicoccoides (assembly GCF_002162155.2). Lineage (NCBI taxonomy): Eukaryota > Viridiplantae > Streptophyta > Magnoliopsida > Poales > Poaceae > Triticum > Triticum dicoccoides. The sequence goes on from NC_041381.1 coordinate 347,711,435, forward strand.
CCTCTTGGCCCGCCTCGTTCAACAAGCAGGAAAGTAGTTCTCTTCGTCCCTCGCCCTTGGTATCGACGTTGTCGCCGACATAATCGACAGGCTACCCCCCCTGACATGCCTAGCTTGCATGATCACGCAAGACGTCTCCGCCCTTCCTACTTCTAACCCACAGGTCCACTGGATCGAAACCTGACTCTCCTGTACGACCCTGTTTCTAGTGGTTATTTCCCCACGCTTGGTTTCGTATTTAATTCATGGGCCACCTTCCTAGTGCTCTATTATGGTATCAGACGCAATATTTACTGTCGCTACTCTGAACCCCTTTCTCACTCTGGTTCGGACTTCGAGCAACCACCTATCCGCTTGGAACCTCTTATTGTACCTTCGTACCTTACTCTCGATGTATTTTATATGTTCAACTCGAGAGATAATCTTATGCTCATTCATGGGTTAACCCCAGATTGTTTCCCTCATAAGCATTATGTCGTAGCCGAGCTGCCCCTTACCTATTCGTAAGTACGATGGAGATCCTGAAGAAAGGATGCTGACTTCATCATGATGACTGGAAGAAGAGTAATGAAGACATCAATGTAATGGATCGATCTCTTCGAGAAGAGCAACCAAGACCGA
>NC_041381.1:347712903-347714386 GCF_002162155.2 Triticum dicoccoides
GTCGCCCTGTGCCGCCTCGCAGGCCCCTGCCCTCGTCCTCGCGCCCCCGTCCCCTCTCCCTCGACGACTCCTCTCGCTGCGCCGACCGCGACCGCGCCCTCGACGCCCGACGCCGCCCCGCCGCTCGATGCCGGAGCTACCACGCCGGCCTCCCTCCCCGTCGTCCTCTACGCCGTCACCCGTCGCCCCGTCGCCGGAAATGCTTCTTCGGCCCCTCCCCGAGCATACCTTTGCACATCTACAGGGCCGGTGAGCCCCTCCCGTCCGTCTCCCCTCGAACCCTCCTATGCTCGCCGCCGTGCTCGCGTGACCATGACCGGGCGCAGCGCCCTGGCCTGCCGCGACCGCGCCGTAGCCGCCCCGCCCCCGTCTCCGTTCGGCCGATGCTGCTGCTGCCCTTGCCGATACCGCTTCTTCCGGCCACCGCCGCGCCTGGCCCCGACCGGCCTCGCAGGCACCGCTGTCGCCGTGCCACCGCCGCCTACCTCGCCGCCCTGTCCGGCCTGCCATAACCGCCACTGGCCGCGCCCGAGGCCAGCACTCGGGTTCGCCCTGGCGGGCGTTCGTGGTCGCGCCCGCGAGCCCGCCCGCCCGATAGGCCCCCATGGCCCAATGACGTGTGGGGCCCCGGCGCCCCAGAACGATAAAAAAAAGATAGATAATAATAAATATAATTAAATACTAAATAATCAATTAAGTAACTAAAAAATTAACTTAATTAATTTTGTTTAAATTAATTAATTAAATTAGTTAACCTAATTAATTGTAGTTAATAAACCTAATCATTTTAGTTAGACTAACTAAACCTGATTAGTTAGTCTTAGACAATGACAAGCGGGACCCACATGTCAGGTTGACCAAGTCAACTCTGTTGCCTGCTGACGTCAGCATGACATCATGCTGATGTCATAAATCCATTTTCCGAATTAATTAAATAATTAAATAAATTCCAGAAATTAATAAAATCTTTAGAAAATCATATCTTTTAATCCGTAACTCGGATTAAAATATTTTCAACATGAAAGTTGCTCAGAACGACGAGACGATTCCGGATACGCAACCCGTTCGTCCGCCACACCCCCCTAACCTATCGAACTCGCAACTTTCCCCCCCTCCGGCTCCTCTGCCCGAAAACACGGAACCCCGGGAATACTTCCCGGATGCTTCCCCCCTTCACCGGTATCACCTCCTACCGCGTTAGAACACGTCTAGCTCTGCCTGTTATCCTGTTATGCACTTGCTTGCTATGTATTTACTGTTTCTCCCCCCCTCTTCTCTTCGGTAGACCCCGTGACGATGCTGACGCCCCAGTTCGACTACGGAGTTGACGACCCCTCTCTCTTGCCAGAGCAACCAGGCAAGCCCCCCCTTGATCACCAGATATCGCCTATTCTCCTCTATACTGCTTGCATTAGAGTAGTGTAGCATGTTACTGCTTTCCATTAATCCTATTCTGATGCATAGCCTGTCATTGTTGCTACAG
>NC_041381.1:347714413-347722845 GCF_002162155.2 Triticum dicoccoides
CTTGATCACCAGATATCGCCTATTCTCCTCTATACTGCTTGCATTAGAGTAGTGTAGCATGTTACTGCTTTCGTTAATCCTATTCTGATGCATAGCCTGACCTTGTCGCTACATCTGTTGATACCTTACCTGCAATCCTAAATGCTTAGTATAGGATGCTAGTTTATCATCATTGGCCCTACATTCTTGTCAGTCTGCCTTGCTATACTATCGGGCCGTGATCACTTGGGAGGTGATCATGGGTATATACTATACATTCATACATACTATACAGATGGTGTCTAAAGTCGGGTCAGCTCGATGAGTACCCGCAAGTGATTCTGATGAGGGGGCTGAAAGGACAGGTGGCTCCATCCCGGTAGAGGTGGGCCTGGGTTCCCGACGGCCCTCGACTATTACTTTGTGGCGGAGCGACAGGGCAGGTTGAGACCACCTAGGAGACAGGTGGGCCTGGCCCTGTTCGGCGTTCGCGGACACTTAACACGCTTAACGAGATCTTGGTATTTGATCTGAGTCTGGCTACGAGCCTATACGCACTAACCATCTACGTGGGAGTAGTTATGAGTATCCCGGCGTCGTGGTATCAGCCGAAGCACTTCAGACGTCAGCGACGGAGCGGCGCGCGCCGGATTGGAACGTAAGCCTGCTCTTGTATTAAGGGGGCTAGTTCTGCTTCCGGCCGCCCACGCAACGTGCAGGTGTGCTATGGGCGATGGGCCCAGACCCCTGTGCGCTTAGGTTTAGACCGGCGTGCTGGCCTCTCTGTTGTGCCTAGGTGGGGCTGCGACGTGTTGATCTTCCGCGGCCGGGCATGACCCAGGAAAGTGTGTCCGGCCAAATGGGATCAAGCGTGTTGGGTTATGTGGTGCACCCCTGCAGGGAAGTTAATCTATTCGAATAGCCGTGATCTTCGGTAACAGGACGACTTGGAGTTGTACCTTGACCTTATGACAACTAGAACCGGATACTTAATAAAACACACCCTTCCAAGTTCCACAGACAACCCGGTGATCGCTTTTCCGCAGGGCGACGAGGAGAGGATCGCCGGGTAGGATTATGCTATGCGATGCTACTGGAGTTGCTACCTGGATATGCTACTTGAAGATGCTACTTGGAGGACTTCAATCTACTCTCTCCTACATGCTGCAAGGCGGAGGCTGCCAGAAGCGTAGTCTTCGACAGGGTTAGCTATCCCCCTCTTATTCTGGCATTCTGCAGTTCAGTCCACCGATATGGCCCTTTACACATATCCCCATGCATATGTAGTGTAGCTCCTTGCTTGCGAGTACTTTGGATGAGTACTCACGGTTGCTTTTCTCCCTCTTTTTCCCCTTTCCCTTCTACCTAGTTGTCGCAACCAGATGCTGGAGTCCTGGAGCCAGACGCCACCGTCGACGACGACCCCCTACTACACCGGAGGTGCCTACTACTACGTGCAGCCCGCTAACGACGACCAGGAGTAGTTAGGAGGATCCCGGGCAGGAGGCCTGCGCCTCTTTCGATCTGTATCCCAGTTTGTGCTAGCCTTCTTAAGGCAAACTTGTTTAACTTATGTCTGTACTCAGATATTGTTGCTTCCGCTGACTCATCTATGATCGAGCACTTGTATTCGAGCCCTCGAGGCCCCTGGCTTGTATTATGATGCTTGTATGACTTATTTTATTTGTAGAGTTGTGTTGTGATATCTTCCCGTGAGTCCCTGATCTTGATCGTACACATTTGCGTGCATGATTAGTGTACGATTGAATCGGGGGCGTCACAGATAAGTTCAACAATGAAGTGGCATGGACTAGAGGATGTGGAACCCCTTCAAGATGCTAAGGACAAAGGATTGGCTCAAGCTCCAAGCTCGAGACTCTACATTTTCTATTTTAGTGATCCAAGATCACATTGAGTTTATAGGAAAAGCCAATACTATCAAGAGGGGATGAGGTGTTGCTTAATGAGGCTCTTGCTCAAAATGCTTAGTGATATGCTCCAAAGCCCTCAACTACTTTCTCATATCCACATATGACCTAAACCAAAATTCAAACTCGGCCCCATCGATTCTTTCTATCCGGCGCCACCGAGTTCAGATGTCATAGCCACTGCCACAAACCCTAGGCAAATCGGTCTCACCGATAGGGATCTCGGTCTCACCGAGATGGGGTTGTAATCTCTCTGTTTCCCTTCGTAACGTTTCGGTCCAACCGAGATAAGCGATCGGTCCCACCGAGATTGCAATGCAAACTCTCTGTTTCCCTTTCGTAACGTTTCGGTGTCACCGAGATGAGCGAATCGGTCCCACCGAGTTTGCCTGACCAACCCTCTGTGTGTCCATTATCAAAATCGGTTCCATCGAGTTTGAGTAATCGGTCTCACCGAGATTACGTTATGCCCTAACCCTAATCATATCGGTCCTACCGAGTTGCATGTCGGTCCCACCGAAAACCCTAACGGTCACATTATTTGCTAAATCGGTCTGACCGAGTTTGACGATTCGGTCCCATCGAGATTGGCAAGTTGTGTGTAACGGTTAGATTTTGTGTAGAGGCTATATATGCCCCTCCACCCACTCTTCATTCGTGGAGAGAGTCATCAGAACATGCCTACACTTCCAACATACATTTTCTGAGAAAGAACCACCTACTGATGTGTTGAGACCAAGATATTCCATTCCTACCATATGAATCTTGATCTCTAGCCTTCCCCAAGTTGCTTTCCACTCAAATCTTCTTTCCACCAAATCCAAATCCTGTGAGAGAGAGTTGAGTGTTGGGGAGACTATCTTTTGGAGCACAAGAGCAAGGAGTTCATCATCAACACACCATTTGTTACTTCTTGGAGAGTGGTGTCTCCTAGACTGGCTAGGTGTCACTTGGGAGCCTCCGACAAGATTGTGGAGTTGAACCAAGGAGTTTGTAAGGGCAAGGAGATCGCCTACTTCGTGAAGATCTACCCTAGTGACGCAAGTCCTTCGTGGGCGACGGCCATGGTGGGATAGACAAGGTTGCTTCTTCGTGGACCCTTCGTGGGTGGACCCTCCGTGGACTCGCGCAGCCGTTACCCTTCGTGGGTTGAAGTCTCCATCAACGTGGATGTACGATAGCACCACCTATCGGAACCACGACAAAAACATCTGTGTCTTCAATTGCGTTTCCACACTCCAATCTCATCCCTTTACATTCTTGCAAGTTGCATGTTTTACTTTCCGCTGCTCATATACTCTTTGCATGCTTGCTTGATATGTATTGTGATTGTTAAACTTGTGCCAAAACTCCACTTCAACTTAAAGAAATTAAAAACTGCAACTTTTCTCACTTAGTGTCTAATCACCTCCCCCCCCCCTCTAGACACCTCTTCTCGATCCTTTCACGGGGCACGGCCTTTGGGTTGCTCTGGCTTGCGCGCTGGCGGCGCTTCAGCTGGTTCTTGGGCGGTGTAGCAGGTGGCCTCTGCTGCTCCGGTTTGGTGGTGGTGTGTTGGAGACGCCGTCTCCGGCATAGGTGCTCGGCTCCCTGACGAAAGTCATGCTCGACTTCGGTCTGGGCTGGTGGTGAATGATGCCTTCTGGTGTGATTTTGCCTTGTTGGAGGCGCCATCGAGGGGATCCAACACCTCTCCCTGTTTCGAGTTCTTGTCTCCCGGTAAAAACCGTGTGTAATGGTGGCGTCATTACTTTGTTGGAAGCATTGCCTTGGATAGTCGGATGCTGGGAGCACTTGGTAGTGGTGGTGCGGTGGATCTTAAGCGGGTAGCGTATTGGTATGCTTGAAGCTGTTGGTAGTGCATCTTTGGGGCCGGTCGTTGGTCGGCAGGAGTGCGGCAGGAGCTCCCCTCGGTGGCATGTCCATCGGAGGCAATGGTGGTGGGCACTTGGAGCGCACACGACACGCTGGCAGCGCCATGCGAGTCAGGTTGGGTGCCCTCTCGGGATTGGAGAGGCACATGTTCGCTCCTCTTTCGTCGAACATGTCATTTCTTTCCGGCGACAGTGATGTCCTTACATGCTTGTGGTGGTCTGTTTGGCCTTTAGGCGTTTCCTGTATGTCCTGTTGTGCTCGAGCCTAGGTGTGGTGTGCTCTTTGTAAAGGTTTTAGCTCGATTTCCGTTAATTAACCAAACATCGGTTTCTTTACCGCTTCTTCTAATCTATCGAAATAGGCAGCTCTCCTGCGTCTATTTCAAAAAAAAATTGTTCTTTGAAAATCCTATTCTGACATTAAAAATATCCCGTTCTCCCTTTCATGGATTGCAAGCTCTCGCGTTTCCAATGTGTATCGTAGTATTTGGTATAACATCCCTAAGACGGCTCACGTGATTATTAAACAACAGTTACACATTGGACTCACCAACAACTACGATACACTTGAGTCTCTCATATAGTATTATCGTAGTACATGACGATTAATCCGCTTGGATCCTGTAATTTCCTTTGCCTGGAGATGTAAAATTCGGTACGGTCTCTCTGCCAAGAGCGACCTGTTCTGTTCTGTCCTCGGTTATTACCGCTGTAACACCAGCGACACCACGTAATCCAAACGAACTCTTCTCTACAATTCGGTTGTCTTCTAACGCAGCCATTGTAAGACTTAGGGTTTTAGGAAACTGCACGACACCCGTTAAGGGTGTGGCTATCTTATATATATAAGGGGTACACCAAGGTGTACGATACAATATACAAGACATATACAGAAGCTATATGTAAATACAGTCTAACACCCTCCCTCAATCTTAACTATGCCCTGAAGTACAAAGTATGTTAAGATTGCGTCTGCAGCCTACAAACTGAGGTTGTGGAAGAGGCTTCGTGAAAATGTCAGCAAGTTGATCTTTGGAGGAGATGAACTTGATGTGAAGTAGCTTCTGTGCAACACGTTCCCGTACAAAGTGATAGTCAACTTCTATGTGCTTTGTCCGAGCATGAAACACTGGATTAGATGAGAGGTATGTAGCTCCAATGTTATCACACCAAAGGACAGGCGGCTGAGTTTGAGGAACTTCCAATTCTCTCAATAAGGACTGTACCCATATGATCTCAGCTGTAGCATTTGCAACGGCTTTATATTCTGCTTCAGTGCTACTCCTGAACACTGTAGCTTGTTTGCGAGCAGCCCAGGCGATCAAGTTAGGACCAAAGAAGACAGCATGTCCCCCCGTGGATCGCCTGTCATCTGGATTACCAGCCCAGTCAGCATCTGAAAAAGCAGAAAGCGTAGGAGACGGTGCTGGCTGAAGGAGCAAACCATATGAGGCAGTAAAGCAAACATAACGAAGAATCCGCTTCACCGCTGTCCAATGAGAAGTCCGAGGAGCATGAAGAAATTGGCAGACACGATTGACTGCATATGAGAGATCTGGCCGAGTGATAGTTAAGTACTGCAGGCCACCAACAACGCTACGATACTCAGTGGCGTCATCAGAAGTGAGAGGATCTCCATCAAACGCAGACAGACGATCAGTAGCAGACATAGGAGTCATGACATGTTTGCATTTAAGCATACCTGCCCGTCGCAACAGGTCCATCGAATACTTATGCTGTGTGAGTGTCAAGCCAGCAGAAGAACGTGAAACTTCCAGCCCAAGGAAGTAATGCAACGTTCCTAAATCCTTCACCGCAAAATCTCCACTCAAGGAAGATATCAGACGGTCAGCAGCAGCAGCCGAGGAGCTAATGAGGATAATGTCATCAACATATACCAGAAGATACATCGTCACCTGAGGTCGATGCAGAAGGAAGAGCGAAGTGTCAGCAGTAGAGGGAACAAAACCAAGTGACCGAAGAACAGAGCCCAATCTGGCATGCCAAGCACGAGGAGCCTGCTTCAACCCATAGAGCGCCTTGACCAGGCGACACAGATGATGAGGACGAGCAGGATCAACAAAACCAGGGGGCTGACGCATGTAAACCTCCTCATCCAGAACACCATGAAGAAAGGCATTCTGAACAGCCAGCTGACGAAGAAACCAGCCCCGAGTAACAGCCAAGGACAACAGAAGTCGAATAGTCGTTGGTTTGATCACCGGACTGAACGTATCCTCATAGTCAAGACCATACCTTTGCTTGGACCCTTTCGCCACTAACCGTGCCTTATAGCGTTCAATAGAACCATCAGCATGCTTCTTAACCTTGAAGACCCACTTGGAATCAATGACATTGACACCAGAGACCGGAGGAACAAGCTGCCAAGTACCATTTGTCAACAATGCCTGATACTCTTGCTCCATAGCTTGACGCCAATGAGGAATCCCGAGAGCAACCTGGAAGTGACGCGGTTCAGCCGAAGGATCTTCCTTGACATGAGCAACACATGCCGCAAGCCAGGCGACCGTCCCATCTTTGCGTTGCTTGGGACACACAATACTAGATCGACTACGAGTATGTGGTCGAAGAGAAACAGCCACAGGTGGTGCAACCAGTGGCAACGGCCCCGGCGAAGAAGAAGTATCCGACGCAGCCGGTGACGATGCAGCAGCGACAGGCGAGGACGAGGCCGACCCAGGCGAGGCCGACCCTGGCGACAGACTCGACTGGATGGGCGAGTCAGTCGGCTCAAGGCCAACCGAGGCGCGGCAGCCCAGCCCAGGCGAGCTCACCGGCTCAGGAGAGGTCGGCCCAGATGGGAGCACCAGCTCGGGGAAGGCCGGCCCAGATGGAATCACCGGCTCGGGGGAGGCCGGCGCAGGGGAGACCAGCCCGGGCAAGGCCGGCCCAGGCGGAACCAATCCAACCTCAGAAGAGGCCGGCGCGGACGGAGCCGACGCTGAGGCGCCCAGTCCAGGCATGCATGGCGCATGCACAAGGCCATTCGCCACGTCGGGTGCAGTTGATGGCTCTGGCTCCTCCAGCAACTCCAGGCGAACTCCACGACCCGTTCCTGCAGCATGATTAGGCAACAACGCAGGAGAATATGCAATATCAACAAATTGAGCAGGCAGTGGAGGGGTGGATTGCAAGGAGGAGGCTGGAGGGGTGGGAGGTATGGACAAAGACGAGAACGGGAATACACTCTCGTCAAACACAACATCACGCGAGATGTAGACACGGTTGGATGGAATATGAAGACACTTGTACCCTTTGTGAAGAGAGCTATACCCAAGAAAAACACAAAGTTTGGACCGAAACTCGAGCTTGTGCTTATTATAAGGACGAAGATGAGGCCAGCATGCACAACCAAAAACTTTGAGAAAAGTATAATCTGGAACCTCATTAAGCAATAGTTCAAGTGGTGTTTTCATCCCAAGGAGACATGTAGGAAGCCTATTTATGAGAAAACAGGCAGTAGAAAAAGCATCACTCCAAAAACGAAAAGGTGCTGATGCATGAGCAAGCAAGGTGAGACCGGTTTCGACAATGTGACGATGCTTACGTTCAGCCGTGCCATTCTGCTGATGTGTATGAGGACAAGACACGCGATGCGAAATCCCAAGCTTATTAAAAAAGGAATTGAGGTTGTGATATTCACCCCCCCCCCCCAATCTGACTGAACATGAATAATCTTATGCTTAAGAAGACGCTCAACATGAGCTTGAAATTGCAGGAACACATCAAACACATCGGATTTACGTTTGATAAGATAAAGCCAAGTGAACCGACTATAAGCATCAATAAAACTGACATAATAATTATGACCGCTCACAGAAGTTTGGGCATGCCCCCATACATCAGAATAAATAAGCTCAAGTGGAGTTTTGACGACACGACTCGAATCAGAAAACGAAAGCTGATGACTCTTGCCTTGTTGACAGGCATCACAGACTGTGGCAACATCTTTATTGGACACAACGGGAAGACTATGACGATGAAGAACACTACGAACTATGGGAGTGGCAGGATGGCCGAGCCGTGCATGCCAATGAGTAGGCGACACACGGACACCAGTGAGTGCTCGAGGGGCAGAAGGCAGATCAAGTGCATATAATCCATCGCGCAGGCGACCTCTAAGCAGAACGTCCCTCGTGACCCGATCCTTGATAAAAAAATAAGAAGGATGAAACTCAGTGAAAACATTGTTATCACGAGTAAGCTGAGGAACAGACAATAGGCTACGAGTAGCAGAAGGAACTCTAAGGACATTACGAAGATGGAGAGATTTCTGTTTATGAGTTAAGAGAGAGGCCTGACCAACATGTGATATGTGCATACCTGCTCCACTGGCGGTGTGAACCTGATCATTACCACGGTATGGCTCCTGAACTGAGAGTTTGCCCATCTCACCCGTCAAATGATTTGTAGCGCCCGTGTCCATATACCATGTTGGATCAATGGGATATGATGTAGTGTGACCTGCTTGACGAGCAGGCTCATGAGTGGCCAAGGCAGCTTGTTTCTCATTGCCTTTGCCATTGTTGCCGACGCCGAGGAAGTCCTGCTTGAAGCGGCGATGACAGCGGGAAGCAACATGACCTGGGATGTTGCATAGTTGACAAGGGAGCTGAACGCCACAAGAAGG
>NC_041381.1:347723063-347938547 GCF_002162155.2 Triticum dicoccoides
CGGAGCCTGCAAAGTCAATGGTGCTGTTTTGCCCGCTGCAGTTGACTTGAAGGACTTCCCTTTCCCACGAGTGGCAGCGTTGGCAGCCATGAAACTCGGATTGGTACGGCGGGACTTGATGCGCTGTTCTGTGGCAAGGAGGCGGGCGTAGAGCTCACGGGGTTCAAGTGGAGTATCACGGCCATTGATGTTCTCAGCAAGGTTATCATAGTCGTCATCCAGACCGTTCATGACAAAGGTGGTGAAGTCCTCTTTGCGAAGCGGTTGACCAATGGAGGCTAGAGTGTCTGCGAGACGCGTCATCTTGCCGAAGTAGTCGGTAATGCTGAGGTCAAGAAGCTTGGTCTCTCCCAGCTCTGTACGAAGAGTGTGAGCACGAGCCTGCTGCTGAGATGCAAAGCTAGTGTGAAGGGCAGACCACGCCTCCTGGGACGTGGCAGTGAAGAGAACCAAGGAGGACACCGCCTCGGTGAGCGACGACTGGATCGCCGAAAGTATGGCCTGATCCTGAGCCACCCACGCATGGTATGCCGGGTGATGTGGTGGAGGACACGGCAAGGAACCGTCGACGTAGCCCTCCAGATAGCGACTGCGGAGAAGTGGCAACACCTGTGCACGCCATGACAGATAATTGTCCGTCGTGAGCTTCACTGGGATCAGATGCGCGAAGTAGAACGGCGTGCTGGTCACGGCATGATCAGCAGGAGGAGGCGCCGTGTAGTAGGTCATGTGAGATGATCCACCAGATGCAGCCATGGCCGGAGGATAGTAGCCGCCGTAGGACAATGGCGGCGGCGGGGCCCTGTCCGTCCCAGCGTTCGCGGCGACAGGTGAAGGCGCGTAGGGCGCGTAGGGCGCCGCTGCAACAGCGGCAGGAGATGCAGCCGCGGCGGGCGCGTAGGGCGGCGCCCCGTAGTGGCCCGTTGATGAAGTAGCGGCCCCGTAGGGGCCATAGGCCGCCGATCCGGCAGGGACGGGCGCCGCCCCGTAGGGGCCTGCGGGCGGGAGTGGAGCAGCCCCGTACGGGCCGTAGGCTGCCGATCTCATCCACGGACCGGTGTACAAAGGATCCCCCAGGATCGGCGGAGGCGCGGCCGGTGACGACGGCGGTGGCTGATCCGAGGAGGCGCCTACCATCGAAGATTGGCCGGTGTAGACCGAAACCAGGGGACGCGAGGAGAGGAACGGCGACGCAGGCGCCGTGACAGAAGCCGGCGCGACGGCGGCGACGGAGTTGGGCGCGATCGCGGTGGCGGAGGCGGCGGCGGCAGCAGCAGCGGAAGACATAGGATCAGTTAGGGTTGATACCATGTAAGACTTAGGGTTTTGGGAAACTGCACGACACCCGCTAAGGGTGTGGCTATCTCATATATATAACGGGTACACCAAGGTGTACGATACAATATACAAGACATATACAGAAGCTATATGTAAATACAGTCTAACCGCCATTTTTGTTCTGTATCGAGTACACCGAGCGAGTATCCTACTCAGCAAAACTCCTTGCACTCATCTATCTACACAAAACGATTATTTTGGGGTCTCTTACCCGACAGGTTAGGAGCCACACAAATGCCGCCATGCCCATGCACACGTGTGACAAAGTACGGCGCATCCCGTGCTTGGCGCCTTGGCCTGCAGCTGATTCTCGTGCCTGCGCCTATATAAACTCCTCGAAGCAGCTTGATCAGAACCAAGTACGCACGCCAAGTCAAGTGCAAAGCTAGGCTAGCAAATACTACTAGTACTTAGCAGGCAGGAGGTTTAGCAATGGCAAACGCCAAGCTTGTAGTCGTGGGCATGGCCATCCTTGTAATCCTGCTGCAGGTGTCGACGTGCGCCGTGGCCAGGCACCACGCCAAGCCGGACCCGTGCGCCAGCGAGGACGACTCCGTGCCGGGCATGCTGCACAAGCACAAGCACAAGAAGCCCCACTGCACCTCGCCGGGCGGCACCGGTGGTGGCGGTGGCGGCGGCGGCGGCGGCACCGCAGGCGTGATGACGGTGAACGGCTTCGAGAAGGGCCAGGAGGGCGGCCCGCCGTCGGAGTGCGACGGCAAGTTTCACAGCAACAAGGACATGATCGTGGCGCTGTCGACGAGGTGGTACGCGGGCGGACGCCGGTGCGGCAAGATGATCAACATCACCAGCAAGCACAACGGGCGCACCGTGCAGGCCAAGGTGGTGGACGAGTGCGACTCCAACCACGGCTGCAAGACCAACATCGTGGACACCTCCGAAGCCGTGTGGAAGGCCCTCGGGCTCGACAGCAACATCGGCGAGGTGCCCGTCACATGGTCCGACGCCTGAAAACATATTCGCCGGCCATGGATTCCAGGTTGCTCGAAGCCAGTCACGTAGGTGTGCGTGGGAAAGTTGTCTAGCTGTTTCCTGGCCCTGGGTACGTACGTATGTATACGTTTGAAGTGTGAGTGTCGTTGTCAATCTCGATGGGTAGGTAGCTTGTCGAGTAGTACTAGTTACTTCGTATAATAACAGAATAAAACTGCCTCTGTGGATGGTAGTGCGGGTTTATCTTGTACTCCTACTAAGATCCACGCGTGTGTACGTGTCGGTGTGAGTCTCGGTTTACTATCGATGTTTCCTATTGTGGAATATATATCATAATCATATACTCCGTATGTTGTAACAGTACTACGTTTACTTTTTTCTTTTTGCGATGAATTGTAGGAGTACTACGTTTACTACTCGTATCTATATTACTCCTGTATATAAATAATGTTGCAGTACCTGTCTTATTCGAGGGCGAGAGTACCCTCCGCGTCGCCCCTTTTCAGGTGGCGTGCTGCGAGGTCTTTCAGGGGCTCCCGTTGCCATGGCCCGCGCAACGGGCCAGCCGGACCCGTCTGTCAGCATAATCGCTTTTTGCCGAGCTAGTTTAGTCGTGACAGGCGGGGCGTGTGTCGCCGCCGCCGACTCGCGCGTGGAGGCATAAATCATGCCCCCGCGGGGCTAGATGGCCAGGTTTTGTTGGCTTATCAGCGTCTTCGTCTCTAGTTGGGTGGTCAGACTCACGGGCCTTGTGTTGGCATGGCCCCGCATGCGACGGGTCAGCTATGCCCGTCTATCAGCGTCTTCGCCCCTCGCCAAGCTGGTTCGTTCACGATAGGCGGGTCATGTGTGTTGTCCCTGACACTGACTCGCAGGCGGGGGGCCTCTCTGTTGGGGTGGTTGGCTCATGCCAGCCGAGTGTCATTCTGTTTGAGTCGAGCATGCCCGTGTACCCGGCTGTATGTTCTCTCATCGTTTAACGAACCCGGCCGCCAAGCCTAGCTTGTGCTATCCGGTGTGTGTCGAGTCGGTCCCTTTCGTGCTTGTTTTCGTCTTTTCCTTAAGACGGTTGCATTTTTTCGTAAGTTTGTTGTGTTATGCCGCACGGCGGACGTTGTGCGCACAGACTTGACCTAGCTGGTAGCCAGTAGGGTTTTGAGGCGGATGTTCTCCAATGCGACCGCAGGCAGTCGCAGTGTCGCTATTGCGTGGGAACGGTCGTCACCAGGAAGGCAGGTGATGGAGGTGGATAACGTGTTGCCTAGGTGCGTGTTCCGGAGGAATTGTCCACAACTGTTATCCACTTAGGAGTAACTAGGGAAATAGCCATTAAGGAGTTTCTTCTGGCCAATGCATCTGCCACAATGTTTTATTTTCCTTTCTTGTATTCCAGGTGGAAATTAAATTCCAGTAGCTTCAACATTGGTTTGTGTTGAATACTGTAGGATATCCTTTTGATCTGTCATGAATTTCAGGCTTTGATGTTCAGTTCTAATGATCAATTCATTGCCAAGGAAATGCCATCCACACCTCTTTAATGCCTCAATTATTGCTAGGGCCTCCTTTTCATAAGTAGATAAGTGTAAGAGCATCTTCACTCATGCCCCAAAGAGCCCCCCAAGCCACTTTTCGGACGCCGGCGGGCAAAAAATGCCCCACTCGTGCCCCTAAGTCCTTGTTTTTTGCCGGATTTGGGCAAAAATAGCCCGGCGATCTCAGGCCACACCCAGCCCATCGGGGGGCACTTGGGGCGGCCGACGCTACTTTTTGCATGCCCAAACCCCACAGGTCCGCCTCTCTTCCCTCTCTCTCTCTCTCCTCGTTTTTCTGCTAGGCCCACCCACATGAAAAAAGAAATCTCTCCTCCCTCCCTCTCGCCGCGTCTCCTGCTACTCGCTCCGGTCGTGCTCGCCGCCCGACTCCTCGCCGCCCTGCCTCCTTACGGCGTCTCCTGCTCCTCGCTCTGGCCGCCCTTGCCGGGAGTGGGAGATTGGCCTTCCCGTGTCGACGGCGGTCGACGGTCCGGCAAGCCACGCGGTCGTGCTCAGCCTACTGCTGCCCTTTGGCGACGTGCGCACGGTGGAAGCGCCGGCGCTGGCGTTCGAGGGCGCCACGGGGCGCGACAGCACATGCGGTAGTAGTGCCCCCTCAGCTGTACACCACCACGACCGCCTGGCAACCCCAACCACCGCAGTAGTGCCAGGCCGTTTGGGCTCCTCCCCGACGACGGCACCAACCGCGGCTCCCTATCGGACCTTGGAGACCAGCGGGCCGCCGAGCCCTCGTCTTGGCCACTGCGCGCCCTCGCCACACCTCCTTGTCGCCCGCGCTCGACGCGCACCCTCCTTGCCGCTCGTCTGCTCGTACGGCACCTGGCTGGGTGGCGGAATGGCTGGAGAAATTCACACATGTTGGGGAACATAGTAATTTCAAACAATTTCCTACGCACACGCAAGATCATGGTGATGCATAGCAACGAGAGGGGAGAGTGTTGTCCATGTATCCTCGTAGACCGAAAGCGGAAGCATTAGCACAACACGGTTGATGTAGTCGTACGTCTTCACGGTCCGACCGATCAAGTACCGAATGCACGGCACCTCCGAGTTCAGCACACGTTCAGCTCGATGACGTCCCTCGAACTCCGATCCAGCTGAGCTTCGAGGGAGAGTTCCATCAACACAACGGTGTGGTCATGATGATGATGCTCTACCGAGGCAGGGCTTCGCCTAAGCACCGCTACGATATTATCGAGGTGGAATATGGTGGAGGGGGGCACCGCACACGGCTAATAGATCCAAGGGATCAATTGTTGTGTCTAGAGGTGCCCCCCTGCCCCGTATATAAAGGAGCAAGGGGGAGGGGCGGCCGGCCAAGAGGAGGGCGCGCCAAGGGGGGAGTCCTACTCTCACTGGGAGTAGGACTCCTCCTTTCCTTGTAGGAGTAGTAGAAGGGAAGGGAGAAGGAGAAGGAAGGAAGGGGGCGCCCCCCCCCCCTCCCTAGTCCAGTTCGGACTAGTCCATGGGGAGGGGTGCGGCCACCCTTTGGGGCGTTTCTCTCCTTTCCCGTATGGCCCATTAAGGCCCAATACGAATTCCCGTAACTCTCCGGTACTCCGAAAAATACCCGAATCACTCGGAACCTTTCCGATATCCGAATATAGTCGTCCAATATATCGATCTTTATGTCTTGACAATTTCGAGACTCCTCGTCATGTTCCCGATCTCATCCGGGACTCCGAACTCCTTCGGTACATCAAAACACATAAACTCATAATATAACCATCATCGAACTTTAAGTGTACGGACCCTACGGGTTCGAGAACTATGTAGACATGACCGAGACACGTCTTCGGTCAATAACCAATAGCGGAACCTAGATGCTCATATTGTCTCCCACATATTCTACAAAGATCTTTATCGGTCAAACCGCATAACAACATACGTTGTTCCCTTTGTCATCGGTATTTTACTTGCCCGAGATTCGATCGTCGGTATCTCAATACATAGTTCAATCTCGTTACCGGCAAGTCTCTTTACTCGTTCTTTAATACATCATCCTGCGACTATCTCATTAGTCACATTGCTTGCAAGGCTTATAGTGATGTGCATTACCGAGAGGGCCCAGAGATACCTCTCCGACAATCGGAGTGACAAATCCTAATCTCGAAATACGCCAACCCAACAAGTACCTTCGAAGACACCTGTAGAGCACCTTTATAATCACCCAGTTACGTTGTGACGTTTTGTAGCACACAAAGTGTTCCTCCGATAAACGGGAGTTGCATAATCTCATAGTCATAGGAACATGTATAAGTCATGAAGAAAGCAATAGCAACATACTAAACGATCAAGTGCTAAGCTAACGGAATGGTCAAGTCAATCACATCATTCTCCTAATGATGTGATCCCGTTAATCAAATGACAACTCTTTGTCTATGGCTAGGAAACATAACCATCTTTGATTAACGAGCTAGTCAAGTAGAGGCATACTAGTGACACTCTGTTTGTCTATGTATTCACACATGTATCATGTTTCTGGTTAATACAATTCTAGCATGAATAATAAACATTTATCATGAAATAAGGAAATAAATAATAACTTTATTATTACCTCTAGGGCATATTTCCTTCAGTCTCCCACTTGCACTAGAGTCAATAATCTAGTTCACATCACCATGTGAATTAATACAAATAGCTCACATCACCATGTGATTAACACCCATAGTTCACATCGTCATGTGACCAACATCCAAAGGGTTTACTAGAGTCAATAATCTAGTTCACATCGCTATGTGATTAACACCCAAAGAGTACTAAGGTGTGATCATGTTTTGCTTGTGAGAGAAGTTTAGTCAACGGGTCTGCCACATTCAGATCCGTATGTATTTTGCAAATTTCTATGTCAACAATGCTCTGCACGGAGCTACTCTAGCTAATTGCTCTCACTTTCAATATGTATCCAGATTGAATTTTAGAGTCATCTAGATCAGTGTCAAAATTTGCATCGACGTAACCCTTTACGACGAACCTTTTTGTCACCTTCATAATCGAGAAACATATCCTTATTCCACTAAGGATAATTTTGACCGCTGTCCAGTGATCTACTCCTAGATCACTATTGTACTCCCTTGTCAAAATCAGTGTAGGGTATACAATAGATCTGGTGCACAACATGGCATACTTTATAGAACCTATGACCAAGGCATAGGGAATGACTTTCATTCTCTTTCTATCTTCTGCCGTGGTCGGGCTTTGAGTCTTACTCAATTTCACACCTTATAACACAGGCAAGAACTCTTTCTTTGACTGTTCCATTTTGAACTACTTCAAAATCTTGTCAAGGTATGTACTCATTGAAAAAACTTATCAAGCGTCTTGATCTATCTCTATAGATCTTGATGCTCAATATGTAAGCAGCTTTACCGAGGTCTTTCTTTGAAAAACTCCTTTTAAACACTCCTTTATGCTTTGCAGAATAATTCTACATTATTTCTGATCAACAATATGTCATTCACATATACTTATCAGAAAGGCTGTAGTGCTCCCACTCACTTTATTGTAAATACATGCTTCATTGCAAGTCCGTATAAAACTATATGCTTTGATCAACTTATCAAAGCGTATATTTCAACTCCGAGATGCTTGCACCATTCCATAGATGGATCGTAGGAGCTTGCACATTTTGTTAGCACCTTTAGGATTGACAAAACCTTCTGGTTGCATCATATACAACTCTTCTTTAAGAAACCATTAAGGAATGCAGTTTTGACATCCATTTGCCAGATTTCATAAATGTGGCAATTGCTAACATGATTCGGACAGATTTAAGGATCGCTACAGTTGGGAAAATCTCATTGTAGTCAACACCTTGAACTTTGTCAAAAACCTTTTTTGACAAGTCTAGCTTTGTAGATAGTAACACTACTATCAGTTTCCGTCTTCCTCTTGAATATCCATTTATTTTATATGGCTTGCCAATCATCGGGCAAGTCAATAAAAGTCCACACTTTGTTCTCATATATGGATCCCATCTCAGATTTCATGGCCTCCAGCCATTTCGCGGAATCTGGGCTCATCATTGCTTCCTCATAGTTCGTAGGTTTATCATGGTCTAGTAACATGACTTCCTAGAACAAGATTACCGTACCACTCTGGTGCGGACCGTACTCTGGAAGACCTACGAGGTTATGTAGTAACTTGATCTGAAGTTTCATGATCATCATCATTAGCTTCCTCACTAATTGGTGTAGGAATCACTGGAACTGATTTCAGTGATGAACTATTTTCCAATTCAGGAGAAGGTACTATTACCTTATCAAGTTCTACTTTCCTCCCACTCACTTCTTTCAAGAGAAACTCCTTCTCTAGAAAGGATCCATTTTAGCAACGAATATCTTGCCTTCGGATCTATGATAGAAGGTGTACCCAACAGTTTCCTTTGGGTATTCTATGAAGACGCACTTCTCCGATTTGGGTTCAAGCTTATCAGGTTGAAACTTTTTCACATAAGCATCGCAGCCCCAAACTTTAAGAAACGACAACTTTGGTTTTTTTGCCAAACCATAGTTCATAAGGCGTCGTCTCAACAGATTTTGATGGTGCCCTATTTAAAGTGAATGTAGCTGTCTCTAATGCATAACCCCAAAATGATAGTGGTAAATCGGTAAGATACATCATAGATCGCAGCATATCCAATAAAGTGCGGTTACGACGTTCGGACACACCATAACGTTGTGGTGTTCCAGGTGGCGTGAGTTGTGAAACTATTCCACATTGTTTTATATGAAGGCCAAACTCGTAACTCAAATATTCTCCTCCACGATCAGATCGTAGAAACTTTATTTTCTTGTTATGATGATTCTCCACTTCACTCTGAAATTCTTTGAACTTTTCAAATGTTTCAGACTTGTATTTCATTAAGTAGATATACCCATATCTGCTCAAATCATCTGTGAAGGTCAGAAAATAACGATACTTGCCACGAGCATCAACACTCATTGGATCGCATACATCGGTATGTATTATTTCCAATAAGTCAGTAGCTCGTTCCATTGTTCCGGAGAATGGAGTTTTAGTCATCTTGCCCATAAGGCACGGTTCGCAAGCATCAAATGATTCATAATCAAGTGATTCCAAAAGTCCATTTTTATGGAATTTCTTCACGCGCTTTACAACGATATGACCCAAACGGCAGTGCCACAAATATGTTGCACTATCATTATCAACTTTGCATCTTTTGGCATCAATATTATGAATATGTGTATCACTAAGATCGAGATCCAACAAACTATTTTCATTGGGTGTATGACCATTGAAGGTTTTATTCATGTAAACATAACAGCAATTATTCTCTGACTTTAAATGAATAACCCTTTTGTAATAAACATGATCAAATCATATTCATGCTCAACGCAAACGCCAAATAATATTTATTTAGGTTTAACACTAATCCCGAAAGTATAGGGAGTGTGCAATGATGATCATATCAATCTTGGAACCACTTCCAACACACATCATCACTTCACCCTCAACTAGTCTCTGTTTATTCTGTAACTCCTGTTTCGAGTTACTATTTTTTAGCAACCGAACAAGTATCAAATACTCAGGGGCTACTATAACACTAGTAAGGTACACATCAATAACATGTATATCAAATATACCCTTGTTCACTTTGTCATCCTTCTTATCCACCAAATATTTAGGGCATTTCCGCTTCCAGTGACCATTTCCTTTGTAGTGTAAGCACTCAGTTTCAGGCTTTGGTCCAGCTTTGGGCTTCTTCGCGGGAGTGACAACTTGCTTGTCATTCTACTTGAAGTTCCCTTTCTTTCCCTTTGCCCTTTTCTTGAAACTAGTGGTCTTGTCAATCATCAACACTTGATGCTCTTTCTTGATTTCTACCTTCGTCGATTTCAATATCACGAAGAGCTCGGGAATCGTTTTCGTCATCCCTTGCATACTATAGTTCATAACGAAGTTCCAGTAACTTGGTGATGGTGACTAGAGAACTCTGTCAATCACTATCTTATCTGGAAGATTAACTCCCACTTGATTCAAGCGATTGTAGTACCCAGACAATCTGAGCACATGCTCACTAGTTGAGCAATTCTCCTCTATCTTTTAGCTATAGAACTTGTTGAGACTTCATATCTCTCAACTCGGGTATTTGCTTGAAATATTAACTTCAACTCCTGGAACATCTCATATGGTCCATGACGTTCAAAAACGTCTTTGAAGTCCCGATTCTAAGCCGTTAAGCATGGTGCACTAAACTATCAAGTAGTCATCATATTGAGCTAGCCAAACGTTCATAACGTCTGCATCTGCTCCTGCAATAGGTCCGTCACCTAGCGGTGAATCAAGGACATAATTCTTCTGTGCAGCAATGGGGACAATCCTCAGATCACGGATTCAATCCGCATCATTGCTACTAACATCTTCCAACACAGTTTTCTCTAGGAACATATCAAAATTAACATATGAAAGCAACAACGCGAGCTATTGATCTACAACATAATTTGCAAAATACTACCATTACTAAGTTCATGATAAATTTAAGTTCAATTAATCATATTACTTAAGAACTCCCACTTAGATAGACATCCCTCTAATCATCTAAGCGATCACGTGATCCAAATCAACTAAACCATGTTCGATCATCACGTGAGATGGAGTAGTTTTCAATGGTGAACATCACTATGTTGATCATATCTACTATATGATTCATGCTCGACCTTTCGGTCTCAGTGTTCCGAGGCCATATCTGTATATGCTAGGCTCGTCAAGTTTAACCTGAGTATTCCGCGTGTGCAACTGTTTTGCACCCGTTGTATTTGAACGTAGAGCCTATCACACCCGATCATCACGTGGTGTCTCAGCACGAAGAACTTTCGCAACGGTGCATACTCAGGGAGAACACTTATACCTTGAAATTTAGTAAGGGATCATCTTATAAAGCTACCGTCGAACTAAGCAAAATAAGATGTATAAAAGATAAACATCATATGCAATCAAAATATGTGACATGATATGGCCATGATCATCTTGCGCCTTTGATCTCCATCTTCAAAGTACTGTCATGATCTCTATCGTCACCAGCACGACACCATGATCTCCATCATCTTGATCTATATCAATGTGTCGTCACATGGTCGTCTCGCCAACTATTGCTCTTGCAACTATTGCTATCGCATAGCGATAAAGTAAAGCAATTATTTGGCGCTTGCATCTTATGCAATAAAGAGAAAACCATAAGGCTTCTGCTATTTGCCGATAACTTCAACAAAACATGATCATCTCATACAACAACTTATATCTCATCACGTCTTGACCATATCACATCACAACATGCCCTGCAAAAACAAGTTAGACGTCCTCTACTTTGTTGTTGCAAGTTTTACGTGGCTGCTACGGGCTGAGCAAGAACCGTTCTTACCTACGCATCAAAACCACAATGATAGTTCGTCAAGTTAGTGTTGTTTTAACCTTCTCAAGGACCGGGCATAGCCACACTCGGTTCAACTAAAGTTGGAGAAACTGACACCCGCCAGCCACCTGTGTGCAAAGCACGTCGGTAGAACCAGTCTCGCGTAAGCGTACGCGTAATGTCGGTCCGGGCCGCTTCATCCAACAATACCGTCGAACCAAAGTATGATATGCTGGTAAGCAGTATGACTTGTATCACCCACAACTCACTTTTGTTCTACTCGTGCATATAACATCTACGCATAAAACCAGGCTCGGATGCCACTGTTGGGGAACGTAGTAATTTCAAAAAAATTCCTACGCACACGCAAAATCATGGTGATGCATAGCAACGAGAGGGGAGAGTGTTGTCCATGTACCCTCGTAGACCGAAAGCGGAAGCGTTAGCACAACGCAGTTGACATAGTCATACGTCTTCACTCTCTGGTACTCCGAAAAATACCCGAATCACTTACCCGAATCACTCGGAACCTTTCCGATGTCCGAATATAGTCATCCAATATATCGATCTTTACGTCTTGACCATTTCGAGACTCCTCGTCATGTCCCGATCTCATCCAGGACTCCGAACTCCTTCGGTACATCAAAACACATAAACTCATAATACAACCATCATCGAACTTTAAGTGTGCGGACCCTACGGGTTCGAGAAACTATGTAGACATGACCGAGACACGTCTCCGGTCAATAACCAATAGCGGAACCTGGATGCTCATATTGGATCCCACATATTCTACGAAGATCTTTATCGGTCAAACCGCATAACAACATACGTTGTTCCCTTTGTCATAGGTATTTTACTTGCCCGAGATTCGATCGTCGGTATCTCAATACCTAGTTCAATCTCATTACCGGCAAGTCTCTTTACTCATTCTTTAATACATCATCCTGCAACTATCTCATTAGTCACAATGCTTGCAAGGCTTATAGTGATGTGCATTACCGAGAGGGCCCAGAGATACCTCTCCGACAATCGGAATGACAAATCCTAATCTTGAAATACGCCAACCCAACAAGTATCTTCGGAGACACCTTTAGAGCACCTTTATAATAACCCGGTTACGTTGTGACGTTTGGTAGCACACAAAGTGTTCCTCCGGTAAACGGGAGTTGCATAATCTCATAGTCATAGGAACATGTATAAGTCATGAAGAAAGCAATAGCAACATACTAAACGATCAAGTGCTAAGCTAACGGAATGGGTCAAGTCAATCACATCATTCTCCTAATGATGTGATCCCGTTAATCAAATGACAACTCTTTGTCTATGGCTATGAAACATAACCATCTTTGATTAATGAGCTAGTCAAGTAGAGGCATACTAGTGACACTCTGTTTGTCTATGTATTCACACATGTATCATGTTTCTGGTTAATACAATTCTAGCATGAATAATAAACATTTATCATGAAATAAGGAAATAAATAATAACTTTATTATTGCCTCTAGGGCATATTTCCTTCAACACCCCAATGCAAAAATTCCGTCGGGGCAACCCCAGGAGGCCGACAAAATGTGTCCTGGGGGGCACAACAGCTGGAGTGCTCTAACATTTCTTGGTCATAAGCTAGCGTTGTAGTATGCTACAGGTCTCCCTCTCTACATCATGACTGTTTCTAGACCAGTACCTGAAGCATCTGTGTCTAACACAAAAGGTTGTCTAACACAAAAGGCTTTGAGAAATCAGGTATAAGCCAAATTTGGCACATATGTGGAAGCTACTTTGAGTTGTTGAAATATTGTCCCATGTGTTTCAGTCTAGCAAAATTTCTCCTTCTTCAACACATCTTGACCCCTCAAAGGTTCATCAGTGTAACGCTCCAGACATACCCGCCGGTTACTGGTCATTACTCCTGGTGGGATCTAGACTAGCCCCATAGACCGATACTAGTCTTTCCTGTGCTTCTTGTCTTCACTCGTGCGCACCTGAGACCAACTTCCCAGTCATTCACCCATCCTAAAATTGCTCCAAACTGCTTAAATTTCCGAATGGGCTCCTGGAAAAGGAGGAATTTCTTCTTGATATGAGTATTAGATCATACCTATTAAGCCAGACTCTCACATACACCCCACTCAAAGGAACCGACATCCTTGTCGAGCCAGAGGAACGTTCCCTCTTCACACACGTTTGTGCGTCTAGTCCGGCACATGTGTCATGCTGTGTGTCATGATGGGCCACAAACGTCATGCACAACATGACCGCGCACCTGACCCGCAAACATCTATGTAACCGCGAGGGTCAGCTATGATACCAACTTGTAACGCCCTTGACACACCCGCTGGTTACTAGCCGTTACTCCTGGCGGGATCTATACTGACCCCACAAATCAACACTAGTCTTTCCTGTGCACTTTGTCCTCATTCATGCGCACCTGGGACCAACTTCCCAGATGATCACCCATCCTGAAATTGCTCGCTGAGCACGCTTAACTTTGAAGTTCTTTTGGAATGGACTCCCAAAAAGAAGAAAATTCTTATTGATATGAGTAGTCTATCATCCCTATTAAGCCAGACTCTCACAGTCAGTTACAGGTCTGTGAGCTTGCTCACTCATTCTGGTGCTGCAGGTGATTTGGTAATATCCTTTTTATCCCTGGTTGGGGCTGGAGATGGCTGGGCAGATGTAGATGCGTCAGTAGTTATGAATGATTTCAAAACATCAGCCATGGTTGCTAGCCGAGCACTAAGAGCAGAAACTGCATCTTGAATGCCACTCATCATTGTCGCCATGGTGTCTTACTTCAGGTTAACTTCATTAAGATCTTTACGGATGCCCTCGACCTTCTCACACAGTTCTGTTGTTTCTTCACAATTTTGGATCACTTCACCCTTCATGGCCAAGAGATCCAACACTTCTACATCGTTCAAACTAGGCTTCGAATACCCAATGGTGATAGAAGCTCTCAGAGAGGAATTTTACTACCAGAGTTCACTGGTAACCTGAACCGAGATTTCTATCCTTCCTCCACTGTAGATCCAAGCCTCTGAGCGCAACACCACTTGGTGTTACCCTGGGATTTCACACTTGAGCGATGTTCTCAAGCAACCAGGCGAGTCCCGTGAGTTGCTGCCGAATTAGTCTACCGCCACCAACGCCGCTTGATGCTTTCTGCCTCCTACGTTGTTCCCGAAAATCACCACTGCCACCGCCGTCGAAGAAGGGAGTGAAGGGTGGGAAAATCGCCACCGCCGCCGCCAAAAGGAACGGTAAATCACGCCGCCTCTCCCATTTGTCACGCTGCCAAGGAAAAACCATGTTCGTGATACCAATTGTCACGCCCCAATCTAGATTCACGAGGTTACGAGAGGAGAAAGCTAGGGTTTGTCGATTGCTAGAGAGGGGAAAGTTGCTCTATGAGATGTATTACTTCCTCCGTCCCAAAATGAGTGTCGCTGATTTAGTACAACTTTGTACTAAACCAGCGACACTTATTTTGGGACAGAGGAAGTACAATATATGGAAATAAAAATAGAATATCTTTTACAAAAGCGGGGGAGCTGGCTTATAAGGCCTTGTACAATGCAAGGTGCTTAGAAAAATAAACTAATTTTTTAAGCACCGATGCTTATTTGTATAGGGTATACACTTAATTAATCAACCATCCTATAAAGATAAACATAGATGCTAAAGAAAAGCTCGATTTATTTTACTAAGAACATCTTCAACAGGCGCCCAAAAACTGCTACGCGCGCTAAAATTCGGGTTTTGGCGCGAGACAGCTCCAGAAGACGCTGTAAAATAGTGCGCATGCAAAAAATGTTTGGGCACGAGCTAAAAAGCGCAATCAGATGCTGCAAATTTGGGGCTTCGGATTGCGCGTGCTTCACAATTTGCACTTCTTGTTTATTTGGGCACGCATTTTTTGGCATCTAATAAACCAATGTTGGGTCTGGTGCGCTAAAAGTGTTACAGTGACACGCTAAAATTATTTTAGCGCACGAAACTTTTATGCTGAGATGCTCTAAGCACCTCACCTAATCATTGTGCATTATACAGGCGACAACGAAGCAGTAAAACTGCGAACCAATCTATGGTTGGATGGTTAGAGGGACTATGGTATCCTAGCCCACCAAGGTTCAAGTCCTGATGCTCACATTTATTTCTGAATTTATTTCAGGATTTTCAATGATGTGCATTCAGTGGGAGTAGATGTTCCGGTCGATGATGAGGTGCCTACAGTGACTTCGTAAATTTCAAGATGATATGCCGAATCAGTCTTTCGAAGGTGCTTATATGGATATGGTGTGCGTGTGTGCGTTTATAGGAGTGAGTGTATGTGTGTGTATATGAGCGCTTGTGTTTGTATTGTGTTAAAAAACGAAACATTAAAACTGGAAATGCTACAGCAGCCGGTAAAACGTTCGGAGGAAGGCGATCCACGTGAGCCGTCTGATCACCTTGATCCTGATCGTCCGTTATATGAATATGATGACACTAGCTAACTGAAGGTGTTGGCCTGACATTGCCCCTGTCTCCCACCTGCTTCCGACTGTCCTCCACCGGCGGCAAATTTGACAATTTTGACCTCTGGACGAAATCAATTCACAGAATGAACTGGGTGTGAAGCTATTTCACTTCTCTGACCCTTTTGTGTAGTGCCCGCCACGCCGGCGCCATACCCTAAGGTGCAGCGCCTAGCTCGCGGGCGTTGCACGCCAGTCCACCATGGCAGCCCTGGGCCTCGCACCCAGCTGTGCAATGCCTCGGAGCTAGGCGCCACACATTTAAAGTCCAGCGTCTAGCGCTTGGGCGCTGCACTATGACTTATTCGGCTGGCCCCCCTCCCCCCACACCACACACTCTCCCACTCCCAACCCGAGCTTTGCCCCCTCTCTCACTCTCTCCCCCTCTCAAATCCTCTCCCAACAAATCTTGCAAATTTGAAGAATTTGTCCGTGGATTTCGAAGTCAAACCCTCCCTCAAGGTAATCTTCTCCGATCCCCTTGTTTTGATCCAAGTAATGTTATCAAATTGCTCATCTGTTGCTAGTTTGGGGAAACCCTAGTTTTGTTTGGATCTAGAGATTTGCATGGAGATGTGAGATGTTTATTTGCCAATTTCCTATGATTAGGCTTTGTTAGTGTGTTAGGGTTATTCTTATGGGTGTTCTTATGTTGGTGCTAGGGTTAGGTTTAGGGCTAGGGTTATGGTTTTGGTTAGGGTTATGGTTAGGGTTAGGGTTGTTGTTTCATATATATATTATGGTTTGTATCCTTGGATTAGTACTCATGGAAGCAATGTTACCTTGTGTTCTTTGAATGCTTATAGGGATGGGAAGAACATGTGTGTTTGTTCATCATGGGGGCAAAGATGCCTTCTTGAAATGCAATATTGAACCAGACCCGGATGAGCTTGACATGGTGTTTGATAGTAGTCCTTGTTGGGGAACGTAGCAGAAATTCAAAATTTTCCTACGTGTCACCAAGATCTATCTATGGAGAAACCAGCAACGAGGGGAAGGAGAGTGCATCTACATACCCTTGTAGATCGCTAAGCGGAAGCGTTCAAGTGAACGGGGTTGAAGGAGTCGTACTCGTCGTGATTCAAATCACCGGAGATCCTAGTGCCGAACGGACGGCACCTCCGCGTTCAACACACGTACAGCCCGGTGACGTCTCCCACGCCTTGATCCAGAAAGGAGAGAGGGAGAGGTTGAGGAAGACTCCATCCAACAGCAGCACAATGGCGTGGTGATGATGGAGGAGTGTGGCAATCCAGCAGGGCTTCGCCAAGCACCACGGGATAGACATCCCTCTGGTCATCTAAGTGATTACATGATCCGAGTCAACTAGGCCGTGTCCGATCATCACGTGAGACGGACTAGTCATCATCGGTGAACATCTTCATGTTGATCGTATCTACCATACGACTCATGCTCGACCTTTCGGTCTCCATGTTCCGAGGCCATGTCTGTACATGCTAGGCTCGTCAAGTTAACCCTAAGTGTTTTCGCTGTGTAAAACTGTCTTACACCCGTTGTAATGTGAACGTAAGAATCCATCACACCCGATCATCACATGGTGCTTAGAAGCGACGAACTGTAGCAACAGTGCACAGTTAGGGGAGAACACTTCTTGAAATTTTGTAAGGGATCATCTTATTTACTACCGTCGTCCTAAGTAAACAAGATGCATAATCATAATAAACATCACATGCAATTATATAGTTGTGACATGATATGGCCAATATCATATAGCTCCATTGATCTCCATCTTCGGGGCTCCATGATCATCTTGTCACCGGCTTGACACCATGATCTCCATCATCATGATCTCCATCATCGTGTCTTCATGAAGTTGTCTCGCCAACTGTTACTTATACTACTATGGCTACCGGTTAGCAATAAAGTAAAGTAATTACATGGCGTTGTTCAATGACACGCAGGTCATACAATAAATAAAGACAACTCCTATGGCTCCTGCCGGTTGTCATACTCATCGACATGCAAGTCGTGAATCCTATTACAAGAACATGATCCATCTCATACATCACATATCATTCATCACATTCTTCTTGGCCATATCACATCACATAGCATACCCTGCAAAAACAAGTTAGACGTCCTCTAATTGTTGTTTGCATGTTTTACGTGGCTGCTATGGGTTTCTAGCAAGAACGTTTCTTACCTACGCAAAAACCACAACGTGATATGCCAATTGCTATTTACCCTTCATAAGGACCCTTTTCATCGAATCCGTTCCGACTAAAGTGGGAGAGACTGGCACCCACTAGCCACCTTATGCACCAAGTGCATGTCAATCGATGGAACCTGTCTCACGTAAGAGTACGTGTAAGGTCGGTCCGGGCCGCTTCATCCCACAATACCGTCGAAACAAGATTGGACTAGTAACGCTAAGCATATTGAACAACATCAACGCCCACAACTACTTTGTGTTCTACTCGTGCAAAGAATCTACGCAATAGACCTAGCTCATGATGCCACTGTTGGGGAACGTAGCAGAAATTCAAAATTTTCCTACGTGTCACCAAGATCTATCTATGGAGAAACCAGCAACGAGGGGAAGGAGAGTGCATCTACATACCCTTGTAGATCGCTAAGCGGAAGCGTTCAAGTGAATGGGGTTGAAGGAGTCGTACTCGTCGTGATTCAAATCACCGGAGATCCTAGTGCCGAACGGACGGCACCTCCGCGTTCAACACACGTACAGCCCGGTGACGTCTGCCACGCCTTGATCCAGCAAGGAGAGAGGGAGAGGTTGAGGAAGACTCCATCCAACAGCAGCACAACGGCGTGGTGGTGATGGAGGAGCGTGGCAATCCAGCAGGGCTTCGCCAAGCACCACGGGAGAGGAGGAGGAGGAGAGGCAGGGCTGCACCAAGAGAGGGAGAAGTTCTCATGTGTTATGGGCAGCCCCAGGCCTCTATTTATATAGGGGAGAAGGGGGAGGGTGCGCCCCCCTCTAGGGTTCCCACCCCTAGGGGGGGCGGCAGCCCTAGATGGCAAAGGGGGTGGCGGCCAAGAGGGGAGAGGAGAGGGAGGCGCACCAATATGGGCCCTAAGGCCCATATCCCCTTAGGGTTTGCCCCCTTTCCACCTCTTAGGCGCCATGGGCCCTTGTGGGAGGCGCACCAGCCCACTAAGGGGCTGGTCCCTCACCACTCTTGGCCCATGCAAGCCTCCGGGGTTGGTGGCCCCACTTGGTGGACCCCCGGGGACCCTCCCGGTGGTCCCGGTACGTTACCGATAAACCCCGAAACTCTTCCGGTGACCAAAACAGGACTTCCCATATATAAATCTTTACCTCCGGACCATTCCGGAACTCCTCGTGACGTTCGGGATCTCATCCGGGACTCCGAACAACATTCGGTAACCACATACAAACTTCCTTTATAACCCTAGCGTCATCGAACCTTAAGTGTGTAGACCCTACGGGTTCGGGAGACATGTAGACATGACTGAGACGTTCTCCGGTCAATAACCAACAGCGGGATCTGGATACCCATGTTGGCTCCCACATGTTCCACGATGACCTCATCGGATGAACCACGATGTCAAGGACTTAATCAATCCTGTATGCAATTCCCTTTGTCTAGCGGTATTATACTTGCCCGAGATTCGATCGTCGGTATACCGATACCTTGTTCAATCTCGTTACCGGCAAGTCTCTTTACTCGTTCCGTAACACATCATCCCGTGATCAACCCCTTGGTCACATTGTGCACATTATGATGATGTCCTATCGAGTGGGCCCAGAGATACCTCTCCGTTTACACGGAGTGACAAATCCCAGTCTCGATTCGTGCCAACCCAACAGACACTTTCGGAGATACCTGTAATGCACCTTTATAGCCACCCAGTTACGTTGTGACGTTTGATACACCCAAAGCATTCCTACGGTATCCGGGAGTTGCACAATCTCATGGTCTAAGGAAAAGATACTTGACATTAGAAAAGCTTTAGCACACGAACTACACGATCTTTGTGCTAGGCTTAGGATTGGGTCTTGTCCATCACATCATTCTCCTAATGATGTGATCCTGTTATCAACGACATCCAATGTCCATAGCCAGGAAACCATGACTATCTGTTGATCACAACGAGCTAGTCAACTAGAGGCTCACTAGGGACATATTGTGGTCTATGTATTCACACGTGTATTACGATTTCCGGATAATACAGTTATAGCATGAATAAAAGACTATTATCATGAACAAAGAAATATAATAATAACACTTTTATTATTGCCTCTAGGGCATATTTCCAACAGTCTCCCACTTGCACTAGAGTCAATAATCTAGTTCACATCACCATGTGATTAACACTGACAGGTCACATCACCATGTGACCAACATCCAAAGAGTTTTGGGTTTGATCATGTTGCTTGTGAGAGAGGTTTTAGTCAACGGGTCTCAACCTTTCAGATCCGTGTGTGCTTTACAAATCTCTATGTCATCTCCTAGATGTAGCTACCACGTTTTATTTGGAGCCATTCCAAATAACTGTTCCACTTGGAGCTATTCTAAATTGTTGCCCCATTGTACGTATCCGGTATCTCTACTTAGAGCTATCCGGATAGGTGTTAAGCTTGCATCGACGTAACCTTTACGACGAACTCTTTTACCACCTCCATAATCGAGAAAATTCCTTAGTCTACTAGTTACTAAGGATAACTTTGACCGCTATCTGTGATCCATTCTTGGATCACTCTTGTACCCCTTGACTAACTCATGGCAAGGCACACTTCAGGTGCGGTACACAGCATAGCATACTGTAGAGCCTATGTCTTAAGCATAGGAGACGACCTTCGTCCTTTCTCTCTATTCTGCCATGGTCGAGCTTTAAGTCTTAACTTCGTACCTTACAACTCAGGCAAGAACTCCTTCTTTGACTGGTCCATCTTGAACACCTTCAAGATCATGTCAAGGTATGTGCTCATTTGAAAGTACCATTAAGCGTTTTGATCTATCCTCATAGGTCTTGATGCTCAATGTTTAAGTAGCTTAATCAAGGTTTTCTATTGAAAAACACCTTTCAAATAACCCTATATGCTTTCTAGAAATTCTACATCATTTCTGATCAACATATACTCATCAGAAATTCTATAGTGCTCCCACTCACTTCTTTGGAAATACAAGTTTCTTATGAACTTTGTATAAACCCAAAATCTTTGATCATCTTATCAAAGCGTACATTCCAACTCCAAGATGCTTACTCCAGTCCTTAGAAGGATTGCTGGAGCTTTGCATACTTATTAGCATCTTTCGGGATTGACAAAACCTTCCGGTTGTATCACATACAACCTTTCCTCAAGAAAATCGTCGAGGAAACAATGTTTTGACATCCTATCTGCAAGATTTCATAAATAATGCTGTAATCGCTAATATAATTCCAACAGACTCTTAGCATCGCTACGAGTGAGAAAGTCTCACCGTAGTCAACTTCTTGAACTTGTCGGAAAATATCTTAACGACAAGTCGAGCTTTCTTAATGGTAATTCTTACCATCATTGTCTGTCTTCCTTTTAAAAATCCATCCGTACCCAATGGCCTTACGACCATCAAGTATTTCTTCCAAAGTCATGGGTCCGTTCTCGGATTTTATGATTTCGAGCCATTTATCGGAATCCGGGCCCACCATCGCTTCTCCATAGCTCGTAGGTTCATTGTTGTCTAGCAACATGACCTTCAAGACAGGATTACCATACCACTCTGAAGTAGTACGTATCCTTGTCACCCTACGAGGTACGGCAGTGATTTGATCTGAAACTTCATGATCAATATCATAAGCTTCCACTTCAATTGGTGTAGGTGCCACGGGAACAACTTCCTGTGCCCTGCTACACACTGGTTGAAGTGATGGTTCAATAACCTCATCAAGTCTCCACCATCCTCCCACTCAATTCTTTCGAGAGAAACCTTTCTTCGAGAAAGGACCCGATTCAAGAAACAATCCCTATTGCTTTAGGATCTGAATTAGGAGGTATACCCAACTGTTTTTGGGTGTCCTATGAAGATGCATTTTATCCGCTTTGGGTTCAAGCTTATCAACCTGAAACTTTTTCACATAAGCGTTGCAGCCCCAAACTTTTAAGAAACGACAACTTAGGTTTCTCTAAACCATAATTCATACGGTGTCATCTCAACGGAATTACGTGGTGCCCTATTAAAATGAGTGTGGTTGTCTCTAATGCCTAACCCATGAACGATAGTGGTAATTCGATAAGAGACATCATGGTACGCACCATATCCAATAGGGTGCAACTATGATGTTCGGACACACCATCACACTATGGTGTTCCAGGCGGTATTAATTGCGAAACAATTTCCACAATGTCTTAATTGTGTGCCAAAACTCGTAACTCAGATATTCATCTCTATGATCATATCATAGACATTTTATCCTCTTGTCACAATGATCTTCTACTTCACTCTGAAATTACTTGAACCATTCAATAATTCAGACTTGTGTTTCATCAAGTAAATATTCTCAACATCTACTCGAATCATCTGTGAAGTAAGAACATAACGATGTTCACTGCATGCCTCAGCACTCATTGGACTGCACACATCAAAATGTGTTACTTCCAACAAGTTGCTATCTTTTTCCATCTTACTGAAAACGAGGCTTTCAGTCATCTTGCCCATGTGGTATGATTTGCATGTCTCAAGTGATTCAAAATCAAGTGAGTCCAAACGATCCATCTGCATGGAGTTTCTTCATGCGTATACACCAATAGACATGGTTCGCATGTCTCAAACTTTTCAAAACGAGTGAGTCCAAAGATCCATCAATATGGAGCTTCTTCATGCGTTTTATACCATTATGACTTACATGGCAGTGCCACAAGTAAGTGGTACTATCATTACTATCTTATATCTTTTGGCATGAAAATGTGTATCACTACGATCGAGATTCAATAAACCATTCGTTTCAGGTGCAAGACCATTGAAGGTATTATTCAAATAAACAGAGTGACCATTACTCTCCTTAAATGAATAACCGTATTGCGATAGACATAATCCAATCATGTCTATGCTCAACGCAAACACCAAATCTCGATGGTAGGGGGAGCGTGCGATGCTTGATCACATCAACCTTGGAAATACTTCCAACACATATCGTCAGCTCACCTTTAGCTAGTCTCCGTTTATTCCGTAGCTCTTTTATTTCGAGTTACTAACACTTAGTAACCGAACCGGTATCTAATACCCTGGTGCTACTAGGAGTACTAGTAAAGTACACATCAACACAATGTATATCCAATATACTTCTATCGACCTTGCCTGCCTTCTCATCTACCAAGTATCTAGGGTAATTCCGCTCTAGTGACTATTCCCCTTATCACAGAAGCACTTAGTCTCGGGTTTGGGTTCAACCTCGGGTTTCTTCACTGGTGCAGCAGCTGATTTGCCGTTTCATGAAGTATCCCTTCTTGCCCTTGCCCTTCTTGAAACTAGTGGTTTCACCAACCATCAACAATTGATGCTCCTTCTTGATTTCTACTTTCGCGGTGTCAAACATCGCGAATACCTCAAAGGATCATCATATCTATCCCTGATATGTTATAGTTCATCACGAAGCTCTAGTAGCTTGGTGGCAATGTCTTTGGAGAAACATCACTATCTCATCTGGAAGATCAACTCCCACTCGATTCAAGTGATTGTTGTACTCAGACAATCTGAGCACAAGCTCAACGATTGAGCTTTTCTCCTTTAGTTTGTAGGCTAAGAAAATCATCGGAGGTCTTATACCTCTTGACGTGGGCACGAGCCTGAAATCCTAATTTCAGCCCTCGAAACATCTCATATGTTCCGCGACGTTTCGAAAACGTCTTTGGTGCCTTTACTTAAACCATTTAACTGAACTATCACGTAGTTATCAAAACGTGTATGTCCGATGTTCGCAACATCGACAAACGACGTTTGGGGTTCGGCACATTGAGCAGTGCATCAAGGACATAAGCTTTCTACTGTCCGCATAATTGCTACTATCAACTTTCAACTATATTTTCTCTAGGAACATATCTAAAACAGTAGAACTAAAGTGCGAGCTACGACACAATTTGCAAAGATCTTTTTGACTATGTTCAGGATAATTAAGTTCATCTTATGAACTCCCACTCAGATAGACATCCCTCTGGTCATCTAAGTGATTACATGATCCGAGTCAACTAGGCCGTGTCCGATCATCACGTGAGACGGACTAGTCATCATCGGTGAACATCTTCATGTTGATCGTATCTACCATACGACTCATGCTCGACCTTTCAGTCTCCGTGTTCCGAGGCCATGTCTGTACATGCTAGGCTCGTCAAGTTAACCCTAAGTGTTTTCGCTGTGTAAAACTGTCTTACACCCGTTGTATGTGAACGTAAGAATCCATCACACCCGATCATCACGTGGTGCTTAGAAGCGACGAACTGTAGCAACGGTGCACAGTTAGGGGAGAACACTTCTTGAAATTTTGTAAGGGATCATCTTATTTACTACCGTCGTCCTAAGTAAACAAGATGCATAATCATAATAAACATCACATGCAATTATATAGTTGTGACATGATATGGCCAATATCATATAGCTCCATTGATCTCCATCTTCGGGGCTCCATGATCATCTTGTCACCGGCTTGACACCATGATCTCCATCATCATGATCTCCATCATCGTGTCTTCATGAAGTTGTCTCGCCAACTGTTACTTATACTACTATGGCTACTGGTTAGCAATAAAGTAAAGTAATTACATGGCGTTGTTCAATGACACGCAGGTCATACAATAAATAAAGACAACTCCTATGGCTCCTGCCGGTTGTCATACTCATCGACATGCAAGTCGTGAATCCTATTACAAGAACATGATCAATCTCATACATCACATATCATTCATCACATTCTTCTTGGCCATATCACATCACATAGCATACCCTGCAAAAACAAGTTAGACGTCCTCTAATTGTTGTTTGCATGTTTTACGTGGCTGCTATGGGTTTCTAGCAAGAACGTTTCTTACCTACGCAAAAACCACAACGTGATATGCCAATTGCTATTTACCCTTCATAAGGACCCTTTTCATCGAATCCGTTCCGACTAAAGTGGGAGAGACTGGCACCCGCTAGCCACCTTATGCACCAAGTGCATGTCAATCGGTGGAACCTGTCTCACGTAAGAGTACGTGTAAGGTCGGTCCGGGCCACTTCATCCCACAATACCGTCGAAACAAGATTGGACTAGTAACGCTAAGCATATTGAACAACATCAACGCCCACAACTACTTTGTGTTCTACTCGTGCAAAGAATCTACGCAATAGACCTAGCTCATGATGCCACTGTTGGGGAACGTAGCAGAAATTCAAAATTTTCCTACGTGTCACCAAGATCTATCTATGGAGAAACCAGCAACGAGGGGAAGGAGAGTGCATCTACATACCCTTGTAGATCGCTAAGCGGAAGCGTTCAAGTGAACGGGGTTGAAGGAGTCGTACTCGTCGTGATTCAAATCACCGGAGATCCTAGTGCCGAACGGACGGCACCTCCGCGTTCAACACACGTACAGCCCGGTGACATCTCCCACGCCTTGATCCAGCAAGGAGAGAGGGAGAGGTTGAGGAAGACTCCATCCAACAGCAGCACAACGGCATGGTGGTGATGGAGGAGCGTGGTAATCCAGCAGGGCTTCGCCAAGCACCACGGGAGAGGAGGAGGAGAGGCAGGGCTGCACCAAGAGAGGGAGAAGTTCTCATGTGTTATGGGCAGCCCCAGGCCTCTATTTATATAGGGGAGAAGGGGGAGGGTGCGCCCCCCTCTAGGGTTCCCACCCCTAGGGGGGGCGGCAGCCCTAGATGGCAAAGGGGGTGGCGGCCAAGAGGGGAGAGGAGAGGGAGGCGCACCAATATGGGCCCTAAGGCCCATATCCCCTTAGGGTTTGCCCCCTTTCCACCTCTTAGGCGCCATGGGCCCTTGTGGGAGGCGCACCAGCCCACTAAGGGGCTGGTCCCTCACCACTCTTGGCCCATGCAAGCCTCCGGGGTTGGTGGCCCCACTTGGTGGACCCCCGGGACCCTCCCGGTGGTCCCGGTACGTTATCGATAAACCCCGAAACTCTTCCGGTGACCAAAACAGGACTTCCCATGTATAAATCTTTACCTCCGGACCATTCCGGAACTCCTCGTGACATTCGGGATCTCATCCGGGACTCCGAACAACATTCGGTAACCACATACAAACTTCCTTTATAACCCTAGCGTCATCGAACCTTAAGTGTGTAGACCCTACGGGTTCGGGAGACATGTAGACATGACCGAGACGTTCTCCGGTCAATAACCAACAGCGGGATCTGGATACCCATGTTGGCTCCCACATGTTCCACGATGATCTCATCGGATGAACCATGATGTCAAGGACTTAATCAATCCCGTATGCAATTCCCTTTGTCTAGCGGTATTATACTTGCCCGAGATTCGATCGTCGGTATACCGATACCTTGTTCAATCTCGTTACCGGCAAGTCTCTTTACTCGTTCCGTAACACATCATCCCGTGATCAACCCCTTGGTCACATTGTGCACATTATGATGATGTCCTACCGAGTGGGCCCAGAGATACCTCTTCGTTTACACGGAGTGACAAATCCCAGTCTCGATTCATGCCAACCCAACAGACACTTTCGGAGATACCTGTAATGCACCTTTATAGCCACCCAGTTACGTTGTGACGTTTGATACACCCAAAGCATTCCTACGGTATCCGGGAGTTGCACAATCTCATGGTCTAAGGAAAAGATACTTGACATTAGAAAAGCTTTAGCACACGAACTACACGATCTTTGTGCTAGGCTTAGGATTGGGTCTTGTCCATCACATCATTCTCCTAATGATGTGATCCCGTTATCAACGACATCCAATGTCCATAGCCAGGAAACCATGACTATATGTTGATCACAACGAGCTAGTCAACTAGAGGCTCACTAGGGACATATTGTGGTCTATGTATTCACACGTGTATTACGATTTCCGGATAATACAGTTATAGCATGAATAAAAGACTATTATCATGAACAAAGAAATATAATAATAACACTTTTATTATTGCCTCTAGGGCATATTTCCAATAGTCCTAGCTATGCGGAGCTGTTGCAACAAGTGAGGAAAGATTTGAATTGGATGGACCCTAGTGATATCGTTGAGTTGGAGGGAAGGCATAATGTAGGTTTTGGAATGCACATCCGTTGGAAGAAAATGCGTGTCAACTCGGAGCAACGTTGGGTTGCATACAAGGAAACGGTGGCCGAATCACTAGACAAGGCTCTTGAGTTATTTGCAACGAAGAAGGTTGATTCAAGGTTGCATTTGGACTTGAACCGGAAGCCCTCCCCTTTGGTTGCTAGTAGCCCCCCACCCTTGAAGCGAGATGAAATTGTTGAACCTCTTTTGACCCAAGAAGTGAGGCCGAGATTGAGCACGTTTACAAGCAACCAAGATGAAGCTTTGCAAGAGGAGAATGATGAGTATGCGGACGATGACAATGAAGTTGATCTCCATGACAACAATGTGGGTGATCTCGACAAATATCATTTGCAAGAGACAATGGACCATTCCATCCCTTTTTCCCGTGCATATGCATCAGACTCGGATGACGATGGTCCCGATGAACAAGTTGATGCGGAGGGGTTCACGGTGAAGGAGGCCGAAGCTTTCGAGAAGGTATTCGGTCGTGATCATCGGACTACATTGTTCAAGGATGTTAGTCTCGCAGATGAAGCCGTGGTAGATGGTGGCCAATGTATATCTGTTGGGGTTAGGCCAAGCTCTCACCGTGATTTGGGAGATGACAAGAACTGGATTGCAAAAGGGTCTAAGTTCGAAACCTTCTTGGAATTGAAGATGTGGCTCGACAACTACTCGGTTACGCATTATCGTCCACACAAGGTGGTGCACTCAGACGTCAATGTGCGCTACACGGTTGCATGTGCATGTGAAGATGAAATATGTCCGTGGATTGTGCGTGCAAGACCATGGAAAGGAGGTCCCACTTGGCACGTAGTGAGTTGTGTGCCAACTCACATGTGCCAAGGCAAAAGGGTGGATGGCAAGATTGTGTCCCAAGACCACAAACAACTCACGTCCGAGTTCATCACTTACAGGCTCTCCAACTCAATATCCACACTTCCAACAATGAGCGTCCAACATGTCATTGACCTTGTGAAAGCCATCTTTCATTACAAGGTGAAGTACAGTAAGGCATGGAAGGCGAAGCAAGCCGCATTTAAGATGTTGTATGGTACTTGGGAGGAAGCATACAACCGAATCCCTAGATTGTTGTTAGCCATGGCCGCAACAAACCCGGGTATGGTTCATGTGGTCAAGCCTCATGGGCACCAAACAACGGTTCATGAAGGAACGAAAGTCCGAGTATTTGGCCGTGCATTTTGGGTGTTCGAGCAATGTGTGAGGGCTTTCGAACACTGTAGGCCGGTCATCGCCATTGATGGCACATTCTTGTCCGGACAATACAAGGGCACCTTGTTGGTTGCGATAGCAAGTGATGCCAATAACCAGGTGTTGCCACTGGCATTTGCTTTGGTTGAGGTGGAGAACAATGACATCTGGGAGTGGTTTTTGCGTCTTTTGAGGACGAAGGTGTTACCTGCTTAGAGGGAAATTTGTGTCATATCGGATCGGAATCAAGGTATTCTTAACGCGGTGGAGATTGACATTCCCGGGCATGCTCCGTTGCACCATCGATGGTGCATGAGGCACTTTTGTTCGAACTTCTATAGGGCATGTGGCCCTAAGGAGTTGGCCGATGATCTTCGAGATTGTTGTCTCACTTTCTCTGACAAGCGCTTCACCACTTTGTACAACAAATTGCTTGCACACAAAAAACTCGATCCCGGGGGTCAAGACTTTCTCAATAGGCACATTCAATACCGGAACAAGTGGGCACGTGCTTTTGATGAAGATGGCCGGAGATACGGTCAAATGACAAGCAATATGGTCGAATGCTTCAATAGGGTGCTCAAAGGTGTACGTGGATTACCCGTGACGACAATAGTTCAATACACATTTGACAAGATGAATGCATACTTTGTAAAGTACTCGATGGAAACGGATGCACAGATAGCGGGTGAGAACCCGCGCAAGTACAAGTACAAGTTCCCACCCAAGGTTGATGAATGGTTGGTATTTCAATCACGGAAGGCGGACTCAGAAGAAGCTATATTATATGACAACGAAGTGTGGAAGTACAAAGTGAAAGAGCCAGGAGGAACCACAAATGATGGCCGCCAACATGGAAGTCGGGCTTTCAAGGTGTCGTTAACACAATGTGATTGCTCTTGCGGGAGGCCATTGTTGCTTCATCTCCCATGCTCACACTTGTATACCGCCCGTCGCATTAGGAATGTGGACATCAATCACCCACGCACCGTGAGGGAGTCGGAGTTCTCAATCATGACGGTCAAGAAAACATGAGCTCCCTGCTTTCACCCATATCTTGACCAATCACAATGGCCGGAGTACCATGGTGTTCAACTATGGCCGGATCTGGAGTTGAAGGTTGTTAAACGGGGTAGACATAATACAAAGCGTCTTAGAGGCGACATGGACGGATGGGGCCATGGTGGCCGCCGCGAAGCGGGCAATGACCAATTCCAAGAGCCTCGTGAGAGCTCCCGTTGTGGGGAGTGCAAAGGTCATGGCCACAATAAAACAAAATGTAAAACCAAGGAAAAGGTCCAAGAAAAATGATGCAAGCACAAGCCAGCAATGAGCTACAGAAGGAAGCCAACCAAGTGGTAGCCAACCAAGTGGTAGACAACAAGTGCCAAGCCAACCAAGTGGTAGCCAACAAGTGCCAAGCCAACCAAGTGGTAGCCAAAGAGGATCTAGGCAACAAAGAGGTCGGCAACTAGGACTTACAAGAGGGCGTGGTGGTGGTAGAGCTCGTGGTGGTGGTGTAGGCCGTGGTGGTGGTAGAGCTCGTGGTGGTGGTGTAGGCCGTGGTGGTGGTAGAGCTCGTGGTGGTGGTCTTGGCCATGGTGACGGTCTTGGCCGCGGTGATGGTCTTGGCCTTGGTGGTGGACTTGGCCGTGGTGATGGACAGGGACAAGGTCGTTATAGAGGAATGTTTGGATACCTCGATGGACCACGTATGTTGCTCACTAACTATAATGTTTCATATGTTTTTGTAGGATCGAAAGTATGTCTAGAGGGGGGTGATTAGACTACTTGACCAAATAAAAACTTATCCTTTTCCCAATTTTAGTCTTTGGCAGATTTTAGCTATCTTAGCACAAGTCAAGCAATAAAAAAAATCAAGCAAGCATGCAAAGAGTATATGAGCAGCGGAAAGTAAAGCATGCAACTTGCAAGAATGTAAAGGGAAGGGTTTGGAGAATTCAAACGCAATTGGAGACACGGATGTTTTTGTCGTGGTTCCGATAGGTGGTGCTATCGTACATCCACATTGATGGAGACTTCAACCCACAAAGGGTA
Source organism: Triticum dicoccoides (assembly GCF_002162155.2). NCBI lineage: Eukaryota > Viridiplantae > Streptophyta > Magnoliopsida > Poales > Poaceae > Triticum > Triticum dicoccoides. Next base: position 347,753,292 of record NC_041381.1, read on the forward strand.
ACGGTTGCGCGAGTCCAAGGAAGGCTCCACCCACGAAGGGTCCACGAAGAGGCAACCTTGTCTATCCCACCATGGCCGTCACCCACGAAGGACTTGCCTCACTAGCGGTAGATCTTCATGAAGTAGGCGATCTCCTTGCCCTTACAAATTCCTTGGTTCAACTCCACAATCTTGTTGGAGGCTCCCAAGTGACACCTAGCCAATCTAGGAGACACCACTCTCCAAGAAGTAACAAATGGTGTGTTGATGATGAACTCCTTGCTCTTGTGCTTCAAATGATAGTCTCCCCAACACTCAACTCTCTCTCTCGCAGGATTTGGATTTGGTGGAAAGAAGGTTTGAGTGGAAAGCAACTTGGAGAAGGCTAGAGATCAATATTCATATGGTAGGAATGGAATATCTTTGCCTCAACACGTGAGTAGGTGGTTCTCTCTCAGAAACAACAAGTTGGAAGTGTAGGTTTGTTCTGATGGCTCTCTCCATGAATGAAGAGGAGGTGGAGGGGTATTTATAGCCTCCACACAAAATCTAACCATTACACACAACTTGCCAAACTCGGTGGGACCGAATTGAGAAAATCGGTCGGACCGATTCAGCAAATCTAGTGACCGTTAGGATTTTCGGTGGGACCGACATGCAACTCGGTAGGACCGATATGGTTAGGGTTAGGGCATAACGTAATCTCGGTGAGACCGATTACACAAACTCGGTGAGACCAATTTTGGTAATAAGCTAACCAGAGAGTTGGTCAGGTAAACTCGGTGGGACCGGTTCGCTCATTTCGGTGAGACCGAAATGTTACGAAAAGGAAACAGGGAGTTTACATTGCAATCTCGATGGGACCGATCGATCATCTTGGTGGTACCAAAACGTTACGAAGGGAAACAGAGAGATTACAATCCCATCTCGGTGAGACCGAGATCCCTATCGGTGAGACCGACTTGCCTAGGGTTTGTGGCAGTGGCTATGACATCTGAACTCGGTGGTGCCGGGTAGAAAGAATCGATAGGGCCGAGTTTGACTTTTGGTTTAGGTCATATGTGGATGTGAGAAAGTTGTTGAGGGTTTTGGAGCAAGGAACTCATTAAGCAACACCTCATCCCTCCTTGATAGTATTGGCTTTTCCTATAGACTCAATGTGATCTTGGATCACTAAAATATAAAATGTAGAGTCTTGAGCTTTTGAGCTTGAGCCAATCCTTTTATCCTTAGCATTTTGAGGGATCCACTTTTCTCATCCATGCCATGCCATTCATTAAGCTTTTCCTGAAATATTCATATTGGAATGATGTTAGCTCAATGAGCATATGTTGTTAGGAATTACCAAAACCACCTAGGGATAGTTGCACTTTCAATCTCCCCCTTTTTGGTAATTGATGACAACATATAGATCAAAGCTTCGACAAATGATAATAGGAGTGAAAAACATAGTCGCTTTGAGAGGTATGTGATAAGCAAGAGCTCCCCCTAAATTTGTGCATAGTTTAAGATTTGCTTTGGTCTGCAAATGCACAAAGAGTTAGGCTCATGGGTTACTCTTCCATGTCACATACATCTTGGTGGAGCGCTCAAAATGATAATGATTGAGTACATGCACTCATCACCAGGCAAAGTGAATGACCATATAGAGATAAGTGGGATAATGTCATCCAACAAGCATAAATGTAGCATATGATCAAACACATGATCATCCAAGTATCACACAGACATAAAGTATCTCAAACAAGCGAATAAAGTTCAACCACCAAGGCAAGAGAGAATAAAAAGCAACACTCTCTCTCGAAGCCTATGATCTATGCATTTTTCTTCCCCTTTGGCAACAAGTTACCAAAAAGTTCATAGAAAATGCATAGCACTAGATCGACACTCAGGCTTGATCTTCAGGTGGTGGTGTAGAGATGGCTTCTTGGACGAAAACTTCAGTAGATGTGGATGGAGTTGGAGGTGTAGGTGCTGGAGCTGGTTGCACTAGAGCTGTAGCTGGTGCAGATGAAGTGGCTCTAGTGTCTGTCACTGGCACTGCAGCTGATCTCTGAGCTCTAGGCACTCTGGCAAATGCATCAGTGGTTGTCTTGCCCTTCCTCTCCTGCATATCATCCTGAAGCTGCTCAATAACAGACTGGATCTCAGTTACCTTCACATCCAAGTCATAGAACTTCTGCTCCATGATCCTCTCCAGGCTCTCCTGGTTTTGAGTCAAGGTGGCCAGCCCCTTCTCAATCCTCAGAGTGGATGCAATCAAGTAGCCTAGTTGATCTTGTTTGCTCTTCAAAAAGTACTGAGATGCCTCTTCCATTGTTGGCATCTTGGTAGCCTTCTCTGTCCTTGCCTTCTCCTTCTTTGCTTGAGCATGCACAGAAGATGGTTCATCTTCATCCATAACCACTTGGTTGTCCTTAAAGTCTGGATAGATAGGCATGTGATCCTTGTCCAACAAGTATGTGCCTATGCCCATCTTGGAGTTAATCAGCTCCTGGATCTGTGGGGCATACCCACAACTTCTCTTTTGGTCAGCTGTTGTCCTCTTGATAGTCTCAACTATGAGGCTCATGACCTTGAATTTCTGTGGCACATCAAATAAGTGTAGCAAGTTTATTGCATGGCCTCTGATCATGTTGTGGTCACCTGACTTAGGCAAGAGAGTATGCCTAAGGATCCAGTTGATGGTTGGCAGTCCTGACAGAAGGTAATGTACTGATCCAAATTTATGTGTCTCAACTGCAGCATCTGGGATCTCCTTGTACATATGTGCCATTGTGTTGTGATCCATCTTCTTCTTGGCATAGACATCCAAGTCATCTTCTTTCTCCTTAGGTGCATCGATCAGATTTTCCCATTCTTCAATTGTTGATTGGTACCTAGTACCTTCAGACATCCATACCATCCTGCCATCTGGATAGAAGTGTGTTGTGGAGTAGAATTGCATTATGAGTTCATCATTCCACTTTGTGAGCTTCTGCCCAACAAAGTCTGCAACTCCACAAGCACTGAAACTGTCATACCCACCAGGATAGTGTTCCTCATTCTCCTTCATGTAGGTCCAGTCCACCCACCTCATGTCACACACTATAGGCTTCTTGTCCAGCAATACTGTCTCATAGAAATCCTGCTGTTTCTTAGTATGGAACCTGTAGTCAATAGCCGTCCTTCTCCTGATTGCATAAGGATCAGACAACCTCCACTGTCTGAGGCTTGCATCCTTTCTCAGCTCCATGTTCTCAGCCACAGGATGAGCATCATTATGATCTGGAATCTTTGGCTTCAACTTTCTCAAGACATGCTCTTCATCATCTTCCTCTTCAGCAATAGTCTCAGGCACTAGGGCCTTGTTCTTGTCAGCAGCAGATATGTTTCTGGTATTCCTCTTTGGTGCAATCATGGGCGAGGCAGCTTTGGGTGCTTCTTTAGGCTTTGATGAAGCAGCCCCTGACCTAATAGCATCATCCATAAGCTTATGAGCCTTGGGTGCTGGAGCAGCAACCTCTTCTTCTTATTTCTCAGAGTCTCTCCTCATAGAGGGATTGCCAAGAACTTTGGCAGTAGTGGTTCTGACTCTCTTTTTCTTTTTGTCTTGACCAGCAGCTTCATCTTCTAACTCAATAGTAAACTTCATGGTTTCTCCAGTGGCAACCTTCCTGGGTTTGGAAGTGGTAATCCTTCTTGCAGGTTCCTTCTTCTGCACTCCTGGCTTAGTGGATGCATCTGAGCCATACTCCTTTTTGAGCACTTTCTTCTTGGAAGTGGCCTCATCCTCAACTGCCACATAGTCTTCATCCTCAGATTCTGAGGTTTTCTTCTTTCTGGCCCTGGTGGCAGCTTTGGGTAAGTTGCTTGGGGTGCTCCTGCTACCATCATCAGAGGTGCTAAAGGGACTAGTGCCCACACTCATCTGAATTTGCTCATCTTCCCTGTTCTGGCTGTCACTTTGATCACACATGTTGCAAACACTGACTGCAGACCCTATGAATAGATATAGATGAGATAAAGTGGATGAGCATCACAAAATACAGATGTTTTTTTTGCAAAAGAATGATTCAAAAACTTAGTTTTAGTTTTCCACAGAAAGCATTTCGGATCAACCGATTTACAAACTCGGTGATACCGAAGCAGCTTTTGGAACCTAAACTAGTGAACTCGGTCAGACCGAGTCACAGTTTGGTGGCATCGAGACTGCTAGGGTTGCACAAAGTCCTGAACTCGGTCACACCGATTTGCAATTCTCGGTCAGACCAAGAATCACTTGTGCAATGGCCTTAGCCGAATCGGTGGAACCGAGTTCTACAACTCAGTGGGTCCGAGATGGTTTCGGCGGAAACCTAACCCTAAATTTTCAATTCATCTCTAATCTATGGAGTGTTTTGACTGGATAGAATAGTTTCAATCGTGGCAAGATTCATGACGAACACAATGTGCTAGGAATCGGACGGGGATAGCACAGTGATCGAGTCCATACCCTAGTTCGGCGATGAACTTGCTACGGCGGCAACGGCGGGGATGATTTCCGTTGACGGCGGCGAAGACCGGCGACTGGAGGTGGCCGGCGACGATGAGGATGATTCGGAGACCCTGGAGGCAGAGCGAGCTATGCGCGGGCGAAGGAGTTTGGAGAAAGTTTCCAAATTTTTGCCCGTGGGTATATATAGCCCGACCCCGTCGGTGTGACCGAGTGGAACAACTTGGTGGCACCGATATGCATAACTGTTGACAGTTACAGCAACTCGGTATGACCGAAAAGTTCAAATCGGTTGCACCGAGATCGAAAACCTAGATCAACTTAGTGATCTTGGTATGACCGAAATGGAAGAATCGGTCGGACCGAGACACACAAAGAAGTTTTGGAAGTTTAAGTCTATGACAAATCGGGGACTCCGAGTGCTCCTCACATAGAGTGGTTCAAATCTGACTTGATCAAATTTTGTGATGTAGCATGAATAGAGTTTGAGACAAGAAAAGCATAAATAGCTAGAGAAGGTTCTTAGGCATTCTTGTCCATCCACTTGGCAAAACAAAAAGAAACCAATCAATCAAAACAACAAGTGGATGTCCTCGAATGAGTGAAATATGCAACCAACATGCTCACACAATAAAATGCCAAATGAAATATGTGGCAAAGCATGCACAACCAATTCTAGCATCTATCAAACAATTGGCGATGACTAGGTCATCTATATATGGGTATACTGACTTAGGAGTCACATGAGAACATTTGATCATAGGTCACACTCATCGTTTAAGCTCAAGTGGGGTTACCACTTTTACATAATGCATTGATGTGTTCACACCATTAGAGTTGCTTTGACTCAATTCTTAGAGTTAAGCTCCCCCTAGATGAGAGATCCCCCCTTAGAGGGATGAACTAACCTTGGGTTTTGTCGATGATGACTTCATGTAGGTGTTGAAGATGTGGATGCTCAATGTTGATGTAGATAATTTGGAGCAATCCTTTGGAGTGAGTTGCACTTTCAATACCTACACGGGTTAGTCCCACAAGGAACAAACAAGGATATCCATAGACATAGAGTGATGCACACACAAGATAATGTCTATGAAAGCATTAGGTTACCTTGTCCCTTGTCTTACCAACAAGAGGGTTTGTGACTCCTTGAACTAGTGCAAGATGTGGAAGTTGATTGCACTTGTTGTTGCCAAAATGATATGAGTGAAGTATGTTGGCAGAGTCACCCTCAAGGACTCTCTAGTTCTTCTTCTTCGGGATCCACATCATCTTGATGGGAATCCTTAGAGTTGTAGTTGTACTTGATGAAGTAGAGCTTGATGTAGTCTTGGGAACCCACTTGACCAAGCCCTTGGGAGCTTCTTCAAATGCATCAATCTCCTCTTGAAGCTTGTCCTTGCCTTTTTGCTTGTGGTCTTGTGGTGGAAGATCATCTTGAGCTTGTGTCCCCTTGAAGGAAGTAGGATCATACTTCTCTTGTTGAGGAACAAACTTCGTCTTGGGGTATTGATCTTCTTCCCACTCAACTCCATTGGCATTGAACTTTCGTTCAAAACCAACACCTTTGTTCTTCCGGTGCCTTCCTTGCTTGCGTACAATTTCCTCAAATTGCTTACTCCCGGCAAGGCTCTTGTAAACACCTTTCTCTATAATTCCCTTCAATAAGCTATTTTCTTGCTCAAGTGTAACTTGGCTAAGAGAATCATTAGTGGAATCAAGAGAACTATTAGAAGCAACAACATTGGATTTAGCATGATTATTGTTACTACTAGAGGAAGAATCCTTCTTGTTCTTGTTAGTGGACTTGACTTGAGGCATGTAAGTAGATAAGAGTAAACGCTTGGGAATGTAAGAAGAACTTTTCTTACGGAGATCATCGTTGATTGCCTTTAAGAACTCATGCTCTTGCTCAAGGTTGAGCTTTTCAAAGCGTAACTTCTCATGAGTCCTTAAAAGTTCTCGATGATCTTCTAAGATAGTTTCATGAGCTAACTTAAGAGTGTTTAGTTCTTTAGTTAGAAGCTCAATCTTCTCCTTATCATTGTCATTCGTCTTGTCTTGATTAGCATGATTAATTGACGTTTCATCATAGTATTCATCACTAGAGTTGTCAACAAGTAAATCATCATCACCTAGCAAGTCATCTTCATCACTATTGAAATCAACATACTCGGGGTGTGTTACCTTTGGGACTTTAGCCATGAAGCATCTTCCAAGTCCTTCGTTTGGTGAATCAAATATGTCGTAGGAGTTGGTTGACACAAGTGCTAGACCGGCAACACCTTCATCTTGAGTATATTTAGAGTCGGAGTGATAGCTTCTCTCGGAGTGATTGTCAGAGTCGGAGCCGGATACCCATTCACCAACATGATCTTGATGTCTTCGTTTTGTGTAGCTCCTTGATGACTTGTCCTTCCTTTCCGAATCCTTGCTTCTCCAAGATGTTCTTCGTTCATAACGATCATCTCTACTCCTCCTCTCTCTTGGTGGTGATTCTTCTCTTCTACTTCTCCTCTTGGGTGATTCTTCTCTTCTTTTGTAGGGTGTCGTACACTCATTGGAATAGTGTCCGGGTCTCCCACAATTGTAGCAATTGCGCTCTCGACTAGAAGATCTTTTGTCATTGTAGGACCTTGACTTGGAGCTTCTCTCTTTGCTCCTATTCTTGTAGAACTTGTTGAAGTTCTTCACCATTAAGCTCAATTCTTCATTGAAGGTTTGTTTCTCACTTGATGATGTAGGGGCTTCACATGAGGCTTTGTAAGCACCACTTGACTTGTTGTGAAGTTCCTCCTTATCCTTGAGTGACATCTCACGAGCAACAATTCTTCCAATGACTTTTGTTGGCTTGAGATATTTGTAATTGGGCATCATTTGGATCAATGTGCACACGGTATCATATTTTCCGTCCAAAGCTCTTAGGATCTTCTTGATGATGAATTTGTCGGTCATCTCTTCACTTCCTAAGCCGGCAATCTTATTTGTGATAAGAGCAAGCCTAGAGTACATTTCAGCGACACCTTCACCATCCTTCATTTTGAACTTGTCAAGTTGACTTTGGAGCACATCCAACTTGGATTCCTTGACGGAGTCGGTACCTTCATGCATATCAATCAAAGTATCCCAAATTTCCTTTGCATTCTCAAGACGGCTGATTTTGTTGAATTCTTCGGGGCACAATCCATTGAAGAGGATATCACAAGCTTGAGCGTTGTATTACAGCATCTTCAACTCTTCCGTGCTAGCTTCACGGTTCGGTTCTCTCCCATCAAAGAATTCACCTTGCAAGCCAATACACACAATAGCCCAAACGGCGGGGTTATGTCCAAGAATATGCATTTTCATCTTATGCTTCCAACCAGCAAAATTAGTACCATCAAAGTAAGGACCTCTACGGTGATAATTTCCCTCGCTAGACGCCATACTCTCCTAGGTTGTGAAACCAAGGCTATGACCACCAAATGCTATGGAAATCAAAGCAAATGGAGACCAAAGCTCTGATACCACTTGTAGGATCGAAAGTATGTCTAGAGGGGGGGTGATTAAACTACTTGACCAAATAAAAACTTATCCTTTTCCCAATTTTAGTCTTTGGCAGATTTTAGCTATCTTAGCACAAGTCAAGCAATCTTAACATAATTCAAGCAAGCATGCAAAGAGTATATGAGCAGCGGAAAGTAAAGCATGCAACTTGCAAGAATGTAAAGGGAAGGGTTTGGAGAATTCAAACACATTTGGAGACACGGATGTTTTTGTCGTGGTTCCGATAGGTGGTGCTATCATACATCCACGTCGTTGGAGACTTCAACCCACGAAGGGTAACGGTTGCGCGAGTCCACGGAGGGCTCCACCCACGAAGGGTCCACGAAGAAGCAACCTTGTCTATCCCACCATGGCCGTCGCCCACGAAGGACTTGCCTCACTAGCGGTAGATCTTCACGAAGTAGGCGATCTCCTTGCCCTTACAAACTCCTTGGTTCAACTCCACAATCTTGTCGGGGGCTCCCAAGTGACACCTAGCCAATCTAGGAGACACCACTCTCCAAGAAGTAAAAAATGGTGTGTTGATGATGAACTTCTTGCTCTTGTGCTTCAAATGATAGTCTCTCCAACACTCAACTCTCTCTCTCACAGGATTTGGATTTGGTGGAAAGAAGGTTTGAGTGCAAAGCAACTTGGAGAAGGCTAGAGATCAAGATTCATATGGTAGGAATGGAATATCTTGGCCTCAACACATGAGTAGGTGGTTCTCTCTCAGAAACAGCAAGTTGGAAGTGTAGGTTTGTTCTGATGGCTCTCTCCACGAATGAAGAGGAGGTGGAGGGGTATTTATAGCCCCCACACAAAATCTAACCGTTACACACAACTTGCCAAACTCGGTGGGACCGAATTGAGAAACTCGGTCGGACCGATTCAGCAAATCTAGTGACCGTTAGGATTTTCGGTGGGACCGACATGCAACTCGGTAGGACCGATATGGTTAGGGTTAGGGCATAACGTAATCTCGGTGAGACCGATTATGCAAACTCGGTGAGACTGATTTTGGTAATAAGCTAACTAGAGAGTTGGTCAGGTAAACTCAGTGGGACCGGTTTGCTCATTTCGGTGAGACCGAAATGTTACGAAAAGGAAACAGGGAGTTTACATTGCAATCTTGGTGGGACCGATCGCTCATCTCGGTGGTACCGAAACGTTACGAAGGGAAACAGAGATATTACAATCCCATCTCGGTGAGACCGAGATCCCTATCGGTGAGACCGACTTGCCTAGGGTTTGTGGCAGTGGCTATGACATCTGAACTCGGTGGCGCCGGGTAGAAAGAATCGGTAGGGCCGAGTTTGACTTTTGGTTTAGGTCATATGTGGATGTGAGAAAGTTGTTGAGGGTTTTAGAGCATACCACTAAGCATTGTGGAGCAAGAAACTCATTAAACAACACCTCATCCCTCCTTGATAGTATTGGCTTTTCCTATAGACTCAATGTGATCTTGGATCACTAAAATATAAAATGTAGAGTCTTGAGCTTTTGAGCTTGAGCCAATCCTTTTATCCTTAGCATTTTGAGGGATCCACTTTTCTCATCCATGCCATGCCATTCATTGAGCTTTTCCTGAAATATTCATCATGGAATGATGTTAGCTCAATGAGCTATATGTTGTTAGGAATTACCAAAACCACCTAGGGATAGTTGCACTTTCAGTTTTGTTTTTCATATGTTCTTGTTGCACATGTTCTTCCATTTGTTTTTATTGTCTTTACTGACCATTATGTTTCACTCATTGTAGGTATGGCGGCTTCCCAACCCAACAAACCAACAATGAGGGAGGATGGCGAAGATGAGATGGTGGGATGGTGGGAGAAGGTTGCGAAGAAGCTTAGAGATGAGGATGAAGCTGCACTAAACAAGAAGAAGGAAGAGGAGCTTGAGAAGAAGAGGAAGGAAAGAGAGAGAGTGACACATGCGATGTGGGCTAGGGAGCAAGCGTTGGTGAGGAAATGTGAGGAGGCACGGAAGAAGCGTCAAAAGGATTTTGAAGAAAGAACCATGAAACTTTGGGCATTTGCAGCTGAAAAAGAGGAGAGGAAGAACAAGATATTCATGGAGAGGGTGGTTAAGGAGGCCCACCTCATAAGGAAAAGGGAGGAGGAAGGGGAAGAAGAGAGGAACAAGAAGAAGGGAAAGGGGCCTTGCTCTACGCAATAGAGCTATATCATCTTCAACTTCAACTTGCTTGTGGACGATGATCGTGTTATCCTCTAAACTATGCTCTTCGATTTGGTTGTGAACAACTATGTGTAATGACCTACTATGACTCCTCCTCGATTTGGTTGTGAACTAATATGAGTAATGACCTACTATGCCTCCTCCTCGATTTGGTTGTGAACTACTATGTGTCGTGAAGTACTATGTATTTCCTCCTAAATTTGGTTGTGTGAACTACTCCTCAAGTTGAAGTACTATGTGTTATGAACTACTATGTGTAGTGAAGTATTTTGTGCATATGTTGTCTTCACAGTTCTTTGCTTGCTATGTATCAATACTACTTCACATCATCTTACTATGTCTGCATATGCAAAAAAATTCAACTGCCCGGACAAACCAAACTGGCGGTACACCCGATGTGGCAGGTGAAGCTCAACCGCCCAGTTGCATATGAGTGGGCACCACATATGCCAGAGATCCCTATCCCTAGTGCACATCGGATTCAGCCTGAACTCTATAGGGTTACCAAAACTCTCTCCTTTTCCATACGGCTCCCATTCCACCTGCAAAATGGGATAGAATGCAAAATTGATATCGAGTTACGATAGAAGCATGATAATCACTTATGCAATGTCGATTCACCTGCTCAGGCGTGATCGCGTCCAGCTCGCTCTTGTACAACTAGTACATGACCGACGGATCATCCGTCGTCTCATTTAACACATCCCACTTATAAGCCCAAGTGGGGTGCCGTAGTGGGTCATGTTTGTCGTCCCAATCCTCGTACTTCACGGTCTTCGACCGTCCAACCGGCAAACGCTTCCAGCTCCATATGGAAAGTGCGAGCATACAACCACCAATACCTCCAGATGGCCTACAACACCAGCTGAACATAAAAGAGAACATGCCAGTGTCACCAAACCCCAACTCCATTTGCTATCGAAGACGGTCAACGCCTTCAGCCACATCCATGGAGCATTCTTGCATGTGCCATTAGCAAACATAGTCCTGGATATCACGTACCACATGTAGACACGAGCATATGTCTTCACCATGTCCTCATTAGCATCCTCAGGGCAAGTACCAAAGTTGGATGTAATCCACGTGAAAGGAGCACCAGCTGCGACTCTTTCCTTCTTCTTGTCTTCTGCTTTTGGTTCTCGAGGCTCCGGAGGAACCATACCGATAAGGGCATGCATCTGTGCGCGCCACCCATCAGAATTGGTGTTCATACATAAAGGGTTCCCATCAATAGGAAGACCGGTGATCATAGCCATATCCTGGAACGTCACGGTCATCTCCCTGGTCCGAAGATGGAAAGTGTGTGTCTCCGGCCTCTAATGATCAATAAGCGCAGTGAGTGCCGCAACATTGTTGGGTGGCGTCGTCCGACAGACCAACTGAATGAAAAGGAGAAGTCCTGTCTCCCTTGCATACAGTGTGTACCGCTCATCATAGCGCATCCACCCAAGGGTGACCCCGTGAGACCGAAGCTTCAAAGGTGCAAGCTCCTACAAACAAACAAACAAATCATTACATATGGTGCATTTGTGTTTGAAATAAACATGAAATTCATAACACTGGCAACTTTCATTATTACCCGCTGCTCCACCGACATAGCATACGACCGGTGTTGTTTGTCCCAGTGATCATCGAGAAGCCAAACCATCCTAACAATTTTAAAAAAACTTTCTTGTCAAAACAATTATCTTTTGAATACAAATAAACTAAACTACGCCTACTAGATGCAAAATTCAAAGCATATGTATCCAAAGCATTCTTGTCAAAACAAATATAAGTTCAACACAAATAAACTAAACTAGGCCTACTTCATACAAATATATTTTCCATAGAAATAACATGTCAACCTATGTATCCAACCATATTTTTTCGAAAAAATAAACTAAACTAGGGTTCCCGAAATCAAACAAACAAGAGTTCTAATAGATGCAAGATTATAAACATGCAAGATTCTAATCTAATCAAATCAAACAAAGGTTCCCCAAATCTTCAAAATAGTATATTTTCTATGGATAGAAAGAATGGGATCGGAGGAGAGTACCTTCTAGGATGGATTGGTGACGAAATCCACGGACCAAATCGTCGGATTTGAAGGATTTGGGAGAGGGGATTGAGAGGGGGAGTGGATAGGGCCGCCGCCGCGGCTTCTTTTGTTCTTCTGTAACTACTGCAATGGGGTGGGTGGGGGAGGAGAGGGCCGCCGCGGCTGGATATAACTCACAGTGCAGCGTCCGACGGCTAGGTGCTGCACATTACATGTGTGGCGCCTAGCTCCGAGGCGTTGCACAACTGGGTGCGGGGCCCAGGGCGTGCAATGCCCGCGAGCTAGACGCTGCACCGGGTGTGGTGCCGGTGTGGCAGGCGCTACACAAAAGGGCCAGGGGAGTGAAATAGTTTCACACCCAGTTCATTTTGTGAATTGATTTTGTCCGGAGGTCAAAATTGTCAAATTTGCCTCCACCGGCTCCCCTTGAGCCAAGCGGCTCAGATTCTCTAACTTGCTTATAGCAAGTCAGAGGCAGCTGGATGCCGTTTCTTTTCCATCGTGTGTCCCCTGCTCTGTTTCATGTTTCCTTCCCTCACACAACACAGTTCAGCCAGGCCAGCCCACATAAGCGACAAGGGAGGCCCATTCGGGAGCAAACAGCCCAGCTGCAGCGACAAGTGCATCTATGGACAGTTAACTGAATGTAAACAGCAGAATAGAACAGAACATATTCAGGCTGGATAGAAACCTGTAAAAATACTCCGTTTTCAACCAGAATTCAACCAAAATCAACCAGAATACAAACATTAGTCATGATACAAATAACCATAATAACCTCCAACAAAATATAGTACTAGAGCTGCAGGTTCTACACAAAAGAACACCATTTTGCAGTGTTTTTCACAAATTTCTTCAAGCTGAACATATTCAGGCCAAAATAAGAAGATGGACTATCTTCTTCTTGTCATGAAATAGGAACCTAAAGAAGATCTCCAAAATCCATATCATCAATTCCATTAGAACCCTGCAAAGAAAGAGGATCAAAATGAAACGTTGGAATAGAATAGTAGTTTAGAGAAGATACAACAACATTTAAAGTACCATTAGCAAGTCTGTGTAGCTCCTGAATGCATTGCTGGCATTATTAGCATTTTCAGTTGTTGCTTGAGTTTCTCCACCAACTTGATTCTCTTTCTCTTGCTGCTGCACAAAGAAACCCAACAAATTTATATATGATGTAGTAATAAATAAGTACACTAAATTGCAAGAATTTTCAGCAACATACGCTAGATTCCTTTGGGTCTTTCTTTTTGTACTTGCGTGTCTTCTCGATCCAAGGTTTATGTCTCTTTGAACTTTTCGCTTGAACCTCTTTTTTCTTGAGGCGTGCAGAACTAAGCAAACCCTCATCTTGTTAAACATTAGGCTGCACATTAGAGGATTCACTCAAAATACTTCTAGATATCCTCAGTTTTTCCCGTACTTGCTTGGCAAGGATGTCCAATGCATTGTCCACCAACAAGATACATTCCGGATCGCTTGCGGCTTCACTTGCAAAATCATGAAATTTGTGAGAAACAAACTTGTACCGCAACATAGCATCCAATTTTGGATCTTCAATTATATCCCTTCCTTTGGTATCTTGTATAGTTCCAGATTTTGCTTCTCGGGTCCATCTCTTTAAAAGATAATGGTTTGGCAATAACTTGATATTCATCAAGTCAAGAACTTTTAAAGCATGCGCACACAATACTCCGATCCTTTTAAACTGAAAACAGCTACAAGAAGTCGTTTGCTCCAAAGGATCACCGACAACTATGCGCTCTAGTTCGGAACTCAAATCACCATTACCCCTCACAATTGTAACAACATATGTATTATCTCCATCCAATGCTCTACTACATGCAGCCATGGATCTTCTATATTCAGATTTGAATGCTTCAAATATGGTCGGTGTGTAAGCTTCGCTTGTTTGCAACAACATAGGAGTCTCCATCCCTATTCTAGGCAGTTTTTTAGTAGCTTCAAATTCTGCATCTAGCTCCTTGTTTCTTTTTCCTTGCACAACCCTTTCAAAATGTTTTAAGAAGCGAATGATGTCAAAATCTGATTTGAGATGTTTTTTCAAATCACTATTGAAACTCTCACTTAATTGTGTGCTTCTCATTCCCAATGTGAAAACATCCCTCATGTAACATTCAGTCCACTTTTCTTTTAACTTGTAGATGCTATCTAGCCATGAGGCCTTCTTCTTATCCACCTTATTTCTCATGATGTCAAATGCCTCTTCAAAGGCTGCCTTGTCCTCAATATTATACATACAAGCGCTGAAATCTAAGAGGATATGAGGTTCTTCATCTTCCTCTTTTTTTGATTCTTCAACTTTGCTATTGCACAAGTGCTTGACGGCATTTTGCATGATGTGGTAGGTGCACAAGCCATGCCATGCTTGGGTGAAAACATCCCCAACAGCCAATCCCATTGCCGTGTCTTGATCGGTAAATATAGCTCTAGGTTGCTTTCCGTTGTGTGCCTCTACAAAAGCCTCAAATAACCATTTGAAAGAGCCACGTGTTTCATCAAACAAAAGAGCAGCACCAAAAATAACGGTCTCTCTAAAATGATTGAATCCGACGAAAACACCAAAAGGCCTATATTCTTTGTTTGTGCCTCCATAGTTAACCCAAAATGACCATGCCTCAGCCAAGTCTGTGAATTTCTGACCAACTTGAGGTAAGGATGTACGAATCACATTCTCCCTGCACCAAAATAAATATATAGGTAATTCCAATGTAAGCCTAACTTGCTATAGATCTAGATGTCAGCAAAGGAATTCCAGTGTAAGTCTAACTTACTTGTTGGTTTCTGCCATTATCTCTTAATTTGAAGACGTGAACTCAATAATTACTGCAGGAATCATGAACAGATACAAGTAAGAAAATTTCCAATTTGTGAAGAAAATACAAGACAAAGAGGGGAGATTTGTTGTTGCTACCTGTAATCTGGAAGGAGGAGGAGGAGGAACGATGGCTGGAATCGATCGCCAGAAGTTTTCCTCGATCGGCCAGCTGATTTCCTTGGAGTTGCCGCAGCGATCGTCCAAAGCTGAGACAGCGCGCGACAGAGCAGCGCAGCACACGTTTCCCCGCCAAAATCCTCTCGTGCTCCCGCCTGAAGTTTTGTTTTCCCTCCACTGTGTTGAAGTAGGCCTTTAGGTGGGCTATGAAATCTGGGCTGGGCTGCTTATTTTAGGCTGAGTGAGGGATCGAAAGAAGCAGCCGACCGATCGAGAACGAGCGGCATCTGGCGTGCGCTGGGCTGCCTCTGACTTGCTATAAGCAAGTTAGAGAATCTGAGCCGTGAGCCAAGCCCCGCCGCCTTCCCTCGGGTCTCCACCCAGCAACCGTCGCGGTAGAGGACGCCGGCGGTGCGGAGGAGCTTCGCGCGGGGCTCAGCAGGATTTCTCTGGAATTTTGCGGGGATCGGATGGGCAAGAAATCACAAGGAAATTGAGCAGATTTTGATTCGGTAGGACAGTTCGGTACAAACTCGTTCGAGTTTGGGACGGGAGGACGGACGAAGACGGACTATATATACAGAAGAAGAGGAAGTAGATCGGAGAGAGAGAACGGATCGGAAGTTATTTCTTGGCAAGAAGACCCCTTGGGGGTGAGATACCGACGTCTACTACCATGGGGCAGAAGGGGCGTCGCCGCCAAAACCTAGCCCAGAGTAAGCCTCAACTCGCTCGCCCTCTCTCTGATTCGTTTCACTCAGTTGCTGTTTTCTTCAGTCATGAAAAATGGCTCTTTTTATCTGTAGTAAGTTCGGTAATCGATTGTTTAGATTAGTGTCAGATGGATACTATGTACTCCCTCCGTCCAGAATTACTTGTCGCAGAAATGAATAAAAATAGATGAATGTAGAACTAAAGTATGTCTACATACATTCATTTCTTCGACTAGTAAATCCGGACGGAGAGAGTACATTTTAATTCGTTTGAGATTGAACTGTTGTTTGGGTAGGTTAGGTCCTAATCGAGTTCCTTTTAACCCATATCCATGTTTGTTTGTTAAAAAGAGCTCTAAAACACTTTCTTTTCCCTACGGCATACTAGGTGAGTCCACACACTTTCGCACTAAAAATTCGGTTATGGGAGGAGATTTCAAGAGATTGTTGCCTGTTTATGCTCTCTCTCTCCCTCTCTCTTATGTTAGATGCACTATTAAGTATTAACCATGCTTGTTGGGTTGCAGATGGGGTGAATAGAAGAAAGGACTCTCTCTATCAACAAGTTGGCGATGGCGATTCTCAAAATGGCGAAACATTGACATATTCAATGCCATACCTTCCAGAGGTACTGCAGCATAAAATTCTGATGATGTCTTATATTGCAAGTTTAATTTCGCTGCGACTGCTGTAACCACACTAATTCATAGGACACTGGTAGCTGCGTATTACTCCCTCTGTATCAAAATATAAGACGTTTTTAAGTCTAAATCTAGACCAAAAAACGTCTTATATTTTGATACCGAGGAAGTATTTATCTTTTACTTTGTGCTTCATTCAATTGGTCACGGTCATACGCCCCTAGTGACTTACGCCCTCCAATTATCAAGTTCGGACATCAGATCTGTAGTGCGTGCGTGCATTGGCATGTTGTCCTAACGTCATACAATGACGACTGGAGAGAGTGGTAGCTTTGCTTTGTTCTAACTTCTCTGTTCAAAGGCTGGTAATCACCATCACATTAATATTATCTATGCACATTCTGTTTTATCATCTATGAAGGGTATATTACCTCAATGTCCAACTTCTCAGATCAATACTCATTCCATTCTTCTCTTACTTGTCCTGCCATACCGAGACAGAGCATATGTACTAAGAGCATCTACAATCGGACCCCCATACTAAAAAAGGCTTTCACCCGCTTTATATATAAAGCAATACGACCGAACCGATACAAAGTGGTGAGAGAACCCTCTTACAAAGCAGATCATCAAAGATAAACATACAAACAGGAGTAGCCACACCCCAACAAGAAGCACTCCAGACTATTGACTAGACGAGGAACCGCGCGCCTCCACAAGAAACCACCGGACATCCGTTGCAACGCACACACCAAGCTGTCACTTGAGAGAGCCCCCTGCCGTCTCACTCCGGGTTGTGGAGCGCCGATCCTGCCAGCAGACACCAAGGACCGAAAACGATGCCAACGAAGTCACGTGTAAAAGATACGATGCAGCGAGACCACCCCACACCAGAGGCGAAGGAACTTCAAGCCGGGATCCAAGCTTGCCCATCGATGACGACGTGCCATGACCAGAGAGAACCCGAGCTCCACGATGACACCCCCAGGAGGGTGACGACACAATGCGCTGCTGCCGTCAAGACCGAAGGAATTGTCAAAGATTTTCACCCGGAGCCCTGGCGCAGGAAAAAGGGACCTTGACGACGCCCCCAAGAGGGACATGACACCGACATGCATCGTCGTCGCCGGCGCCGAAGCGCTGAACTTTCGCCCGGACCTCACCCACGCCACATCGAGGTGCCCTAGTCAACAAGTCCGCCAACACCAAATCAAGCCTCCACATCGCGATCAGGAGATGTCACTGCTGAAGCATCGCCATCACCAGGATCCCCCGCCGCCCCACTCCACACCTTCCACACAACCACAGAGAGAAGCCACCACCACTGCAACGCCGCCTGCCGCAAAGCCAAATGTGCAGTCCACCTTCTAGGGCCGCCGCCCTGGCATCTAAGTGCTCGCATACCGGCACCACCATCAGCAGCACGCCGGCAAGGGAATCAACCACCAGATGGTGATGGAAAGACACCTCTTACACATCCAGAGGCCCCTCGGCCACCCCACCATGCCACGCCAAGCCCCCAATCGAACTTGCCAGAGCCAAGGGCCAGCCACCAGCCAACCCACGCAGCGGCGCACTGGCACCACAGGCCGCTCCGGACGTCTCCTGCCACCCTGGGTGATCTGCAGAAAGGCAAGAGCAGCGGATCTGCACCGGAGGGCAGCAGAGCGCTAACACGCGCCAGATCTAGTACGAGGGCTACCCGACCTGGCCGCCATCCACCGGAGAAGGAGCAGCCGGGAGGCCTCCCGCCGGTGGCGTACCCAGAGCAGGGGATTTGGTAGGGCGCCGTTGCATGCCGGCAACAGCACCCCATGAACCGAGGATGAGGCGCGACGGGGACGCGAGCAGGCCGGATCCCGCCGGTGGCGGCGTAGGATGGACATCGGGACGCGAGCCGCGACCGAGGGGAAAGGGAGTGGGCGCCGGGCCCAGGCGAGGCACGAGCATCCGTCGTCGCCGACAACCACCAGGTGCTTTCCCCTGGCGATGCCGTCCGGCGGCGGCGAGGGGAGGAGGGTGGAGAAGGGAGGGCTAGCGGAGCGGCGGTGGGGTCGCCGCCCGAGTAACCCGTGGGGCGACGCGGGAGCACCTAGGATTGGAGTCGCGCATGGGTTCTCCCGTGAGGAGCCCCGCAGGTTGTTATGGAATGGTCGATTATGCACAACCGACCCCCCATACCCGCCCAAACACTCGGGCGGGCTGCCCGGTCACTGCCCAGACGCAAAAGCTCCACCCAGCGTGCCGCTTCAATCCGGCCCAAACGCTTGGACTGACTGGTAGTCCCGATCAGGCCCATATCTGGGGCAGATATGGGGAGGCCTGGACGCGCCTGGGTAGAGCCGCCATGTCAGACCAGCCCGCTGTGGCTGCCCCCACCACCGCCCCAACAAAAACCCCACCCGATCGGACGAACCCTAGTCACTCTCAGTCCTCTTGCCTTTTCCGCTCCCCTCCTGTCTCTCCACTTCCTCTCCCAATCTCCCTTCCTTCTCTGCCATGGCCAAGTCCGACCATGACTCCGGCAGCGAGATGATCCCATGGACTGGGACGGCCTCATGAAGGAGGCGGACGTCGGCTCCGGTAGCGACGCCGCTGGACGATGAGGAGCTCGCGTTCTGCATCACCATCCAGCGCTCGTGGCTGGACACCGGCGACACCTTGAGCTCCGTCGCGTCTGCCGCCAGCTCCTCCGGGTCCTGCTGCCACAAAGCGCCAATGCGGGCCGCGGTTGCCCCACCTGCTGTACTCCACTCCAGATCCGGAGCAGGGCGGCCGTCTCTCCTCCTCCGGCACAAGCACCGCCCGGGCAGCGCTGGGTGCTCGTGCCCGCGGTTGCCATGCGGATGCGCATGCCGGAGTTGGATGCGAAGGCGGCCCGGTGCTAGCGGCAGCGGGCCGCGGTGGAGCCCGACTCTTCCTGCCAACGCGCATGCTCCGTCCCCGTTGACTTGAAGGAGGTGCTCCTCCGCGAGGTCATGCGGTGCTCGCTGACCACGGTACGTGGAGTCCAACGCTAGGCGCCTCCGGTGCAAAAACAAGAAGGCGCTCCGCTCAGGCTCGAAGCTTTCGAGCGGCTCACGAGGGAGAAGGAGAGCACCAAGGTGAAGGCGGCATGGCACGCGGGGGAGCGGGCCCACGCCATCTGCCGCCTGTCTGGCTACATCTCCTCGGTGTTGGAGAGTGGCACCACCAGCACGGACGACGACGACGACCCTCCCGCCGCGGACGCGAACACGGAGGAGATTGACCGCCGCACCGCCAACCGCAAGGGCAAGGGTCTGGCCAAGAAGTGGTGAACTCCGGCCGCCCCCCCATTGCTATGTTTATATTTTAGTTATTTTTATTTTCGTTTCAGGTTGAATCTGAACTCCCCTGGCCCTTTTGGATGAACTAATGCGATGTCCGATGTCCGAATTGCTAAGTTTTTATGCTATCTCCTATGATCTACGTACTTGTTATGGCGCTGCTAGAAGGAGGGCGTGAGAGGGCCGGCCGGGGGCCTTTTTGCCCACGGCCGGGCAAGAGGGAAGGGATTTCCTTCTTAATTCTTGCTTGATTAGATTGATACATCTCCTCTCCTTAAATAGAGGGGTTTACTTGACTCCTAAGCAAACGACCCTAATAACGATAAGATAATCGGGCTAAGCCCCTAATAACGATAAGATAACTTGGGCCACAACCCACTGGGCTAAGCCCCTAATATGCCGGTCATAACACTTCTCCCCGCCTGCACAAACAGCTCGTCCTCGAGCTGTAAGGTGGGGAAGCGCTTGCTGAACTCCCCGAGGTGATCAACCAGCATCAAACACCTTCGCAACAGCTGGGCCGGCCAGGTCGGCGGCAACGGCATCCTCCTCGATGTAGTCTGCAGCCTCCAGGTAGAAGAGTCGCGGGCAGACGTGGCCGAGCGTGTAGGGCTCGTTGCAGTTGAAGCACAACCCTTGGCGGCGATGCTCGAGTAGCTCGGCCGAGGTGAGCCGGCGGAACGGGCGCGCCGCGGTCGCGGCGAGGGGTGCCACGGAAGCCTGAGCAGGTTGACCCTGCACGGGAACCTCCGGCCAGGGTAGCGGCCCAGCGGCCCGGGACGGTGAGCCTATTGGATGGCCACCTGGTGGCGCTAGAACGCACGGGCGTAGTACATGGCCGTTTGGAGATCCTGGGGTCCCCGAAGCTCCACGTCCACGCGGATGTGATCCGGAAGTCCACCGAAGAAGAGGTCGGCCCGCTGCCGCGCCGTCACGCCCGACGCGTGGCATGCCAGGGCCTGGAAACGGTCGGAAGTCCTGAACCGTGGAGGTGAAGGGAAGGCGACCTAGCTCTGCCAGGCGGCTCCCGCGGATCGGTGGCCCAAAGCGAAGGAGGCAGAGCTCGCGGAAGCGCTCCCAAGGGGGCATGCTGCCCTCGTCCTGCTCGAGGGCGTAGTACCAGGTCTGTGCCGCGCCGCGGAGGTGGTAAGAGGCGAGCCAGGTATGCTCCGAGGCGAGGGTGCGCTGCCCGTGAAAGAACTGCTCGCACTGGTTGAGCCAGTTTAGGGGGTCCTTCGTGCCGTCGTAAGTGGCGAAGTCCAGTTTGGCAAACCGCGGCGGTGTCTGAGTCGGAGCGCCGTGTCCAACTGGCTCGGAGGTGCGAAGCAGCGAGGATTGGGGCACCCGGTCAGCATGGCCACGGCCCGTGGAGTGCCCCACCGAGCCGGAGGGATCGCCGAACTGCAGAGTGGGTGCCGGCGGGTCTCCAACCGACGTGTAGACGGGTGGCGGCGGTGATCCGGTCAGCCAGGCCTGTATTGGGGATGGTGACGGCGGGAAGCGCACTTGCTGGATCGATACGCCTCCCTGCGTGGGTGACCCGGGCCCCGTGCTGGGCGGTGGCGGGGCCAGCAGCTGCGGCGGCACGGACCCGGGTGGCGTGGCCGGTGCAACGAGGGCCAGGGCCTTCCACTGTGGCCATTGAGGCGCGGCAGCGGGCGTCGGTGGGGCCGGCAGCTGGGGCTGCGGCTGCCCGGACCCGGAAGGCGTCGGGGGCGCGGTGATCGCCGGGGCCGGCCACTACGGCCAGTGGGAGGCGGC
Organism: Triticum dicoccoides; assembly: GCF_002162155.2. Taxonomy (NCBI): domain Eukaryota; kingdom Viridiplantae; phylum Streptophyta; class Magnoliopsida; order Poales; family Poaceae; genus Triticum; species Triticum dicoccoides. The sequence goes on from NC_041381.1 coordinate 347,774,898, forward strand.
GGCTGACCGGGCCAGTGGTGGTGTAGAGGCCCGATCGGCGCTGTGGTGGCCGCCACCAGGGCAGAGCGGCTGGCCTGGTCGCGGCAGCCGGCAGCAAGGGCGGCGGCTGCCTGTAAGGCCCGGCTAGGTAGAGGTAGATGCCCTGGACGGCGGTGACGAGGCCATTAAGGACTCCGGTGATCTCCGTCGGGGAGTAGATGGCGGCCTACGGTGCGGGAAGAGGCGGCGACTGGCCGGTGGAGGCACCCGTGGTGGAGTCGAGCGCCGCGGTGGAAAGCGGTAGCGGCGCGGTGGAGAGCGGCGCTGTGGAGAGGGCGGCGGTGGTGGACAGCGGCGCGGTGGGCAGCGGCGGGGTGGGTGGTGGAGCAGACATGATCGGACCCAAGCTACCTGATACCAAATTGGTAGAAACTAGGATCCTACCGGGTCTAGGGCGTAGGTTGTAGGGGAAGGAGGAGGCTGGACGTGGGCGATCTCGCGGTCGCCGGTGGCTGGGCGCCGTGGCGCGATGAAGAAGAGGCGGCGGCGGCGCAAGAGGTGGCTAGGGTTAGGTCTCCCGGCTCCCTTTGGGAAGCCGAGCAAATAATGGTTGCTTCTTGCTTGATTAGATTGATACATCTCCTCTCTTGATATAGAGAGGTTTACTTGACTCCCAAGCAAGGCTTACTTGACCCCTAAGCAAGCGAGCCCTATCTCTAATTAACCCTAAGACTAACGGGCCCATTAGGCTACGTACTCTAACACTACACCCCACCTAGACATGCAGCTTGTCCTCGAGCTGCAGCCTAACCAACTTATAACCATGACTCGACGCAACACAAACCTAACACCTAAAAACAAGCCTTTTACATCTCGGCTTGTGTTATTACTCTCAACCTGAAATAGACTGGGACGCTTTATTTTGGACGTGCACGTGTACAGCCACCTGGATCCCATGGACACCACCTGGACGAAAGGAGTGCATGTGTATGGCTGTTGGTCTGCACCGCACAGGGAAGAGTGGAGGGCTTGCGATGGAGAATGACGAGGAGGGGTGCGCCCCCCCAACCACTGATGTCGCAGACTTTGGCGTCGCCGCCCACAGGGAAAACAGCATGCCCGCCGCCCGTGGGGGAAACCGCATGCCCAAGATCCCCGACGCAGCGGATGAGATCGAGGTCCTTTGTGCAGCGAAGGGCAACTTGGAGGAGCGGCAGCTGCAGACCACGCATCTCCTGCACACGCCGACGCGCTAGGAGGCCGCGGGCAGCAGCCTGCGGCCTCACCGCCGCCGACACGTGGCGGGTAGCGATCCAAGACGGAAGCGGTGACGGCGACGGCGGGGACTTGATCTGCTGGATGTGGACGCCCTGGGACGGCGGCGGCGCTGATGGGAACGAGGTCGTCGCAGTCCCGTCGTAGGGCATCCCATACTGGGCGGCAGAGCTGACCGGCGGTGGCTGCTGCAGTTGCAGCGGCTGCTGTGGTGTCGCGCCGGGCGGGGCGGAGGCCGCCAGGAGCGGCGGCTGCCACTGCAGCCAGCACGGGGCGGTGGTGGCGGTGGATGGCAGCTGCAGCGGCCCGGCGGAGGCCGCCTGATGCGGCAGCTGCCACGGCAGCCACGGCGGCGCGGTGGCGGCAAATGGGCGGCGCAGCCGGTTGCGGCCCGTTGGAGCTGACCGACGGTGGCTGTTGCAGCGGAGCGCCGGGTGCGGCGGAGGTCGCCACGAGCGGTGGCTGCCACTGCAGCCAGGGCTGGGCGGTGGTGGCGATGAATGGCAGCTGTAGCGGCGCGCCGAGCGCAGCAGAGGCCGCCTGGTGCGGCGGCTGCCACGGCAGCCATAGCGGCGCGGAGGCGGCGATGGGCGGCGCAGCCGGGTGCGGCCCGTAGGACCCGGCCAAGAACAGGCGGATCTCCTGGACCGCCTGGGTTAGGTCCCGCAGCACCCTGGACACCTCCTCCAGGGTGAGGACGGCGGGGGCGGGCGCGATGGAGGATCCCGGCGCGGGCAGGAGCGGGGCGACGGTCGTGGTGGTCGCCGCCCGGCAGCGGGAGAGACGGGCAGACATGATCGAACCGAAACTAGCTGATACAAAACTGTTATGGCGCTGCTAGAAGGAGGGCGCGAGAGGGCCGGCCGGGGCCCTTTTTGCCCACGGCCGGGCAAGAGGGAAGGGATTTCCTTCTTAATTCTTGCTTGGTTAGATTGATACATCTCCTCTCCTTAAATAGAGGGGTTTACTTGACTCCTAAGCAAACGACTCTAATAACGATAAGATAATTGGGCTAAGCCCCTAATAATGATAAGATAACTTGGGCCACAACCCACTGGGCTAAGCCCCTAATATGCCGGTCATAACAGTACTATCCATGGGTTTGTATGAAATAGGGTTCCGACTTTTGTGGTTTGTGGTTATGGAGGGAGCAAAATGGGTTCTGTCTGGGCACTGCCAGCGGACACGCCCAGATGCGCCTGCGGGTGTATAGGGCAGCAAAATAGGTAATCGTGGTTGTAGATGCTCTAACAATGACACATATGACTGCTTATGCTGTTTGATAGTAGTTGGTAAAGGTGCTGTATCTGATAAAGCATACAATATAATTATAACAGCCTATGATCTTATGTGAGCTGTCCAGCCTTGAACTAACAGCCCCACCACTCTTTCTGAAGTCAGTTATATAGCACTTGTTCTTAAACATATTGAGATTGCATTTGTCTTCTCCCCGTAAATATGCATTTAACATATATCTTTAAGCATAGAGTATGTCAAATTATTGTCAGCTGCTTCTGTATTGATGCACTTACCATTAAATCTAGCTTCCTTAAAAAATACAGCCTAGCAAGATGGTTGCACTTTTATGTTCGGCAATGGCCATAAGGCATGGCAGGCATCAATAAATTCCATTTCCCTCTTAAGTCCAACAACTGTAACATGTGATCCCTGATACAACAATTGGGAGCCATGCCAAGTATGGATGATTAGAACATAAGATTGAGCAGTCCTAATCATGTTAACCATGCATATTTGTTTGATAAGAGTATGAAAAATGGTCAGTCTTAATAGCTTAAGTATGACTAGCACATATGCCTGTGCGTTGCAATGGGACAAAAAGATTGAGGTATATTCAAATTTAAGAAAATATGTATTACACATGTGCTTCACTACGGAGCAAATGCCATTTTCTATCTACCAAAACACCCATCATGGGAACGTCCACAAGAACACCAACGACACAGCAATGGAGAACTAGAGCTGCATGCTATGGCGTGAACTAAGCTACGTCGATGTGAGATCAAGGAGAGGTGAGACGACGTCGGGGTTGGAATGAACGGAAGCATGGAGGAGGGAGCTTGCGGGGGTGTGAGCACGACTGCCTTGCAGGGCTACTGGAGGACGGCTTCCACCGCAGCCACACACTCTGCTGATCACACGGATCTACGGAACAAAGCCAGTTGCCATCTATCAGAACGCCGACCAGAGCACCTGCGACCCAGCAACGATGAAATTCACAGATGAAACATGCATCAAATTCAGAAATGCCACATGAAGTAGCGCATAATATACCCGTTGATCTTTGATGCTGCCCTGTATATTGTAGCAAAAGCAGGAGCCAACTCAAGTTGTGATCTACAGCTCATGCAATATCCAGGATTCATCTTTAAGTCAACAACATTTCTGGAAAACAATATCCCAATTTCTCAGTATCCTCATCAACCTTGGATACATGCTGAACAAAAAGAATTTCAGGTTGATGCCACCAAACTAACTAATTAGAAAATTTTGGGTTAAAACGTTGGACTTATCGGTTAATTAGTATTCTGCTCACCACTCACGTCCTAATCAAACACCAAACTGCACCACTTATGCAGTGGCCACAAATGCAAAGTATGATCTGTTAAATTGGCCTCTCTGCAATTTGGATGATGTTCGCCACATAAAGTCATATATAGTTTATAGTTGCTGAATCAACAACTTTAATTCCCTCTATTCTATCCAAAACAGGCTTCAAAATTAAAAAGAGGATGCAACTAAACACATAACAATATGCACAAGATATATGAATTTAGGTTAATAAGATAAGAGAAGAGTTATTTTGCACCTATATTAAACCAGCAAGACAACTCCAGATTCGAGGTACAAATCTTGACTGACGACTTAAGAGCACACAATAATTTTCTTTATCGATGAACAACATAATCACAACCTGCAATGCAACAAAGGGGTTACCAAACAGTGAATACAGTATTCTATTAGGTTTGGAAGCCTGCAGTAACAGCATGTTTCAGCAAGTCATAGTAATTGTTATGTATGTATTGTCACCTGCTTCCGTCTGAACCAAACTCGATGCGGGATCTCCTTGAGGCCTACATCTTGTGATAGATTCTACATAGGGGAGAGGGCCGGCTGTTCAGCCACTGCCAGCTGACAACCGCGGAAACGGCCGCCCCACGTGTTTAGGCAAGGGATCCTTACGCCGGCCGCCGCTGGTCAGAACTTGGCGTCCACCTCGCCGCTAGGAACTACCGGAGACTCATCTTTGCGGCCGACCCAAACGCCCTGTGCAACATGTCGCCCCGCCAAGCTCCAGTCCGCCGCTCGGAAATCGGCCTCCACCAAACACTCCCCTGCTGCTTCTGGCCCCTGCGAGCCCCTCGCCTTCTTCATCATGGGCTTTTCGGTATTGGGGGGGAGGGGTCCTTGAGGTAGCGGAGTCGGAGGCGCTCATGGCGGGTTGGGGCCGTGAGGGCAGCGGAGGCTTGGCAGGAGGAATGGTAAGCGGTGGTGGAGAGGGCGGCGCGGAGGACACGGAGGCGGGGAGGGGAGGGGTGGGAGAGGAGGCACCACACCACCCGGCAGTGGCCATCTCCATTGCGGTGGGCGGGTGACGTACGGGAGGGATTGGGATCTGCTGAAGTTTTTCGTTGAACCGTTTTTGACTTAGGGGTGGCACAGGTGGTACTTGTCAGTATTATGTGATTTGGTGGAAGGGTAAAACGGTATTTTCGTGACGGACGAACAAGAAACCTTACTGCTTTTATTATTATAAGGTATAGATGATGTGTTAGTGCTGTGATGCTGAAATGTTGTGCTGTAACAAAGTTCCTGTGAACATTATTTGGCATATTAAGTCTAGATAGAAAATTTTATTCTTTGGATTCAGTATTCGTGCTAGGACATTGATTAACAAATGACTCTTTGAATTGTGTGTTATTTCATGACGTCCTTTTCTATTTAATCGTATTTAGCAAAACTTCTTGATTCTCTTTCATGGGATTCTGTTGGTTTAGGTGTTCTATTTGTACCCAATGCAGAAGTTGCATAGTTCTGTTTCATTGCTATGCTGACCAGTTTATAACATGCTATTGCACAATAATACATCACTGTGCATTTTGGTTGACACAAATGCACAGAAAGCTGTATCATTTGATTACTCTGTGCTCTAATGCAGGTAAGAATAGATATCATAATTGTCAGAAAGCCACTAGTAACACTGTCAAGAAAATTTCTCCGTGCAATGCTAAGTTTGCCTACTACTGTTACATCAATTGCACCATCTACCTATGTAATACAGCGCACCATGTGCAATCATACAGAGAGCTACTTGAGGTAGACAATACTCCATGTGGTTCTACTGTTTTTCTTTCTCTGATGATTGGAGTTCCATTGCATGCAGGACATCTGGCATCGTATACATTCCCTAATGCCAATGCGTGATGCTGCTCGTGCTGCTTGCCTTTCTCGCGCCTTTCTACATTCCTGGAGGTGTCATCCCAACCTCACCTTGGACTGGCAAACGCTTTGCTCCAAGTCCAAGGGAGGTGGAGCAAATTTTAGCCGCAAAATTGACAGCATAATTAGAAACCACTCAGGATTTGGCTTGAAGAGATTGAAGCTTGATATATTTGATGATGACCGTACCTTGCCTTATATCGACAGTTGGCTCCAGTTTGCTGTCACACCAGGGATTGAGGAGCTCACCCTTGTACTATATAAAAAGTACAACTTCCCATGCTCACTTCTATCTGATGGAGTTAGAAACTCAATTCGGTATCTTGAACTTCGCCGTAGTGCCTTCCGTCCCATGGCTGAACTTGGCCCCTTGAGAAGCCTAACAAGTCTGCATCTGTGTTCCGTGCGTATTACTGGGGATGAAGTAGGGTGCTTTCTTTCCAACTCCCCTGCTTTGGAGCAGTTGGAACTTTATGATTGCAAGGAGATAATTTTTCTGAAGATACCTTGCATGCTGCAGCGGCTCAGGTGCCTGAGTGTTTTTTCATGCTGGATGCTTCAATTGATAGAGTGCAAAGCTCCAAATCTCTCCAGTATTTACGCTAGTGGAGAAAATATAAAACTCTCACTCTCAGAAGCATTGTGCATGAAGGAGTTGTGCATGTGCTTTCCCAACGTCATCAGTTATGCTCTTGCTGAGCTGCCGTCCATTATGCCAAATCTTGAGACTCTTGAAATAGGTTCAGAGGATGAGGTAATACTACTCATAAGACTTTATTTCAAATGAAATAATTGTTAATAATCTGAAGATGCCATATATTTGTTGTGCAGGTGGTTAATACACCAATGCTGCCTACCAAATTCATCCACCTCAAGCACCTGAATATTCAAATTACAGAATCCGATGATTATTTTCACCTGGCTTCTTTCTTGGATGCATCTCCTTCCTTGGAGACTTTGTTCTTGGATGTAAGTCACTGTTCGTTCATTCTGTTGGGTTGGTTACTCAGCTGGGTCCGTCCAGCGATTCAATTTCCTTTTTTTTTCCATCTTCATTCAGGTATCTAAGGATAAGGAATATGTGGATCGTGAATCAGTTTTTGGAGGTTCCTCACTACATTTGAGGCAGCTGCCCGAAGACCGCCATGTCTGCCTCAAACTCAAACGTGTGGAGATCATAGGGTTCAGCTCTGCAAAGAGCTTGATTGAGCTCACACGTTGCATTGTCAAGAAGGCAGTCTCACTTGAGCTGCTTGTGTTGGACACCCTTGATGGTAGTGATAGGTGTTGTGGTGAATATAAGTGTAGGCCCATTGGCAAGACTGTTCTCGAGGAAAATAAGTGTAGGCCCATTAGCGAGACTGTTTTCAAGGAAGCCTCTAGAGCGGTCGTGGCTGTAAGAAGGTTCATTGAGGATCAAGTCCCGCCTACAGCTAAGCTGAGTGTCCTGGAGCCATGCACACGGTGTCATTCGAGTCATGAGCTTGCAGCCGGTGATATGGCGGTGGAGGGTGGTTGATAGATGTCATAAGTTATCTTATTATAATTGCGCCGTGTATGATCATTTATTGAATTCGATTTGATTTGATACCATGCTTTGTTTCTTGGATTATCGGATAAGTTATTTTGAAGGCGAAATGTGTTGTCACTTTAATCTAATTATATTACTATTATAAATGAACCATGTTTTTCTTTGATGAATTGTTCAACTTTTTTGCACTTGGAGGGTGCGTGGATGTTAGTTTCTATAAATAGATGAAGATGATTTTCGTTCTGTTTATAAAAGAGGATCTTTTCTGTTTGTTGTTGGCTACTCAATTCAACGGATTCGTCGTTTAGACTGACGGATACAAAACAAAATTTAATTTTTTATTATTGATGCCACCAGTGCCAGAAAATAAGTTCAAGTTTCCTGCTGCCTGCGTGCCTCAGGAACCCGCTGCAGCGTCTCGGGCTATGGGCATGCAAGAAGCTGCGCCGACCGAGGAGGCGAGGAGTACTAGCCGGCCGCGCTAGTACAGCGCTGACCGAGCCGGCGAGGAGCGCTGGGCGGGCCGCGACCGCGCGCATCTCCAGCGCGGCAGAATTTTCCACAGCCTTGACGAGCACGCGGTGGCGGCAGGACGTGGTGACGGCCAGTAGGCAGCGGTTCGAGGAGCGCCGGCGGGAGCGGTTCCGTGTTGAAGTTGGAGCGGCGGCGGTGGGCATGGCCAGAATCGACCTTAGCCGGTAACGGCGGCGACGAGGAAGGGAGGCATTGTAGCTGAAAGTTCCTTCCCGCCAATCATTTTTCTAGTTAAGGGAAACCATAAAATTTGCCCTCGAAACCTTAGATACGACAGATTGCACGCTCAATTTAAGGCGCCGCCGACCCAGTTTACGGGATCTGAAATGGACATTCTTTTCCGAAATAATGTAAACTAGCGGTCATTTTAAGGTTTTGCATGTTTTAAGGGATCCGCTAGAGATGCTTTTATTTCTTGAACTTGATTTTTTTTTTGAGTACAAAAGCTGGGGGAAGGTGTTTTAGTTTCAAGAAAGCTGGTTTTTTCTATGTTGTATGAAAACTGATTTCTGTACAAAAGCTGGGGTAGGTGATTTAGTTTCTAAGAAAGCTGTTTTTTTTCTATGGTCTATAAAAACTGTTTTCTGTACAAAAGCTGGGGGGAGGTGTTTTAGTTTCTAAGAAAGCTGGTTTTTTTTATGGTCTATAAAAACTGATTTCTGTACAAAAGCTAGGGGAAGGTGTTTGGATCCCATGACCGGCACATACGGAAACTTCCACGGCCTCCCGCCGTTGCAAACCCTCCTACGTTGCCGTTGTCCCAGCGAATCCGGTCGGATCTGGCCATCACCGCCGTCTTGCACCATCTCGCTGTCTGGATCCGCCGCCCCTCTGCCTGGATCCGCCGTCTTGCACCATCCGGTCGCTTCAACGTCGAGTTTCAGTGTGATAGAGGACGGTACTTGCTCGACACCTTCGAGACAACAACATGGCCGCACGAGCCTACGCCATTGCCACATGGAGGCTCAGCCAGGTGGTGGCGAGGAGAGGGTCCTGCGACGAGGGTTCCGACATTGACTGGGATGACCTTGCGCGTGAGAGTGGTGGCGAGGAGAGTGACGAGTCCCACAACATTGACTGGGAGGTTGTCCGTAGGAGTCGATCGTGGTAATGTTTAGGGTGATCTAGTAGTTTGGATGTTCAAAACTTTGAATGTTTGAACTTTGAAGTGAATTCTACAATGTTTGAATGTTCAAAAGAAATTATTTCACTGAGCTCACTCGGGCCTCACTAGGTGGGCCAGAGTGGGTGCAAGCTGGAATTGTCATAGCTTATGGTTAGAGCAATAGGAAAGGGCCCAACAGAGAGAACAATGAGTATAACGAGCGTGGAGCCCACTTGGCAGGCGGCAGAAGCAGCGGGCAAATGTTTGCTTGGTAGGCCGACAACCTTGTGAACCATGCGGGGCACTCGACGAAAGGGGGGCACGCTGAGCAAGTACGCAAAATTGGCCCCGCGGAGCCGAGCTATCCCCAGCCGGAGGGGCGGTGTTGACCCCCTGCCCAACTTTTCCGCGATTTTGTGATTTCATTAGACTAACGTATGACGCCTTGGAGGTTCTCTCCTCCGAACGCGAAGGCCTTTCATTTTCCGGCTCCGTTCCTCCCAGGGGAGCACAACGCTCCCCCAAGAAGGCCTCTACCATTTGTAGTATAAACATTGCATGTTTGAAGTGTCCTATTTTAGGGCAGTTGTTGGAGATGAACATTTTCGAATGCCACCTTTTGGTGCCTCTAAATTTTACTGCAACAGCTTTTTGGTGCCCTAAAATAGGGCTGTTGTTGGAGATGTTCTTTCCATTTTGATGTTATACCTTTTCGCCTTTTGTACCGCTGTGTGAGATGTTTGAACATCGCATTTCTACAAATGTCTGCCAAAAAATGAAACATAAATTTCATACTAAAACCGTGAAAGAAGCTCTAAAAGGTGTCATCTTTATTCGGAGAATAAAACGGACGAGCTTTAACCCCACTCACACACCAACGCACCTTACAATCAATTTCATCGCCCTTTAAAGTACACACAACCTTTCTTTCTATACTTCTATCTTCAGTTTCCTTTTCCTACCCGGCAGACAGGATCTGATCCGGGTCCTCCTCCTCACCTAGCCGGCTGGAGAGTGGGTTATGCCAGCGATCATGCTCAGCGCAATGCAAGGCTGGTCGGCAGGCACCTGCAAAGCACCACAGATCACACGAGAAATGAGCAAAACACATTCTGTTCGCCAGCAGCGGCGAGTGGCATGTGTTGTGCCGCGACTTACGAAGTGGCCAGCGCCGAGGATCCAGTAGAAATGCAGGTTCTTGTAGGACCTGACGAAGGCCTTGGTGACCTTGGATGATCCGCAGGACAGAGGCTGCCGCGGCAGGCTCAGGAAGTTCTTCAGCCCGTCCCATCTAAAAAGTAGGACATTGTATAATTTAGAGGCACAAGCCGAGTCTAAATATTGCAAGAATCTAGAGAAAGTGGTCAGGGAGAAAGGCTTGATTACTTGAGCTTTTGCACCCATGCCTCCGCGCCCTTGGTCGAGCAAATCACGTCGAGCTTCATAAAGTTGGGTCATCTATTTTAGAATGGAGGGAGTACAATACAAGTAAAGAAAATAAAATTCCACTAAGCTCAGTCTGAAGAACATACAACATTAAGAGCGCCCTCTAACCACACACAGACGATGCCCTAAGTAAATTATATGTGTGTTAAAGCTATATACAGTGGAATAAATAAATAAAATAAAATAGCTGAAAAGAGCATCTGCAGTTTAAGCAACATGCACGTTTCAGCTGAAGTGGCTTGCTTCACTCCACTGTGTTGTTGACCATGTACATGTGAGACGAGTAGATCGATGGCCGATCGCTGATGCGATCTGAGCATCTGACGATCTGTTCCGACCAATACAATCTGGGGAAAGACAGAGTTGTCACTTGCGCGACAAACTGTATACTATTCTGAACTTTTGGAGTTCTTTTGGCATGGACCCGCGGGAGTGGTTGTCATTCAGCTTAAAAAATGGAAGGTTCTCTCAAGGACGGCGGTTTTTCTGAACAACAGCCTGTCCGCGTCGTCACTAACACGAATTTGTTCTCTCCTAATCGCGGTTGCTTACTCCTCACGGTGCTTCCGTTTGCAGATGTGTTTCAGAGTAGGGCTATTCTAGTAAGCATGAGTGCATGTGGATACGCCCATTAGTCGTTAGGACTTGTGCCAAACAACCAGTGAGCTCATTATGGCATTCTAAATGTGTTTCTAGTAAGTATCCTAAGCAACTGTCGAGGCTTTTTATGAGCTGGAAAAGAGTAAAAACAACGATGCAGATCGATGCAGTGGAAGAGAGTAAAAGCAATGCAGATTGCAGAGAAGCAGTCACCTCACCTGGCCATTATAAACCGTGACATCTACACCGTAAGACAGCAGCTCGTCAACCTGGATGATCAAGCAGAAAGCAGAGAGTAAATCAGTCACAACCCAGAAGCCATCGTTTGCATCGATATGTACAGTTTAACATCTTGAAGATCCATCCATCCTTTCATGGGATCCCGCGCTGGATCACTCGCCTCGTCGATCCGTGGCTTCATGAAGTCGTTGACCAGCGCGTTGTAGACGGGATCGGACAGCTCGTGCCACCTGCAGTTTGGGACAGGGACGTCACATCATATCATGTGCTGGGTGTAACTGTAAACTAGAGCATGAAAGCGAGCTGTTGCTAATGGCGACGCAGGCTCACTCGTGGTCTTTGGGGATGATCTTGAGCTTCTCCTTGATGACCCCGTTCATGATGCCGCCGAGGGTGTTGGTGGTGTTGGAGCCGGCTTCCTCATGGCTGCCGCCGAGGTACGTCGAGTACTTCATCACTTGCGCGTTGCTCGACGTCGTCGGAGCCGACGAGGTCGCTGGTAGGTCCGCCGCCACCGGGTCCATGCCGGCGTCGAGCAGGAAATTGTACATGTCCTGCAAATTGAAATTGCATTATTGCTATCCGTCAGCAAAGGAAATGACAAGCACAAGGGTCAAAGAGTCAACACTCACGACGCTGGCGCTCTTGGAGTCAATGAAATCCAACAGCTCCGACCACGACCCCTGCGAGTCGGCCAGCCGCCCGGCCGCGATTTGCTCCTTCACCGTCGCCGCCTTCCTGAGGCCACAATTCGCGCGCGCATGTGACCGGGCAGTTTGTTTTCAATTTAATTTTTTCTTCCGAAAAGAAAGCCCCGGGAAGCATGCAATGCAACAACTGAGAAATTTAAGAGGACGGTGCAGTCGTGTTTACTTCTTGGCGGCGTCGCCGGCGTTGTCGTCGAGCCTCGAAACCTCCAGGAGCAGCGGCGCGTAAGCGAGCTGCACCGATCCAATTAAACCACCAATCAGTTCCACACACTAGATCGTGCGCTCTCCAGCAAATGACCGATTTGCTCACCGTGAAATCCTCCGGCGAGACCCAGCTATCCCCGAGCGCGACGCCTGCGAGCTTGATCTTGAGGTCGCCGGCACGGACGGCCCTTGCGACGGAGACGCCGAGTGTGGCCGCGTACTTTCCGCCGTAGGACTCGGCGACAAGGAAGAGGGGGCTCCCCTGCTGCAGGGTGGGCAGCTCCTTGACGAGCGCCTTGAGCAGCGTGGTGGCGTCCGTGGCCGCCTGCCAGTCAGTCGTCACCAGCAGGCTGTCGTCCTCAACGTAACTGTACCCGACCCCCACAGGGTTGTCCTGCCATTGACGCACGTACTCGGTTGGTAAGGTATCGCAGCCAAAAAACAGCGAGGCGAGAGAAAGAAGACGAGGGCGTCAAGGTGTGTGGTAGGGATACCACGAAGATGAGGTCGGCCTTCTGCAGCCACGTCGAGTTTCGAGGCTTCAGGTTGACGTCGAGGGGCCCGATCTCCATGAAGTTGCCGATGCCCACCCCCGACGCTCCCTGAGACCAATAATAAGATGAAAGACCGAGATGATTAGCTCTTGCTGAAGCCAGAATTCTTGCATGAGAAGCTGGCAGAGGGGAGGAAGATGGACCGTACGGGACCGCCCTGTAGCCAGAGGACGGTCGGCCATGGCCTGGACGGCGTCGACACCCTCTGGGGGCTCTTGTAGTACCACCAGAACAGGTGGGCCTCTGCAGCGCAGAAACAGAGTTTCAGAAGAATTCTCGCGTAAAAGATGAGAGAAAATTGGGATCGAGATGCTGCAAAATGCAAGCGACAGAGCAGGCCGTTACTTGGTCGGACTTCGACGAATCCCCAGAGCTCCGTGCCGTCGGGGTTGCCGGCGGTGACGGAAGCCGCCGAGCTGGCCCGGAGCAGGGAGATGCAGAGGAGTAGCGAAAGCAGAGCAAGCAGAGGTCGACCGTGCTTGTCCATTTCCATGTGGCGAGTGGCTTGTGGTTTCTGAGTGCGAGTGGCACGTACTGTGGCCAGCAACAGTCTAAATAGGCGGCGCCTCACCGTCCCATCCCGTTATCCCACGCGTGGGCGACGAGGTATACCCGTATAGACAACCCACTGTTGTATGGAATATCAACGAATCATTGATCTCGTGTTGTTTCTCACTGTGATTTTTTACATTTGCTGTTCATCACCCAGCTAGTGGCAACATTCCAGCACGTTTGTCGATTGGTTATCGCATGAAGGACTGGTCTTTATATATATATATATATATATATATATATATATATATATATATATATTCCAGCACGTTTGTCAATTCATCAAACATCATGGCAATATAAAGAATACCGAAAATACAATAAATTACATTTATATCCATAGACCACCTACCGATGACTACAAGCACTCGAGCCAGATAAAGTCACGTTGCCGTCGTCGCCCCTCCCTTATTGGAGCCGGGCAAACCTTGTTTTAGTAGACACTCGGAAAGTTGTCGTGCTAAGGTCCAAAGGACCAGCGCACTAGAACAACAACCGGCACCGATGAAGAGAAGCGAGATCAAAAGGATCAAACATATAGACACAAGTACGCAGACGAACAAAAATCAGACCAAAGCAGATCCATCGAAGACAAACACCAAGTAATTTTCGTGAGATCCACCGAAGACACACCTCCACACACTTTCTGATGATGCTAGACGCTCCATCGGAACGGCTAGGCGGGGAGAATCTCATTCCATTTTCAGTGAGCCGCCACCGTCTTGCTTTCCTGAGCAGGACACAAACCCTAGATAAACTAAAAAAAACTAAAAAAGATCAGGAGGCCTACCGCCGGCAAGGGACGCGATCCACCACACCTTCATGGCCCAAAACCACAGAAGACGAGACGGATCGGCGACGGCGCCAAGAAGAGGTGGGAAATCCTAATTGGAACCACTCTAGTACATGAGGTATTTCGGGACAGACTCTATGAATGGTTATCGGAGGCACAAAAGACCAGCCGCCCCCAGGGCGCCTTTTTTTTTTCCGCCGGGCGAACGAAAATCTCCCAGCCGCGCCCCTAAATCCTCGTTTTCCGCCGGATCGGGCCGAAATTATATCCGGCGAACCCAAGCTGAAACCAACGCATCGGCGGGTGCCTGGCTGAAGCGAAAAGGCACGTTGACCCGCACTGTCGGCGACACCGTTCGATTTTCCCGCCGTTTTTTCACCTTTCCCTCCTTTTTCGTCCCACCAACCCCCATCTCCCCCGCAGCTCCCGCCATTCTCCCCAGATCTGCTCGCCATGCTGCCGAAGAAGTACGCGATCCCTCGCCTAGCCACCGATCCCACCCAGCCAAAGCCGACGAACGCCCAGTAGGGTGCCGACGTTGATCGCCGGGCGATGGTCGCCAACGATCGGCAAAACAGGCTCAACATGAAGAAGGCCAGGGATGTGGCGGCGGAACGAGAGGAGGCGTCTCGCGTGGCCATGGTGAACGAGAGCCAACAACTTCTGCCTCAACAGGCAGGCCAGTACACACAAGGAGCGTGGGGTAGCCTGCAGAGCGTTGCGTCGCCGGACAACCGATGTCTACTACGCAATCTTCTTCTTGTAGACTGTTGTTGGGCTCAAAGCGCAGAGTTTTGTAGGAAAGTTAGCAATTATCCCTTAGGTGGATGACCTAAGGTTTATCAATCCTTGGGAGGCATAGGATGAAGATGGTCTCTCTGGAACAACCCTGCAACCAAATACAAGAAATCTCTTGTGTCCTCAACACACCCAATACAATGGCAAATTGTATAGGTGCACTAGTTCGACGAAGAGATGGTGATACAAGTGTAGTATGGATAGTAGACATAGGTTTTTGTAATCTGAAAATATAAAAACAGCAAGGCTAGTAACAAAAGTGAGCAAAAACGGTATTGCAATGCTTGAAAACAGGGTCTAGGGTTCATACTTTCACTAGTGCAAAATCTCTCAACAGGATAACATAATTGGATCATATAACAATCCCTCAACGTGCAATAAAGAATCACTCCAAAGTTTCTATCGGAGAACATAGGACGAAAATGTGCATCAACCCCAATGCATAGATTACCCCAATGTCACCTCGGGAATCCGAGAGTTGAGTGCCAAAACATACATCAAGTGAATCAATAGAACATCCCACTGTCACCCCAGATATCCCATCGCAAGACATACATCAAGTGTTCCCAAATCCAATACTCAATCCAACATAAGAAACCTCAAAGAGCAAGACTCAATTCATCACAAGAAGGTAGAGAGGGAAAAACACCATAAGATCCAAATATATTAACAAAGCTCACGGTACATAGAGATCGTGCCAAATCAAGAACACGAGAGGCAGAGAGACCAAACACATAGATACTGGTACATACCCTCAGCCACGAGGGTGAACTACTCCCTCCTCGTCATGAAGACCGCCGGGATGATGAAGATGGCCTCCGGTGAAGATTTCCCCCTCCGGCAGGGTGCCAGAACGGGCTCCCGATTGGTTTTTCGTGGCTGCGGAGGCTTGCGGCGGCGGAACTTCCAATCTAGGGTTGTTTTTGGAGGTTTCTATATTTATAAGAATTTTTGGCGTTGGAAACAAGTCAGGGGGGTGCCCGAGGGGCCCACAAGCTTGGGAGGCGCGCCCCCAGGCTTGTGGCCTCTTGGTCACTTCCTGGCCCAGTTCTGGTACTTCGGGGGCCTCTTTTGGTCCATAAAAAATCAACGTAAATTTTCAGCCCATTCCTAAAACTTTTATTTCTGCACAAAAAACGACACCATGGTAGTTCTGCTGAAAACAACGTTAGTCCGGGTTAGTTCTAATAAAATCATACCAAAACCATATAAAATTGTTGCAAACATGGCATGAATACTTCATAAATTATAGATACATTGGAGACGTATCAGCATCCCCAAGCTTAATTCCTGCTCGTCCTTGAGTAGGTAAATGATAAAAGAAAGAATTTATGAAGTGTGAATGCTACCTAACATATTTATCAATGTAATCTTCTTTATTGTGGCATGCATGTTGAGATCCATAAGATTCAAAACAAAAGTTTAATATTGACATAAAACCAATCATACTTCAAGCATACTAATAAAGCAATCATGTCTTCTCAAAATATCATGGCCAAAGAAAGTTATCCCTACAAAATTATATAGTCTGGCTATGCTCTATCTTCATGACACAAAATATCTCATCATGCACAACCCTGATGACAAGCCAAGCAATTGTTTTATACTTTTAATATTCTCAAGCCTTTTCAACTTTCACGCAATACACGAGTGTGAGCCATGGATATAACACTATAGGTGGAATAGAGTATGGTGGTTATGGAGAAGACAAAAAGAAGGAGAAAGTCTCACATCAACTAGGCAAATTAATGAGCTATGGAGATGCTCGTCAACCGATATCGATGCAAGTGAGTAGGGATTGCCATGCAACGGATGCACTAGAGCTATAAGTGTATGAAAGCTCAAAACAAAACTAAGTGGGTGTGCATCCAACTTGCTTCCTCACGAAGACCTAGGGAAATTTGAGGAAGCCCATCATTGGAATATACAAGCCAAGTTCTATAATGAAAAATTCTCAGTAGTAATATATGAAAGTGACAACATAGGAGACTCTCTATCATGAAGAACATGGTGGTACTTTGAAGCACAAGTGTGGAAAAATGATAGTAGCATTGCCCCTTCTCTCTTTTTCTCTCATTTTTTGTTTTCTCTTCTTTTGGGGCTCTTTGGCCACTTTTTTTAATTTTGGGCTCTTTGGCCTCCTTTTATTTATTAAATCTTGAGTCTCATCCCGACTTGTGGGGGAATCATTCTCCATCATCCTTTCCTCCCATGGGACAATGCTCTAATAGTGATGATCATCACACTTTTATTTACTTACAAGTCGATACTAGAACAAAATATGACTCTATATGAATGCCTCTGGCGGTGTACCGGGATGTGCAATGATCAAGAGTGACATGTATAAAAAATATGAACGTTGGCTTTGCCACAAATACTATGCCATACATGGTCATGCAAAGCAATATGACAATGATGGTGTATGTCATAATAAACGGAACGGTGGAAGTTGCATGACAGTATATCTCGGAATGGCTACAAAAATGCCATAATAGGTAGGTATGGTGGCTATTTTGAGGAATGACATATGGTGGGTTTAATGCAACATCGAAAGATGCGCGGTACTAGAGAGGCTAGCAATGGTGGAAGGGTGAGAGTGCGTATAATCCATGGACTCAACATTAGTCATAAAGAACTCACATACTTATTGCAAAAATTTATTAGCCATCAAAGCAAAGTACTACATGCGTGCTCCTAGGGGGATAGATTGGTAGGAAAAGATCATCGCTCGTCCCCGATAGCCAGTCATAAGGAAGACAATCAAAAAATAAATCATGCTCCGACTTCAGCACATAACGGTTCACCATACGTGCATGCTATGGGAATCACAAACTTTAACACAAGTATTTCTATCAATCCACAATTACCCACTAGCATGATTCTAATATCACCATATTTATATCTCAAAACAAATGCAAGGAATCAAACTTCTCATAATATTCCTCTTGGATGCCCATCATAATAGGACTAAATTTGTAACCTAAGCAAATTACCATGCTGTTTAAAGACTCTCAAAATAATATAAGTGAAGCATGAGAGTTCATCAATTTCTATAAAATAAAACCACTGCTGTGCTCTAAAAAGATATAAGTGAAGCACTAAAGCAACTACCTAGCTCAAAAGATATAAGTGAAGCACATAGCGTATTCTAATAAATTCACGATTAATGTGTGTCACTCTCAAAAGGTGTGTACAGCAAGGATGATTGTGGAAAACTAAAAAGAAAAGACTCATATCTTACAATACGCTCCAAGCAAAACACATATCATGTGGTGAATAAAAATATAGTCTCAAGTAAATTTATCGATGGATTGAAGACAAAAGAGGGGATGCCATCCGGGGCATCCTCAAGCTTAGATGCTTGGTTGTCCTTGAATATTACCTTGGGGTTCCTTGGGCATCCCCAAGCTTAGGCACTTGTCACTCCTTATCATGTAGTCCATCGAAACTTCACCTAAAACTTGAAAACTTCACAACACAAAACTCAATAGAAAACTCATAAGCTCCGTTAGTACAATAAACCAAATCACCACTTAGGTACTGTTGTGAACTCATCCTAAATTTATATTGGTGTTATATCTACTGTATTCCAACTTCTCCATGATACATACCCTTCGATACTACTCATAGATTCATCAAAATAAGCAAACAACACATAAAAAACAGAACAGTCTGTAGTAATCTGGAATTTTCGTATACTTCTGTAACTCTTAAAATTCTGAAAATTTAGGACAACGTAGGGAATTTGTATATCAATATTCAAGGAGACTCAAGCGTCTAAGCTTGGGGATGCCCCGGAAGGCATCCCCTCTTTCTTCAACAAGTATCGGTATGTTTTCGGATTCGTTTTGTTCATGCGATATGTGCAAGTCTTGGAGCGTCTTTTGCATTTAGTTTTCACTTTTCTTTTATGCACCATGCTGGTATGAGATAGTCCTTGGTTGATTTATAGAATGCTCATTGCACTTCACTTATTATATCTTTTGAGTATGAATTTATAGAATGCTTCATGTGCTTCACTTATATCATTTGAAGTTTGGATTACCTGTTTCTCTTCACATAGAAAACCGCCATTTGTAGAATGCTCTTTTGCTTCACTTATATTTGTTAGAGCGCATGCATATCTTTTGTAGAAAGAATTAAACTCTCTTGCTTCACTTATATCTATTTAGATAGATGACAGGAATTGGTCATTCACATGGTTAGTCATAAAATCCTACATAAACTTGAAGATCGCTGAATATGATATGTTTGATTCCTGCAATAGTTTTGCGGTATAAAGATGGTGATATTAGAGTCATGCTAGTGGGTAGTTGTGGATTGTAGAAATACTTGTGTTGAAGTTTGTGATTCCCGTAGCATGCACGTATGGTGAACCGTTGTGTAACGAAGTTGGAGCATGAGGTATTTATTGATTGTCTTCCATATGAGTGGCGGTCGGGGACGAGCGATGGTCTTTTCCTACCAATCTATCCCCCTAGGAGCATGCGCGTAGTACTTTGTTTCGATGACTAATAGTTTTTTGCAATAAGTATGTGAGTTCTTTATGACTAATGTTGAGTCCATGGATTATACGCACTCTCACGCTACCATCATTGCTAGCCTCTTCGGTACCGTGCATTGCCCTTTCTCACCTCAAGAGCTGGTGCAAACTTCGCCGGTGCATCCAAACCTCGTGATATGATACGCTCTATCACACATAAGCCTCCTTATATCTTCCTCAAAACAGCCACCATACCTACCTATTATGGTATTTCCATAGCCATTCCGAGATATATTGCCATGCAACTTCCATCATCATATACATGAGTTGAGCATTCATTGTCATATTGCCTTGCATGATCGTAAGATAGCTAGCATGATGTTTTCATCGCTTGTCC
Organism: Triticum dicoccoides; assembly: GCF_002162155.2. Classification (NCBI taxonomy): domain Eukaryota; kingdom Viridiplantae; phylum Streptophyta; class Magnoliopsida; order Poales; family Poaceae; genus Triticum; species Triticum dicoccoides. The sequence continues at coordinate 347,794,557 of NC_041381.1, forward strand.
GTTTTTTGATATCTTTGCTATGCTAGATCATTGCACATCCCGGTACACCGCCGGATGCATTCATATAGAGTCATATCTTTGTTCCAGTATCGAGTTGTAAGTAAATAAAAGTGTGATGATCATCATTATAGAGCATTGCCCCATAAAAAAAGGAGAGGCCAAAGAAGCCTAAATAAAAAAGGGGGCCAAAGAAGCCCGCCCAAAAAAAGAAAAAAAGGGCAATGTTACTATCATTTTACCACACTTGTGCTTCAAAGTGGCACCATGTTCTTCATATACATAGTCTCTTGAGTTATCACTTTCATATACTAGTGGGAATTTTCATTATAGAACTTGGCTTGTATATTCCAACGATGGGCTTCCTCAAATGCCCTAGGTCCTGATGAGCAAGCAAGTTGGATGCACACCCACTTAGTTTCTAGTTTGAGCTTTCATACACTTATAGCTCATAGTGCATCCGTTGCATGGCAATCCCTACTCCTCGCATTGACACCAATTGATGGGCATCTCCATACCCCGTTGCTACGTCTTGAGCTTGCGTTGGTTTTCCCTGAAGAGGAAAGGGTGATGCAGCAATAGTAGCGTAAGTATTTCCCTCAGTTTTTGAGAACCAAGATATCAATCCAGTAGGAGGCTCCTCAAAAGTCCCACACACCTACACAAACAAACAAAGAACTCGCAACCAACACAATAAAGGGGTTGTCAATCCCTTCACGACCACATTGAAGGTGAGTAACACTACCCGCGTTATCCTTGTTATTTTTATTGCAACCTAAATCCTTTTCTGCAAGGTAAATCTTCAATGTGGTGTTACTCACCTTCTTTGTCCTCGAGCTGCTTCTTGGCACGGCCGAGCTCTTGCTCGGACCGCTCGAGATCCTGCTTCAATGCACCGACCTCCGCAGTCAGTGCGGCAGAGGTCAACAGCGCAGCCTGCAAACCCATATTGACATAATTTTTAGCAACCCTGCGTATATCTTCTTTAGATCCTCAGTCTGGCTTTTCTTTCCGAACACCGAACCAAGCATCAGGGGCTACTGTCTATGCGGTATTACATTACATAATTTTAACTTCTTACCTCAAAGCCTGTTAGAAGGCTACTGCAGGCTTCGGTCAGCCCGCTCTTGGCGAGCTGAACCTTCTGAATCACCGCACTCATGATAGTGCGGTGTTCTTCCTCGATGGAAGCGCCTTTGAGTGCCTCCAACAAATTGTCTGGCGCCTCCGGTTGGACGGGGGCCGCCGGTGTCACGGTCTTGCCCTTCTTGTGAAGGGGCCGCCTGCCGGACTCTGGAACCACTGCAGGTTCCGGCGTAGAATCCGGCGCAAAGTCCGGGAGGCTGCCTTGCGGCGCCTCCGGAGCCTCCTCCTGATGGGTCCTCTCCTGGGATCCCACCTCGGCGTCCTCAGCGGCGCGAGGGGTGGAGGCAGTCGAAATGGAATTCACATCCGACGAAGCCAACGACCCACTCGACGAAGCAGGGAGATCATCGTCGGCCGGACTGCAGGCAGTATGCGGCATTAGAAGGACACTATGTGACACAAAAGAAATTGCAGATCATTCAGGAATCCGGATACTTACGATCTCGCCTGAGGCCTGGCCCTTGAGGGCCACTCTTCATCGCCAACGCTGGTGTTGGCGGAGCCGTCCGGGGGAATAGTTCTTCCCCTCTTGGACCCTTCGGCCTCCCCTGTTGGGGAGGCCTTCCTCTTTCTCTCTCCCTCATCTGGGAGAGAGTCTTCTTCCTCCTCCTCATCTTCGGGGGAGGAATCCGCCTCGGAGTCGTCGGACACCTGAAAATGGGAACTCTTTCGAGTACCCATGGCCACCTTCTTGGCCTTCTTCTCCGGCACCACGTGCGGTGCCGGAACCAGCAGCCCCGCTAGACGGGCGTCCACTGGGTCTTCTGGCATGGGAGCCGGGCAGATGAGCTGCTCGGCCTTCTTCATCCATTCCTGTCAAAGGAAAAGGGAGATTGAAACCCGCTTAGGGTCGAACTATTAACGACAAGTGTCCCGTAAAGGGGTAAAATCACTTACCTCGTCGGCTGGACGCTGCAAGTGAAATTCGCGATCTTCCGTCGCGGACGCGGGGGCTTCGACACCCTTAAACAGCACTCTCCAGGCGCCTTCGTACGTCGTGTCGAAGAGCCCGCTCAGCGCCTGGTGCTGTGCCGGATCAAATTCCCACATATTGAATGCCCGTTCTTGGCATGGGAGAATCCGGCGAACGAGCATGACTTGGACCACATTGACAAGCCTGAGCTTCTTGTTCACCAGCTTCTGGATACAGGCTTGGAGTCCCGTCAGCTCCTTCGAATTACCCCATAGCAAGCCCTTCTCTTTCCAGGAGGTGGGCTGCATAGGGATACCAGATCTGAACTCGGGGGCCGCCGCCCACTTAGGGTCGCGCGGCTCGATGATGTAGAACCACCCCGACTGCCACCCCTTGACAGATTCCACGAAGGCCCCTTCGAACCAGAGGACGTTGGGCATCTTGCCCAACATGGCGCCTCCGCACTCCGCCTGCGTGCCCTTCACTACCTTCGGCTTGACGTTGAAGGTCTTGAGCCACAAGCCGAAGTGGGGCTGAATGCAGAGGAAGGCCTCGCACACAACGATGAACGCCGCGATGTTGAGGATGAAGTTCGGCGCCAGATCATGGAAATCCAGGCCGTAGTAGAACATGAGCCCCCGGACAAAGGGGTGAAGTGGAAAGCCCAGTCCGCGGAGGAAGTGGGGGAGAAATACGACCCTCTCATGGGGCCTGGGGGTGGGGATGAGCTGCCCCTTGTCGGGCAGCCGGTGCGCGATGTCGCCGGAAAGGTACCCGGCGCTGCGCAGCTTGGCGATGTGCTCCTCCTTAACGGTGGAGGCCAACCATTTACCTCCCGCTCCGGACATGGTCGGAGAAGGTTGAGATGAGATGCGCGAACTTGGGCGCTGGAGCTCGAGTGCGCGGAGATGGATAAGCAAAGGAGGAAGAAGGCGTAGGTGAAAAGGCGGATCCTTATCCCCTTATATAGGCGGACGAAGACTATACGTCCCCACCGGCCTGGTAAAACTCGCTTATCTCCCAAGCGCCACCATCAATGGCGCGGTTGGGTTACCCACGTCCGTATTGATGAGAATCCCGGAATAAGGGGAACACGATCTCTGCTTTGACAAGACGTGCCAAGGAAACCGCTTCGCTAAACGCGCTGAGGTGGTATAATAAAAAACGATTCAAGAAAAATCTTGGTAGTGGTATGACGTCATGCCGCAGAATACGTCAGCAGATTGAACTTGTGCACATATTATTCTCTCTACGGTGGAATGTGGAAATTATTTTGCAGAGCCGGACACTATCCTGGTGTTCACAATCTTCTATGGATTATTCAAAGGAGGAACCCGCCTTGCAATGCCGAACATTATGCGCGCCGGACTTATCGTCATTGAAGCCAGGTTCAGGGGCTATTGAGGGAGTCCTGGATTAGGGGGTGTCCGGACAACCGGACTATCATCGTCCGCCGGACTCTAAGACTACGAAGATACAAGATTGAAGACTCCGTCCCGTGTCCGGATGGGACTTTCCTTGGCGTGGAAGGCAAGCTTGGCGATACGGATATGTAGATCTCCTACCATTGTAACCGACTCTGTGTAACTCTAGCCCTCTCCGGTGTCTATATAAACCGGAGGGTTTTAGTCCGTAGGACACAACATCCATTACAACAATCATACCATAGGCTAGCTTCTAGGGTTTAGCCTCCTTGATCTCGTGGTAGATCCACTCTTGTAATACACATCATCAATATTAATCAAGCAGGACGTAGGGTTTTACCTCCATCAAGAGGGCCCGAACCTGGGTAAAACATCGTGTCCCTTGCCTCCTGTTACCATCCGCCTAGACGCACAGTTCGGGACCCCCTACCCGAGATCCGCCGGTTTTGACACCGACAGCGGGGCTACGGTTCGGGCGGGGTGGGCTGGCGGCTCGGGGCCTCAGCCTTTAAGGGGCCGGCCGGGTCGGAGTCCTGGGCGGACACGGCCCGGTAAGGCGGTTGACATTTTTATTTAAATAATTTTGACACGCAGAAAAACAAATCAAAGAAATACTAAACAGACACCAAAAATCCTGAAATAAATTTTCCCCGTCCTCTCAAAATATAGCGGACAAGGTGAACATTTTTTTGAGCCTCTAATGCAGTTTTGAAAAACACATTTTTTTCCTAATTCAAATAAAATAGCAATAAAACTCCGAATAAAATTCTTATTTGATTTTAATATTTTCCTCCAATATTTCTTTATTGTGGGGAAGTCATTTTATCCCCTCTCTTTTATTTTCATATAAGAAATATTTGCAGAGAAAAATAATTAAAACCAAATGATCCTCTTTCCAAAATTTGAGAAAACTCAAATATGAAAATAAAGAAATCCCCAACTCTCTCCGTGGGTCCTTGAGTTGCTTAGAATTTCTAGGATCAACCAAAATGCAATAAAATATGATATGCAATGATGATCTAATGTATAACATTCCAAATTGAAAATTTGGGATGTTACATACCTAGAACAAGTATGAAACTAGAAGTACTTTGTAGGTGTTGTTGGATAGGTTTGCAAGAATATAAAGAGCATGTAAATATAAATTAGGGGTTGTTTAGATAAAGAAGCAATAAAGCTAGTATAGCGAGTGTGGAAAAGTGGTGGTAGGAGTTGCGGAATTGTCCCTAAGCAATTGATTATTTTTCTAGACCGATAGCAAGTTTTATGTGGGAGAGGCCACTGCTAGCATGTCATCCCTGACTTGGAATTCTATGCACTTATGATTGTAACTATTAGCAAGCATCCGCAAGCACTAACGTTCATTAAGGTAAAACCCAACCATAGCATTAAGATATATCGGTCCCCCTTCAATCCCGTATGCATCAATTTCTATGCTAGGTTGAAGTTTCTGTCACTCTTGCCCTCCAATACATAGTCCTATCAACATACAACTAACCCTATGGTGTGATCCACGCGCGCGCTCATATGATGGGCACCAAAGGACAGCAACATAACCACGAGCAAATTAAACCAATCATAGTAATTCACCAATTACCGAAAGGACAATGAAAATCTACCCAGACATCATAGGATGACAACACATCTTTGGATAATAATATGAAGCATAAAGCACCATGTTCAAGTAGAGGGTACATCGGTTTGCGGGAGAGTGGACCATTGTAGATAGATAGGGGAAGGTGATGGAGATGTTGATGAAGATGACGGCGGTGTTGGTGTAGATCATGGTGATGATGATGGCCCCGGCGGCGTTCCGGTGCCACCGGGAGAGAGGGGGAGAGATCCCCCCCCTTCTTCTTCTTCCTTGACCTTCTCCCTAGATGGGAGAAGGGTTTCCCCTGGTCCATGGGATCCATGGTGTGGGAGGGGCGAGAGCCCCTCCGAGATTGGATTTGTCTCTTTGTTTCTGCGTTCCCGATTCTGCCCTTTCACCGTTTCTTATATACCCTGAGATCCGTAACTCCGATTGGATTGCAACCTTCAACACGCTTTTTTCGGAAATTAGCTTTCTTGCGGCAAAAGAAGAGCAGCAACCGCCTGACGGGGTGCCCACGAGGGTCAGGGGCGCACCCCACTGCCTCGTGGCCCCCTCAGGCATCGCCTCACATTGATTCTTCTTCCCAAAAATCATAAATATTCCAAAAATATTCTCCGTCCGTTTTTATCCTGTTTGGACTCTGTTTGATATGGGTTTTCTACGAAACATAAAACTTGCAATAAACAGGAACTAGCACTGGGTACTGGGTCAATATGTTAGTCCCAAAAATAGTATAAAAAGTGGCCAAAAGTATATGAAAGTTGTAGAATATGACATGGACCAATAAAAAATTATAGATACGACGGAGACGTATCAGCATCCCAAGCTTAATTCCTGCTCCCTCGAGTAGGTAAATGATAAAAAGATAATTTTTGATGTGGAATGCTACTTAGCATAATCTTGATCATATATCTAATCATGGCATGAATATTAAGACACGAGTGATTCAAAGCAATAGTGTATCATTTGACATTAAGACAATAATACTTCAAGCATGCTAACCAAGCAATTATGTCTTATCAAAATAACATAGCCAAAGAAAATTTATCCCTAAAAATCATATAGTTTGGTCATGCTTTATTTTCGTCACACAAAATGCTCCCATCATGCACAACATCAGTGACAAGCCGAGCAATTGGTTCATACATTTTAACGCACTTCAAAATTTTCAACCCTCACGCAATACATCAGCGCAAGCCATGGATATAGCACTATAGGTGGAATAGAATATGATGGTGGAGGTTTATATGAAGAAGACAAAAAAAGGAGAAAGTCTCACATCGACGCGGCTAATCAACGGGCTATGAAGATGCCCATCAACTAATGTCAACTAGTAAAAATGCATGTGCAATGCACGCCACCATGTATACCAAAGTGGCACCACGTGATATGTGTGGTAAGCAATCCAAACAATTCAAAAGAAAATGTATACCAAAGTGGTCGCTTCTTCGTCTAAAATATTGGTTTCAATTTATTGACCAAGAATTAAGTCATATTGATAGAAATAAGAAATAGAAAATAACAAAACCAATGTTTCTCCAAAAGAAAATCTGTTGTACCGCGTCTTGGACTAACCATCCCTTAGAGGGTATTGTTAAAAGAACTTTGATTCCTAACAAAATCGATGTAGTAGTGGCTTGATGAAAGCCGAGGGTCTTTAGTTTCGAGTGGCGAATGGACGAGTAACGCGTAAGAACCTGCCGTTGGAGGGGAACAACAACTCAAAACGCTTGCTAATACCCGTAAGCTGAGGAGCAAAAGGAGAAATCCGCCCAAGGAGGGGCTCGCATCTGATTAGCTAATTGGTGAGGCAATAGGTTACCAAGGCGATGATCAGTAGCTGGTCCAGCCCAGATTCCTACGGAAGGCAGCAACGGGGAATTTTTCACGGTAGAAGATTTGACAGCTCTCAATGTAACTTTTCATGGATATAACATCGATTTAGACTTCGTTAAGTCAGTTACAATATTATGCCGTTTAATTTTTTAGTTGGTTTATAAAAAAATCAAAGGAAACACATATGCACACGTATAGACATATATTTTTTCTTTTACAGACAATAGAAAAAAGGTGTACGATTTTTTTGAGACAACATGTATACGCACAAGTAAGGTTCACTTTTTTTTTTGAGATTTTCACTTTTTCTTTATTAATTGTCTGTGTACACACACACCCATTGACGTAGCCCAACAGGCCTGGCCTACTACAACACACTCGGCTACTGTTTGAGTACCACTTAGTGCCACATTGTTGCTTACGTCAACTATTGTTTGTCAATGCATTATCTGCAGCTTGATCTTCAAGAGAACCCCTTAAAAAAATATGGACCATCCGTCAGCCGAGTTCCATGATCTAGGTGGCACATATTTGACTGAAGAATAAGGCCTTGGTCCAATTCAGATATGTCTTTACCCGCTTTAGATATACCAAAACTACCAAATGTGGCAAGTGCGACATGATAAAGACAGACAAAAAAACAAAATTTTAGATTTATAGTAGGAATCAGCTAAAAAAAATAGATTCCGACAAAAATACAGTTTTTTATCAAACCTTGCTTCATGTTTGATGAGCAACCATACTGATCGACCACTGAACTGTCCATGCACCAACCTGAAAAGAAGAAGATTAATTCCTTCACCAAGCACATGTAGTGGTAACTAAATTATATTTATTATAAACCACATTCCATAAGCTTGTGTATGTGGTCACTACAACTCATATTTCTCTGCCCAGTTATGGACTGCGCACTGCTACTATTCGCATGGTTTTCTCTCTTAGCCCGTTTGTACTCGTGATTCCTATGTAAATAAGCTTCTCTTTGATTTGGAGTCATCTGCAAGTCTTTATTCCGATCACGGAAACGCTTACGGTGTGCATGATTCATTGATATATCTCTTGGTTCAACAAAATAATTATTTAGCGCTGAAAATTTAGCAACCAAAAGATACGTCATGTACAAAGTAAATATAAATCTTAATCAATCTTCAGGAACATGATTTGAGTCGAAAGATGTAGAACCTTGTTTCGCTTTTGATGCCGTCGTTGAATTAACCACTGGGACATTCGTAATATTTTTAAAAGGCCTCCGTGCTTCCAACTGTATGCATTGTTCTCCATAGTTATCTGCATTCATGTGATGAGCATACATAATTGTTTGCATCCTTCATATGATTAACCCTGTTTCTACTCTTTTTTTTATACATATGAGAGACCACAAAAGGTATTTATATTGTCTGCTTAGAATAGGAAACCACATGACTACAGATTGTGTACCTCTATGTTAGGGGAAAACTTATGTGGTACCTAGGACTGATGAAGGAGAAGCAAATGGGCTGGTATTTGCAACAGAATGCCGACACAGAGTCATGCGGGCTGGCAAGGTTGATCGTTAGAAGTTGCCAACTCAAATCTGCAGGACAGGCTTGAACAACACATTAGGTTATTAGGTAAATTAAAACTAAGAGCATGAATTTCACAAATTTAATGCTTTGATTGACAATATATACTCTCGTGTAGACATACAAAGTTATGAGACATGTACTGACTGAACTTGTAGTTCAGTTCAGCTCTGATGAAATTATGGAGCCGCAGTTTTTTAGTCTCTAATATCATCAATAAATAAAGAAAATATACCGCACAAAAGAAAAAGATAACACTTATGGGCATTTTTATTCCACGTAACAATTCATTTATCACCTGTGGGGATCATATGTAAATTTATCAAATGAGTATAACTTCTGAACATATCAACTCAAAAAAAAAATCAAAACATTATATAAGGAACCAAGAACCAGCTAACAAGAATACAAAAGTATGACTATGACCATTCCAATTATACATCCGATTCTGGTATGCAGCTTCACAACCGCACATTAATCCTTTGCCTTCTGCTCGTCTCTATCTCTTCATAACAGTTAGGGCAAATACACAAACACCTTGTGTGCAAAAAAATGCATACCCTCCACAAGGGACAGAAAATGCCATCATTCCGTGTTGATTTGTAACATGGAGAGAATAGATAGTTCTCTGCGAGAAACATCAACTTCCACGGTAATCTCATATGAGAAAAAGATCAAGAAAATCGGAACCAAGGGGAAAAGAGGGATAGCTATACAGCAGACTCACCTGCAGGTTACGCACTTCTGCTCCTCCCAGCCTAGATCCCACGGCCACGGGTTGCAATCACTCAAAAGTAGTACCAAGACGATGAAAACAGAATCACGGTAGACAGCAGGTGGAGGTGGCGGCAGGGTGTGGAGGGGATGGAGAAGCTGCTATTTCGTGCGCTGGTTCGTGTTGGTTCCCAGGATGGGTTTCGCGCGGGGTTGTTTTGATTTTACAAACAGAGAGTCACGTGAGGAGCCATCGCGAACGTCCGAGAAACTCCACAGGTGGGAAGAGGTGGGCGAATCCAACAAAGATGGACCGTCGGATTTGGTATATTAGCATGTGATGGAGGGTGGATGTTAATACAAAGAAAGAAATCGACAGTTGGGATTGATCTCATATCCCTCTGGCGGGAAAGAATGGAGCCGAGGTGGTAAATCCAAATTTGAAACTGGTACATTATAGGGGTAGAGATGTGAGGAGTAGGGATTGCCATGCAACGGATGCACTAAGAGCTATAAGTTTATGAAAGCTCAAACTGGAAACTAAGTGTGTGTGCATCCAACTTGCTTTCTCATGAAGACCTCGGGCGATTGAGGAAGCCCATCATTGGAATATACAAGCCAAGTTCTATAATGAAAATTTCCCACTAGTATATAAAAGTGAAAGCATAGGAGACTCTCTCTATGAAGAACATGGTGCTACTTTGAAGCACAAGTATGGTAAAAGGATAGTAGCATTGACCCTTCTCTCTTTTTCTCTCATTTTTTCTTTTTTCTTTTTTTATATTTTTATTTTTTGGTGGGCTTCTTTGGCCTCTTTTTTATTTGGGCTTCTTTAGCCTCTTTTATTTTTCATAAAGTCCGGAGTCTCATCCCGACTTGTGGGGGAATCATAGTCTCCATCATCCTTTCCTCACTCGGGCAATGCTCTAATAATGATGATCATCACACTTTATTTACTTACAACTCAATATTACAACTCGATATCTAGAACAAAGATATGACTCTATATGAGTGCCTCTGACAGTGTACCGGGATGTGCAATGATCTAACATAGCAAAGATATCAAAAAATGGACAAGCCATGAAAACATCATGCTAGCTATCTTACGATCATGTAAGGCAATATGACAATGAAGGCCCAAGTCATGTATATGATGATGATGAAAGTTGCATGGCAATATATCTCGGAATGGCTATGAAAATGCCATGATAGGTAGGTATGGTGGCTGTTTTGAGGAATATATAAGGAGGCTTATGTGTGATAGAGTGTGTCGTATCACGGGGTTTGAATGCACCGGCGAAGTTTGCACCAACTCTCGAGGTGAGAAAGGGAAATGCACGGTTCCGTAGAGGCTAGCAAATTGCGAAAAGGTTGGAGTGCGTATAATCCATGGACTCACATTAGTCATAAAGTACTCATATACTTATTGCAAAAGTTTATTAGCCCTTGAATCAAAGTACTACTACGCATGCCCCTCGGGGGATAGATTGGTAGGAAAAGACCATCGCTCGTCCCCGACCGCCACTCCTAAGGAAGACAATCAAAGAAACACCCCATGCTTCAAATTTGTCACATAACGATTGCCATACATGCATGCTACGGGACTTGCAAACCTCAACACAAGTATTTTCTTAATTTCACAATTACTCAACTAGCACGACTCTAATATCACCACCTTTATATCGCAAAACTATTGGAAGGAATCAAACATATCATATTCAGTGATCTACAAGTTTTATGTAGGATTTTATGACTAACTATGTGAATGATCATTTCTTGTCATCTCTCTAAATAGATATAAGTGAAGCAAGAGAGTTTAGTTCTTTCTACAAAAGATATGCCCATGCTCTAACAAATATAAGTGAAGCAAAAGAGCACTCTACAAATGGCGGTTTTCTATGTAAAGAGAAACAGGCAATCCAAACTTCAAATGATATAAGTGAAGCACATGAAGCATTCTATAAAGCCATTGAGGGAGTCCTGGATTAGGGGGTGTTCGGATAGCCGAACTATCATCGTTGGCCGAACTCCAAGACTATGAAGATACAAGATTGAAGACTTTGTCTCGTGTCCGGATGGGACTTTCCTTGGCGTAGAAGGCGAGCTTGGCGATACGGATATGTAGATCTCCTACCATTGTAACCGACTCTGTGTAACCCTAGCCCTCTCCGGTGTCTATATAAACCGGAAGGTTTTAGTCCATAGGACGAACAACAATCATACCATAGGCTAGCTTTTAGGGTTTAGCCTCCTTGATCTCGTGGTAGATCCACTCTTGTACTACCCATATCATCAATATCAATCAAGCAGGAGTAGGGTTTTACCTCCATCGAGAGGGCCCAAACCTGGGTAAAAACATCGTGTCCCTTGTCTCCTGTTACCATCCGCCTAGACGCACAGTTCGGGACCCCCTACCCGAGATCCGCCGGTTTTGACACCGACATTGGTGCTTTCATTGAGAGTTCCTTTGTGTCGTCACCTATAGGCCCGATGGCTCCTTCATCAACAACTACGCGGTCCAGGGTGAGACTTTTCTCCTCGGACAGATCTTCGTATTCAGCGGCTTTGCACTGCGGGCCAATTCGCTTGGCCATCTGGAGCAGATCGAAAACTACGCCCCTGGCCATCAGGTTAGATTTGGAAATTTGAACTACACAACCGACATCCGCGGAGACTTGATCTTCGACAGATTCGAGCCACAGCCGAGCGCGCCGCACTTTCACGATGGGCATGATCTAGCTCTGCTGCCAGACAGTGCCCTGGAGGCCGCACACGAGTCCGCTCCGACCCTTAACTCGGAGCAGACTGCGCCAATCGAGGATGGGTGGCTAGACACCGCCTCGGGGGCCGCCACCTCTACGACGATGGAGCCGAATACCAACCCAGTCCCTTGTGAAGCTCGTGACTCCGAGGTGCCGGACTCCTTGCCGGACTCCGAACCTCCCGCGCCCCTACCAATCGAATCCGATCGGGCGCCGATCATGGAGTTCACCGCTGCGGACATCTTTCAGCACTCGCCTCTTGGCGACATCCTGAATTCGCTAAAGTATCTCTCGTTATCAGGAGAGCCCTGGCCGGACTACAGTCAGGACGGTTGGGATGCGGACGACGAAGAAATTTAAAGCCCACCCACCACCCACTTTGTAGCCACTGTCGACGACCTAACAGACATGCTAGACTTCGACTCTGAAGACATCGACGATATGGACGACGATGCCGGAGACGACCAAGAACTAGCGCCCACGGAGCACTGGAAAGCCACATCAACTCACGACGTATACATGGTGTATACACCAAAAGGAAGCGATAACGAGGAACAAGGGGACGCGGCGGAGGATAATTCCCCCAAAAAACAGACAAAACGGCGACGCAAGCGCCGCCCGAAGTCCCGCCTCGATAACAACAGCACCCACACAGACCCAGCCGTAGAGCAGGGCGAACCAGTGGACGACGAACATGCCACCAAGCAACCGTCCGAACAGGATGAACTGGACGAGCAACCCATCCACGGCGAACACAACAGTCCAGGCGATCTCATGCCGGACACATCACCGGAGCATAAGAACCTCCACAAAAGGCTCGTCGCCACTGCAAGAAGTTTGAAGAAGCAGAAGCGGGGGCTCAAAACAGCGGAGGACATACTCAGAATGAGATGGAGCAAAGTACTCAAGACCGCAGATAAATACAGCGATAGTCACGAAGCAAAGAGCTACCCGAAGCGTAGGCTGCTGCCCAAATTTGACGAGGAGGCCGTAGAGCCCCCACAGTCAAAAAAAAAAGAGGATGCCTGGTCGGATAGACGACCACATGGCAAGCAAGGAGCGGCAAGCGGCGCCGCACACAAGCCGGCACACGATCCATATAAGGATCCTCGCAAAAAGGATGGCCCAGTCAGGTCCATATATGGGCCAAGAAAGAAGGCTCCAGGGAGCAACACAGCGCGTCGAGTGTTCGAAAATAACGGTACACCCAAATACAGGGGCGCCGCACACCCCCTATGTTTCACCGATGAGGTACTGGATCATGAATTCCCAGCGGGATTCAAGCCCGTAAACATAGAGGCATACGATGGAACAACAGACCCCTGAGTCTTGATTGAGGATTACATCCTACACATACATATGGCCAGAGGAGATAATCTCCATGCCATAAAATACCTACCCCTCAAGCTCAAAGGGCCAGCCCGGCATTGGCTCAAAAGCCTCCCAGAGAATACCATCGGAAGTTGGGAAGAGCTCGAGGATGCGTTCCGAGCAAATTTTCAGGGGACTTATGTCCGCCCTCCGAATGCAGACGATTTAAGTCACATAACTCAACATCCCGGAGAGTCAGCACGCAAATTCTGGAACAGGTTCCTCACCAAAAAGAACCAAATAGTCGACTGTCCGGACGCCGAAGCCTTAGCAGTTTTTAAACATAACGTCCGAGACGAATGGCTCACCAGACAACTCGGCCAGGAAAAGCCAAGGACAATGGCCGCACTAACAAGCCTCATGACCCGCTTTTGCGCGGGAGAAGATAGCTGGCTGGCAAGATGTAGCACCAGCGACCCGAGTACATCCGAGATCAGGGATGGAAACGGGAAACCACGACGCAGAAAAGATCAGCGCCGGACTAAGGAAAATGGCCCAAAGAGCACGGCGGTCAACGCCGGGTTCAAAAGCTCTCGGCCGAACAACAAAACACTACCTCTTAAGGACAACAGTGACGACCTATCCAACCTAAACAAAATCTTGGATAGGATATGTCAAATTCATAGTACCCCCGGGAGGCCTGCAAATCATACCCACAGAGATTGTTGGGACTTCAAGCAGTCCGGCCGACTTAACGCCGAACACAAGGGGCTCGACACACCAAGCGAGGACGACGATGACGAACCCCACAAGCAGAGCACCAGAAGACAAAAGAACTTCCCACAAGAAGTCAAAACAGTGAATTCACTTCAAGTGATAACAAGGAAAAATAGGGCGGCACCTACTAAAGTACGCGCCGCACGGTCCACCCCTGCGGAGTCCCGAAATTGGATGTCAAACCAATTACTTTCGACCATCAGGATTACTCCAGAAGTATTCGAAACGCAGGATGGACTGCTTTGATATTGGATCCTATAATCTACGGACTACAATTTACACAAGTCCTAATGGATGGCGGCAGCGATATAAACATGCTATACCAGGACACAATCCGCAGAATGGGGATAGACCCTACCAAAATTCGCCATAGCAATACTTCCTTTAATGGAGTACCGCAAGGCCCTTATACCAATTGTACGGTCTCTTTACTACTAGAAGTCGTATTCGGTTCATCCGACAACTTCCGTCGCAAGAAGCTAATCTTCCATATCGCCCCATTTAAAAGTAGCCATCAAGCACTATTGGGACGCGAAGCTTTCACTCGCTTTAACGCAATATCGCATTACGCGTCTCTTACACTTAAAATGCCCAGACCACGCGGTATCATCTCATTAAAAGGTCATTTAGACCCCGGACACGGTTAGACGAGTCCGGTATGAATAAACAAGGGGCTTATTAGCCGCATACCCCTTCACAAGGGGCTGCACGCATGAACAATGAGAGCCAATAAAGCTCAATTTTATCCTTTAAATCATACTCTGTTTTAAATACATCTTTCGCACGATATTTTTCCAAACTAAGTTCCTCTTTTTTCACAGATGAACTACGTGCTACACCCATCCAGGATACAGCACAACGGAGACATAGGTGCAGACGTGCAGTAGGGACCCGTTACAAGGATTCTTTTCAGATTAAGACCCCGCATAAACCTTTTTTACTGTCTCTTATTGATACACATCCCCCAGTTTCTTATCATAACTGAGGAGGAGGCTGGCATTTTGGCATCGGCCGTGCCAGAAGTTTTTGCGCGTACCTGGACACTAGGGGCTTAGGGCATTGTTCTGCCCGTTATCATAAAGACCGAATACCTCAGGGAGTGTTCGGCGTCTCAAGTTAGGCCTTATATGCATCAGCTTCGAATCATGTCTTTGGTCAAATGTTGGGTTTGCCCGGCTCCTGTGTTTTGCTACCTTACGTTCCGCTCTATCGGCTAACGCGGCACCAGGAGAACTACTGCGATTGCGCCCCGGTTCGGCCGGGCGAGCGCCTCAGTAGAGAAAACCGAAAACTGACTGTCATGATATAGCGAGAGACTGGTCAACCACTCGATCGACCACCGGAATGTTTAGAATTCCTCCGCTTTGACGAAGGACCGTTTCCCGGACAGGCACACACGCGCCCCGAGTTCGGAGAGCGCGGTGCCCCCAGGGGCTATATAGTAGCCCCACCATCGAACTCCTATGGCTAAGTGAAAGTGATAAAGCATTATAGTCCGGTTGCCTAGTTTGCTATGCTATCACCTCCTTCACAGGACCAAGACATTGGATTAAGTGTGAAAATGCACTTTTTTTGCAAACAACCCCGCACTATGTGTGTGTGGGGGCTGAAGCCGAAGACTGCCATCTTTTAGGTTATATATATATACATTAACGGCCGCACAGGAGATATTTCAATACTTGAACGCACAAGTATAAAAAGCCCTTATATTATAAATATGGTTTTCCAAATCATACATGTCATTTGAACATAACGTTTTTCGAGCACTGCGACTCAATTAAACGAGCGCCCTGTAGGACTTCCTCAAAATAGTGCTCGGCGGGTAATCGGTTTCTATCCGAATCCCTGGATGCAACAGCGGTGGCGTCCATCTCCGCCCAGCATGTTTTGACACGGGCGAGAGCCATCCGTGCACCCTCTATGCATGTCGACCGCTTCATCGCCTTGATATGCGACACCGCATCAAGGAATTGCTGCACTAAGCCAAAATAACTCTTCGGCTTGGGCCTTTCCGGCCACAAATGAGCCATGACATCCTTCATGGCAAGTCCGGACAACCTATTCAGCTCAGCCCACTCAGCCAACCGATCGGTTAACAGAAGTGAACGCTCTGGACTATGGAATTGAGACCAAAAAAGCTCTTCCATTTCGTGATCCTTTTGGCTTCGGAAGTGCACGACTGCGTCCGCCGCACTCGCCACCAAATTCATATAAGGATCCTCCGCACCCCACAACTGGCCCAACTGAGCATACTTTGGATCCGTGAACTTCCTACGCAGCAGAAAGGGCTTTCCAGCCGCAATGTCTCCGGCCTGACGCAGCTCCTCCTTTATAGCCCTCATTGCAGAACGGACATCCTTGGCTTCGGCTGTGGCCTTCTTCAGGTCCTCTTGCCCCGCTCGGCGTTCTCTTTCAAGAACCTCATAGCGGTCGGTAGCATCCTTCAGCTTCACGGCCATTTCGGCCATCTCCTCCCTGCTTCGGCAGTGAGCAGCCTTTTCGGCTTTTAGCTCTTCGGCTGCCTTCGAGGCAGCCGCATCACTCCTTCTGGCTTGCTCCTTGGCTCGAGCAAGCTCTGCCCGAAGGCCCTCCATAGCAGCGGTGCCATCTACGTCAAGCATACATGTTGTAAGGCGTGGGCATCAGCTCCCTTACCAGGTGACCGCGGAGAAACTACCCACCTTGTGACTCGTCAAGTCGCTTATTGACCAATGTGATGTCCGCATCCGCGACGTCCAGTTGCCGCTTCAGTTCGGCAACTCTATCAGTCCGGCTAGCCACCGAACGCTCCGCCCCCTGAATAGGAACGACGACATCTTAACACTGAGATTATGATCCTCGGCACGCTATCACTTCTGACAATGTACCAAGTCTCAGGGGCTACCATCTATACAGGGCGCACTCTATGTGCAAAACTGTCAAAAGACGCCCTCTCAAGCAGATCCTTCAGCTCCTCCGGCTGTACACCAGTTGGTGCCGAAATCTCCGGCTCCGCCGGACTCGGGGAGACCCTCCGCGATGACACCTCAGGGTCATCCGCCCCGCCTGAGGGCGCGGCAGATGGAGGCGTCTCGCTCTCCATCATCTCCGGACGAAGATCCCCCAAAGACGAGCTCTGCTGAGAAGGGCTGAGATCCGAACTACAAGGTAAGAACTTCGGTTATCCTCAGAAATAAAAACAGGGATGTCCCTCATTACGAAACTCCCCTTTTCCTACTTACGGCTCGCTGGAGGGCTGATTCCCTAGGGGAAATAGTGTGGCCGGGGCTTCTCCTGGCGCAGGACCCTCCGGTGAAGATTCCTTCCCCCGCTTTGAGGCCTTGGCCACCGGATCTTCGGAAGCGGTCCTCTTCCCTCCCTGGAGGGAGGGATTCTCGATCCCCCCTTTCTTGAGAGCCTCCTTAGCAGAGGCAGTAGTTTTCCTGTCTTCCCCTTCACCCACTTCTGAAGGTGCAACCTCCAGCATCTTGACTAACACGGGATCCGGCGTGGTCTCCGGGAGGGGGGCCGGACACCGTATCAGTTTTGCTTGCGCTATCCACTCCTGTTCAAGGGATAGCTGGTTAAAAGGCAAGTCCATGATAAATAAACGATCAACATGTCCGGGCACAGGACTACTTACTTGAGTATCCGGGCGATTGCAGCTTAGGCCGGCGTCCTCGGTCAAGGCCGGACACATCTCTTGTGATCCGAAGAACAGTTTATACATCTCCACGGGTGTCGTACCCATGAAGTGTTGGAGAGCTCACGGTCCCTCCGGATTAAATTCCCACAGACTGAGGGGGCGACGTTTGTAGGGCAGAAGGCGTCGAATCAGCATGACCTGCGTCACTACGACCAGATTGATCTCCCTCTCTTGGAGGTCTCGAATCCGGCCCTGCAATATTGGTACGTCCTTGGACGGCCCCCAGTCAAGCCCTTTGTTGACCCATGATGTCAGCCATTGTGGAGGGCCCGAGCGAAAGGCAGGTGGCGGCACCTGCCTGCTGCCCCTAGGAGCGGTGATATAGAACCACTCCCGTTGCCACAAGCCGAGCTCCTCTTGAAAAGAGCCCTCGGGCCATGGAGCATCGGCCCTCTTACTTATAACTGCCCCTCCGCACTCTGTCTGTCGCCCCCCGATCATCTTCGGCTCCACGTTGAAAGTCTTGAGCCATAAACCGAAGTGAGGGGTAGTGCGGAGGAAGGCTTCGCAGACAACAATGAACGATGAGATATGGAGGATGGACTCCGGAGCCAAGTCATGAAATTCCAGTCCATAGTAAAACATGAGCCCTCTCACGAAGGGATCCATCGGGAAGCCTAAACCCCGACGGAGGTGAGACACGAACATGACGCTCTCACCAGGCTTGGGAGTGGGAATGACTTGCCCTTGGGCGGGCAACCTATGCGAAATCTCATAGGTTAGGTACCTGGCGTCTCTCAGCTTTAGCACATCCTCTTCCGTGACGGAAGAGGGCAGCCACCGGCCCTGAAGGTCGGAGCCGGAAATCGTCGAAGGTCCAAAGCACCCGAATCTGGAGCCTTGGGTGTTGGAACTCGGGGCGAGGGGCGGATTCGATTGAGGATTGAAGAAAAGGAACAGGCCTTGGTCTCATTATAAAGGGGTAGAATACCGAGAGCCATCCCCGTGACCGTTTGGAACTCGCCTTCGATGGAGGAGGCGTGGTAACGGGTGCGGTTGGGTTACCCACGTCTGTACTGATGGGAATCTCGGAATAAGGGGAACACGATCTCTGCTTCGACAAGACGTGCCAAGGAAACCGCTTCGCTAAACGCGCTGAGGTGGTATGATAAAAACGATTCGAGTAAAGGCTTGGCCGTGGGTGACGTCACACCACGAAATACATCAGCAGATTGAACTTGTGTGAATATTATTCTCTCTACGGTGGTATGTGGAACTTATTTTGCAGAGCCGGACACTATCCTGGTGTTCACAATCTTCTATGAAATTATTCGGAGGAAGAACCCGCCTTGCAATGCCGAAGACAATATGCGCGCCGGACTCATCGTCATTGAAGCCTGGTTCAGGGGCTACTGAGGGAGTCCTGGATTAGGGGGTGTCCGGATAGCCGAACTATCATTGTTGGCCGGACTCCAAGACTATGAAGATACAAGATTGAAGACTTCGTCCCGTGTCCAGATGGGACTTTTCTTGGCGTAGAAGGCAAGCTTGGCGATACGGATATGTAGATCTCCTACCATTGTAACCGACTCTATGTAACCCTAGCCCTCTCCGGTGTCTATATAAACCGGAGGGTTTTAGTCCATAGGACGAACAACAATCATACCATAGGCTAGCTTCTAGGGTTTAGCCTCCTTGATCTCGTGGTAGATCCACTCTTGTACTACCCATATCATCAATATCAATCAAGCAGGAGTAGGGTTTTACCTCCATCGAGAGGGCCCGAACCTGGGTAAAAACATCGTGTCCCTTGTCTCCTATTACCATCCGCCTAGACGCACAATTCGGGACCCCCTACCCGAGATCCGCCGGTTTTGACACCGACAGCCATACTCAAAAGATATAAGTGAAGTGCAATGAGCATTCTATAAATCAACCAAGTACTATCTCATACCAGCATGGTGCATAAAATAAAAGTGAAAACTAAATGCAAAAGACGCTCCAAGATTTGCACATATCACATGAATGAAACGAATCCGAAAACATACCGATACTTGTTGAAGAAAGAGGGGATGCCTTCTGGGGCATCCGCAAGCTTAGACGCTTGAGTCTCCTTGAATATTTACTTGGGGTAGTGCCTTGGGCATCCCCCAAGCTTGAGCTCTTGCCTCTCCTCCTTTTCCTCATATCGAGACCTCCTCAATCTTCGAACACTTCATCCACACAAAACTTGAACAGAAAACTCGGTAAGATCCGTTAGTATAATAAAGGAAATCACTACTCTAAGTACTGGTGCAAACCAATTCATATTTTCTTTTTGCATTGTAGCTACTGTAATATAACTTTTCCATGGCTTAATCCACTGATTGAAATTGATAGTTTCATCAAAACAAGCAAACTATGCATCAAAAACAGAATCTGTCTTAAATAGGGCAGTCTGTAGTAATCTGAACATTCACCATACTTATGGTACCCCAAAAATTCTGCCAAAATTACAAAAAATAAACAATTTTTATAGAAAGACAGTGCAACAAGTTTCAGAACCGTTTGACGTTCCAGTAAAACATGTAAGATCTCACACTACAGCCAAAGTTTCTGTCCTGCACCGCACAAACAAACAAGCATTGTAAACATCCTAAAGGCAAACCTTGGCACATTATTTTTATAATACAATGGAATTGTACAAGGGGATAATTATTTTTGATGAAAAGTTTCTGTAATTAAGATCCACAAAGTTTCTGTGAGCATGAACAAAGTTCAAGGAGCTCTCCCACTTCAACAATGCTTGTCTCTCTCACTTTCACTTTCCTTTTTGAAAAGTTTTGGGTACCCCTCTTTATTTTTTTTGTTTTTAAACTTTATGAAAGCACACAACCGAAATAAATGACTTTCTAAAACATCCGGGTTGTCTCCCGAGCAGCGCTTTCTTTAAAGCCATTAAGCTAGTGTAGCGACCAGACCTCAAACAGTATGATCTTTATGCATCAGTGTCATCCCTGGATCGGTAATGCTGACATGCACAGTACTCGAAGGATTTATAACAGAGTAGCAATCACACACTTATTACATCGAATGTCTCAAAACAGAACTTATTACAATAAATATGGCTTAAGGCCGTCTAAAACGATAACAACGGAAGGCTTGGAAGATAAGCGACTCCATCAACTCCAACGGCATCACTGAGTATAAGATCACGACCTAAGGCACCTTACTCGTCGTCTGAAAAGTCTGCAACATGAACGTTGCAGCCCGAAAATGGGCCAGCACATGGAAATATGCTGGCAATGTAACACACAGAGAGTAATGAACAGAATAATGCTATACTACATGCATATATGGCTGGTGGAAAGCTGTATGGTTACAGTTTTGCATAAAGCCAATTTTTCCCTACTACAAAGAAATAAATTTTATTTAACTATCATGGTGGTTGTTAAACATTTAGAAGGGTACTCCAACTCAATCCCAATTAAGCATCATCATTAACCCAACAAAATTTAATTAAGTAACATGATGTGATTCACATGATAATCCAAGTACTAGATACTCAAAACATCCATAACCGGGGACACGGCTAACCATGATTAGTTTATACACTCTGCAGAGGTTTGCGCACTTTTCCACGCAAGACTCAATCTCCTTCGCTTGATTTCTCGCACTACAAGGTGTTTGAGAAATGGATGACCGAGACACAGTCTTTCAGAAGCATTAACTCTCTACTCCGGGTAGACAGTACCAACCGACATCCCTACATCTGCTAGTCTACCTCTTCAAGAGCTCACGCAACTTAATCAACTATGATAGAGCCCATAGTAGCTTGCGGCTTCACACGGAAGTTTCTAGCATGAATAATCTCATGATCCCTTTGAGCCTGGGTGGCGGTCCATAGGAGAATCACACGGTACCCCGGGATTTCCAAAAATACAGGCAACACTGGGTTCCCTAGGTGCCTCAATCCACCCAGATGCGAATTTAAGTTTCCACCTTAAGTAAACCATTAATTAACAATCTCACATCTGTCATGGATACACTCACCCAATCCACGTCTACTAGCATAGCATGGCAATATAAGCAAACGTAGAAGGAACTCCCAAAGGTTTGATAATAAACAGGTAATAGGTTCTACCTCATCTTCTTCCCAAAACCCACATATTAATCAGATCCTAACCATGCAATTGTTCGAGGATTGATCTAATGCAATAAAACTGGGTAGTAAAGAGTTATGATCAAAGTGTTACTTGACTTGCTGATGATCCATGAAACCTAGAGATTCGAAGTAGCAAGCGAGCACTCCGGGTACTCTATCACAAACAAACAAGCATACAATAAGCACTCCATCTAATGCACAGGTAAAAACTCAAATAAGAGATCTAACCAGAAAGTTCAACTTAAGAACTCCAGTTTGCAAAAAGAATCAAATCAAACGGAGCAACGAAAATCAAACGGCGAAAGAAACAAGCTTCGTTTTACTATTCTGGACCTAGGTCAAATTTTACAGTAGCAAAAACTTGTTTGAAATGGTTAAACGGAAAGAGGGTTTCGAGACGAAACTCTAGGCGCTTTAATCGCCTGATTCCGATAAACGAGCGAAAAGTTATACTAAAACAAAAATCGAATCAGAAATCGCGATCAGAAATAATCGCGGAAGATCCGAGAAAAAGAAAAACGGACGAACAGGCTAACAAACGAATGTTCGCTGTTTGCGGCTAAACGACGAAAACCGTTCGTTAAAACGAACGTACGGACGAACGTCCGCTAAATAGACTAAACTGGAAAAAAAATAAACCGAACCGGATCTAATAAAAAAATGAATCTAGGGTTTCGAAAAAAAACCAATCGGTTTTATTAGAAAACCGGCAGCTACCTCGGGGTGCGGATCGGCGGCGGCGGCAGCTACTCCGGCGGCGGGGTGGCGGCAGTTGGCGGTGACGGGGTCCGGCGGCGGCGGCGCGGTGGCGGGCTAGGGTTTTGGGGCGGCTCGGGCTAGGCTCCCCCGGCATATAAAGGCCGGTCGGGCTAGAGTCCGGGTTGGGTACGGCCCGGCTAGGTCGGTATCTTAAAAAAAACATTACATGCAGAAAAACAAATAAAAGAAATACTAAACGGACTCCAAAAATCCCGAAATAAATTTTCCCCGACTTCTAAAATCAAGCCGGACAAGATGAACATTTATTTGGGGCCTAAATGCAATTTTGAAAAGCGCTCATTTTTCCTAAATTCAAATAAAAATAGCGATAAACTCCAAAATAAAATCTTGTTTGATTTTATTGTTAAATCCTCAATATTTCTTTATTTTGGGAAAGTCATTTTATTCCCTCTCACATATTTTTGCAATAGAAATTATTGAAGATAAAATAAATAAAATCAAATGATCCTATTTTCAAAATTTGAGAAAACTCAAATATGAAAATAATGAAATCCCCAACTCTCTCCGTGGGTCCTTGAGTTGCGTAGAATTTCTAGGATCGAGTCAAAATGCAATAAAATATGATATGCAATGATGATCTAATGTATAACATTCCAAATTGAAAATTTGGGATGTTACAAATCTACCCCCCTTAAGATGAATCTCGCCCTCGAGATTCGGGTTGGCTAGAAAATAGGTGAGGGTGGTCCTTCAGTAGATCTTCCTCTCGCTCCCAGGTGGCTTCATCCTCTGTATGGTGGCTCCACTGAACTTTGCAAAACTTGATAACCTTGCTGCGGGTGACTCGGCTGGCATATTCGAGAATCTTGACTGGCTTCTCCTCGTAGGTCAAATCACTGTCCAACTGAATCGCTTCCAGTGGCACTATATCTATTAGCGGTATATCAGCCATCTCTGCGTGGCACTTCTTCAACTGGGAAATGTGGAACATATCGTGAACTCCTGACAATCCTTCGGGCAATTCCAATCCGTAGGCAACTTCCCCCATACGCTCCAAAACTTTGTATGGTCCCACAAAACGTGGCGCTAACTTCCCCTTAACTCCAAAGCGCTTAACTCCTCGAAGTGGAGATACACGAAGATAAACTCTGTCTCCGACTTTGTAAACTGTCTCCTTGCATTTAGAATCTGTGTAGCTCTTCTGCTTGGACTGGGCTACCTTGAGCCTATCACGAATCAACTTTACCTTCTGTTCAGACTCTTTAATCAAATCTGGTCCAAACAACTGACGGTCTCCAACTTCATCCCACAACAACGGTGTCCTGCACCTCCTTCCGTACAAGGCATCAAAAGGGGCCATCTTCAAACTGGATTGATATCTGTTGTTGTAAGAGAACTCTGCATATGGCAAAGTGTCGTCCCAACTAGATCCATAATCTAGTGCACAAGCTCTCAGCATATCCTACAAAATCTAATTCACTCTCTCGGTCTGTCCATCTGTCTGCGGATGAAAGGCTGTACTGAACTCTAGCCGAGTACCCAAAGTTTCATGCAACTGATTCCAGACCTTTGAGGTAAACTGGGTTCCTCTATCTGATACAATGCTCCTCGGAACTCCATGCAAACATACGATCATGGTCATGTATATCTTTGCCAACTTAGCACTGGTGTAAGTGGTCTTCACTGGGATGAAATGAGCTACCTTCGTCAAACGATCGACTACAACCCATATCGAGTCATAGCCTGAATGAGTCCTAGGTAATCCTGTGATAAAATCCATGCCTAGCTTATCCCACTTCCATTCAGGTATCGGCAATGGCTGTAGCAATCCTGCTGGCTTCTGATGCTCTGCCTTTACTCTCTGACATACATCACATACTGCTACGTACTCCGCAATATCCTTCTTCATTCCGGTCCACCAGAAAGTGTCCTTCAAATCCAGATACATCTTGGTATTTCCTGGGTGAATCGAATACGGCGAATCATGGGCCTCTTGCAGAATCAACTTCCTGATCTTTGGGTCATTAGGCACATAAACGCGGTCCTCAAACCATAAGGTATCGTGCTCATCCTCACGAAATCCCTTAGCTTTTCCTTTGCTCATTTTCTCCTTTATTTCGGCAATCTCCTTGTCAGTCTTCTGAGCTTCTTTGATCTTATCCATCAAAGTAGACTGAATCTCCAACGCTGCTACATAGCCTCTCAGAACTATCTCCAAACATAGTTCACGAAGATCCTCGGCTAACTCCTTTGGTAACTCTCCGGTCATGAGCGTGTTGACATGGCTCTTCCGGCTCAATGCGTCGGCTACTACGTTAGCCTTTCTGGGGTGATAATGCAATCTCATATCACAATCCTTGATGAGCTCCAACCATCTCCTTTGCTTGAGATTCAACTCCTTTTGCGTGAAGATGTACTTCAAACTCTTGTGATCCGTGTACACCTCACAATGGTTTCCGATGAGAAAATGTCTCCATGTCTTCAATGCGTGCACTACGGCTGCTAACTCCAAATCATGTGTAGAATAATTTAACTCATGAGGTTTCAGCTGTCGTGAGGCATATGAAACAACTCTTCCGTCCTGCATAAGCACTGCTCCAAGTCCTCGACGAGAAGCGTTGCAATATACTTCATAATCCTTGCGCTGATCGGGCAGAATCAATACTGGTGAGGTAACCAAACGTTTCTTCAACTCCTGGAAACTGGCCTCACATTCCTCAGTCCATTTAAACTTGGTGTCCTTCTTCAATAACTCCGTCATGGGCTTTGCAATCTTCGAGAAATTCTCAATGAACCTCCGGTAGTATCCTGCGAGTCCAAGAAAACTTTGGATCTCTCCAACTGTTGTTGGGGCTTCCTAGTTTGTCACAGTGACAACTTTGGTGGGGTCTGCTGCTATTCCTTCTCTGGATATCACATGTCCAAGGAATCCAACTTCCTTCAACCAAAACTCACATTTGCTGAACTTGGCGTATAACTGATGTTCTCTGAGCTTCTCCAGTACCAAACACAAATGCTCCTTATGATCCTCTTCATTCTTCGAGTAGACCAAAATATCATCAATGAACACCACAATGAACTTATCCAGAAACTCCATAAACACCTAGTTCATCATGTTCATGAAATAGGCAGGTGCGTTAGTCAGACCAAATGACATAGCAGTATACTCGTACAGCCTGTACCTGGTGGTAAAAGCCGTCTTGGGTATATCCTGCTCTCGAATCTTCAGCTGATGGTATCCCGATCGCAAATCGATCTTGGAGAATACCTTGGCTCCTTGCAATCGTTCAAACAAGTCATTGATCATCGGCAGTGGATACTTGTTCTTGATTGTTACTTCATTCAATCCTCGATAATCAACAACCATCCTTAATGATCCATCCTTCTTCTCCACTAGAAGTATTGGCGATCCCCAAGGTGAAGAACTTGGGTGAATATAGACTTTATCCAGTAACTCCTTAATCTGCTTCTTAATTTCCTCCAAATCTTTTGCGGGCATTTTGTATGGTCTCTTAGATATCGGCCCTGTGCCTGGCAAAAGCTAAATCAAAAACTCAATGTCTCTATCTGGTGGCATGCCTGGCAACTCCTCTGGAAATACGTCAGGAAAATCCTTCACCACTGGTACTTCCTCCTGTACAACTCCTGATAAGGAATTTACTTGAGTCCTCTTTGGCACATGTCGGGCTACATACTTGATCCTTCTTCCTTCTGGTGTGGTAAGCAAAATTGACTTACTGGCGCATTCAATGTTCCCTCCATACTTCGATAACCAATCCATGCCTAATATCACATCCATTCCTTGCGATTCCAGTACTATTAGGTCTGAGGGAAACACGTAGTTACCAATCCTTAATGGTAACCGATCACACCATAGACTAGCCATATACTCTGCTCCTGGCGAGGTTACTAACATGGGTGACCTAAGGGCTTGAGTTGGCAGCTTATACTTATCCACAAATCCCCTTGATATGTATGAATGTGATGCACCAGTATCAAAAAGAACGATTGTATTAAATGACTTAACCAAAAACTTACCTATTACTGCATCTGGATGGGCTTCAACCTCCTCCACGCTAACATGGTTCACCTGTCCTTTGTTAAAAGGATTGGGCTTCTTCCCAGAACTCCCATTGCCGTTTCCATTCTTCGCTTCAAGACATTCAGTGGCATAATGTCCAGTCTTGTGGCATTCGTAACACGTGATGTGGCTCAGATCCCTCTTGGCTGGTGTTGATGGGTTGGTGCGGTTCTGTCCGTTGCTTCCTCCATTCCCATTACCATTCTTGGGGCCACTATGGTTGTGCGAACTACCTCCTCCATGGGTATGCTGGAAATGTCCTCCCGAGTTCGGGGTAAAACGAGGCTTCTGCTGAGCTCCAGAATTATACTTCCCTTGTCCATACTTCCTCTTGCGGCTGTCAATCGGATGCTGCTTTCCTTCAATCATGAGAGCTCTATCTACCAACTCCTGGTAGTTGTTGAAGGTTGCTACCATCAACTACATGCCGAGCTCATCATTCGGTCCTTCCAGAAACTTCTCCTGCTTAGCTGCATCCATAGCAACGTCATCTAGGGCATAACGTGCTAGCTTACTAAAGTCATCCACATACTGGCCAACAACACATCCTCCTTGGCGCAAGTTGCGAAACTCACGCTTCTTCATGGCCATAGCTCCTGCTGAAACATGAGCAGTACGGAAAGCCTGCTGAAACTGATCCCTTGTGACAGTGTTGATATGATAAGTGGCTGTGAAATTCTCCCACCATGATGCTGCGGGTCCATCAAGCTGATGTGCGGCAAAACGCACCTTTTCCGCATCTGTGCATCCTGTAGTGGTCAACTCCCTTCCTGTCTTGTGGAGCCAATCATCTGCAACTATCGGCTCGGTGCTACTGGAGAACACTGGCGGATTCAGTCTAAGGAAACGGGTTAAGTGATCAACAGGTGGTGGTGGTGGTGGGTTGTTGTTGTTGTTGTTCCCCTGATTCTGGTTCTGGACTAGAAGTTGCATCAATGCATTCTGCTGCTGGATCAAATGAGTGAGCTCCGGTGGGAAAGCAAATCCATTGTCACGTCTCGGAGGCATCTGAGGGTTTAAGAAAAGATGAGGATATAGAATAGAATGAGGTCTAGAGAGAAAACACTACCCATATGCACATGATACAAATACAATCAATATCACTTCAATCAATTCAAACAAGGGCATACCACGGTCTAACTATTGTTACAAAAGTGCTCAGACTATACTATATACATGGGGGAATTCTACTACTGTCATGGTGGTCGACTAGGAAAACTGCTCGGTCGAAGACTCCATGATATCTGCTCCAGCTTCATCAACAAAGTCATCATCACTATCGTCTAGGTCTGAGTCGGTGTCGTCGATGATGATGTAGTTCTTCGGGCAAGTGCAATCATCGTCTTCTCCTCCAGTCGCGAGAAATCCCATGAATACTTTTAGCTTCTTCTTCAGATCATCATTCTTCTCCACGAGTGTCGCTATTTTCTCCTCATATCCATCGCGTGTAGACTTGAGTTCTTCCTCCAGTTCCGTGATCTTGGTCATAGCCTTCTTCAGATCTATCATGCCTGCGCACATCTGGGTCTCCTGGCGACGTATGTGCTGGTTTAACTCCAGGATGAATGTTGCAATTGATCTATCCTTCCGGGTGCTGATCATCTCCCATTTCTCATCTCGGCGCCCACAAATCTGGTAGATAGTATCCTTGAGATCCTTGTGGTAAACTTATCCAATGCGTCCCATGGTGATGTGAGCTGCCATGCTCTTTCCTAGACTCCAGGTTGGTGCATCAAAGGAAAACTCTATGGGCTCAGTGACGGGCATGAACGTTCTTCCTGGAACTTGAACTTGAATCATCCAGCGCTCCTCTTCAGGTAAAGTGGCGATGTAGGTCCCGGTGAAGCTTGGTACTCCGATGTTCAGGTATCTATTGACTTCCTTCGAGTGGCGTCCAAAGGGTGTATCTTCATCCGGTTGCGTGAACTTGTTCCTTGCATCCGCCATCCTAAAAGAGTAGAAAAGATGAGGAGTCAGAAATGATAAGAGAGAGTAGTGATCTAGGGCTTTAGCTTAGTGATCGTGTCCTACAGTTAGTGTGTGCTCTGATACCATCTTGTAGCGACCAGACGTCAAACAGTCTCATCTCTGTGCATCAGTGTCATCCCTGGACCGGTAATGCTGACACACACAGTACTCGGAGGATTTATAACAGAGTAGCAATCACACACTTATTACATTGAATGTCTCAAAAGAGAACTTATTACAATAAATATGGCTTAAGGCCACCTAAAACGATAACAACGGAAGGCTTGGAAGATAAGCGAGTTCATCAACTCCAACGGCATCATTGAGTATAAGATTACGACCTTACGCACCTTACTCATCGTCTGAAAAGTCTGCAACATGAACGTTGCAGCCCAAAAACGGGTCAGCACATGGATTATGCTGGCAATGTAACACATAGAGAGTAATGAACAGAATAATGATATACTACATGCATATATGGCTGGTGGAAACTCTATGGTTACAGTTTTGCATAAAGCCAATTTTTCCCTACTGCAAAGGAAAAAAAATTATTTAATTATCATGGTGGTTGTTAAACATTGATAAGGGTACTCCAACTCAATCCCAATTAAGCATCATCATTAACCCAACAAAATATAATTAAGTAACACGATGAGATTCACATGATAATCCAAGTACTAGATACTAAAAACGTCCATAACCGGGGACACGGCTAACCATGATTAGTTTATACACTCTGCAGAGGTTTGCGCACTTTTCCCCGCAAGACTCGATCTCCTCCGCTTGATTTCTCGCACTACAAGGTGTTTGAGAAACGGATGACCGAGACACAGTCTTTCAGAAGCATTAACTGTCTACTCCGGGTAGACAGTACCAACCTACATCCCCTACATCTGCTAGTCTACCTCTTCAAGAGCTCACACAACTTAATCAACTATGCTAGAGCCCATAGTAGCTTACGGCTGCACCCGGAAGTTTCTAGCATGAATAATCTCATGATCCCTTTGAGCCTGGGTGGCGGTCCATAGGAGAATCACACGGTACCCCGGGATTTCCAAAAATACAGGCAACACTGGGTTCCCGAGGTGCCTCAATCCATCCAGATGTGAATTTAAGTTGCCACCTTAAGTAAACCATTAATTAACAATCTCACATCTGTCATGGATACACTCACCCAACCCATGTCTACTAGCATAGCATGGCAATATAAGCAAACGTAGAAGGAACTCCCAAATGTTTGATAATAAACAGATAATAGGTTCTACCTCATCTACTTCCCAAAACCCACATATTAATCGGATCCTAACCATGCAATTGTTTGAGGATTGATCTGATGCAATAAAACTGGGTAGTAAAGAGTTATGATCAAAGTGTTACTTGCCTTGCTGATGATCTGTGAAACCTAGAGATTCGAAGTAGCAAGCGGCGCACTCCGGGTACTCTATCGCAAACAAACAAGCATACAATAAGCACTCCATCTAATGCATAGGTAAAAACTCAAATAAGAGATCTAACCAGAAAGTTCAACTTAAGAACTCCGGTTTGCAAAAAGAATCAAATCAAACGAAGCAACGAAAATCAAACGGCGAAAGAAACAAGCTTCATTTTACTATTCTGGACCTAGGTCAAATTTTAGAGTAGCAAAAACTTGTTTGAGTTGGTTAAACGGAAAGAGGGTTTCGATACGAAACTCTAGGCGCTTGAATCGCCTGATTCCGATAAACGAGCGAAAATTTATACTAAAACGAAATTCGGATCAGAAATCGCGATCAGAAATAATTGCGGAAAATCCAAGAAAAAGAAAAACGGACGAACAGGCTAACGAACGAATGTTCGTTGTCTGCGGCTAAACAACGAAAACCGTTCATTAAAACGAATGTACGGACGAACGTCCTCTAAATAGACTAAACCGGAAAAAAATAAACCGAACCGGATCTAATAAAAAAACGGATCTAGGGTTTCGAAAAAAAATGATCGGTTTTATTAGAAAACCGGCGGCTTCCTCAGGGTGCGGACCGGCGGCGGCGGAGGCTACTCCGGCGGCGGGGTGGCGGCGGTCGGCGGCGGCGGGGTCCGGCGGCGGCGGCGGCGGGCGGCGGCGCGGTGGCGGCGCGGTGGTGGGCTATGTGGCGGCACGGGCTGGGCTCCCCCGGCTTATAAAGGTCGGCCGGGCTAGAGTCCGGGTCGGGTACGGCCCGGCTAGGTCTGTATCTTTAAAAAAAACATTACGTGCAGAAAAACAAATATAAGAAATACTAAACGGACTCCAAAAATCCCGAAATAAATTTTCTCTGACTTCTAAAATCAAGCCAGACAAGATGAACATTTATTTGGGGCCTAAATGCAATTTTGAAAAACGCACATTTTTCCAAAATTCAAATAAAAATAGCGATAAACTCTAAAATAAAATCTTATTTTATTTTATTATTAAATCCTCAATATTTCTTTATTTTGGGAAAGTCATTTTAATCCCTCTCGCATATTTTTGCAATAGAAATTATTGAAGATAAAATAAATAAAATCAAATGATCCTATTTTCAAAATTTGAGAAAACTCAAATATGAAAATAACGAAATCCCCAACTCTCTCCGTGGGTCCTTGAGTTGCATATAATTTCTAGGATCGAGCTAAAATGCAATAAAATATGATATGCAATGATGATCTAATGTATAACATTCCAAATTGAAAATTTGGGATGTTACAGCTAGGCATATAGTGCTCAAGTAATGGGTCCACCCGGATCCCAAGGTATATCAAAGCCAATTTTAATTAACAATGATTTGTGATTTAGTAGCGAGCACAAAGTAACATATATCATGAAACAATGAAGTCTAACTCTCTTCCTATGCATCGGCATGTCATAAAAGAACAATTCATGCACACCAAGTAAAGGCCAATGCATAGTATAAGCATTTTCTTGCAATTCTATCGTGTTGGAAACATAAGGAGGCGGAGATGTAGTTCCTCTATCATAATAATTGCAAGTTGGAGCAGCAAGCACATGCATATTACATCTATCAAAATCATCATGTGCAACGGTAAAACGTAACCCATCAACATAATCCTTAATAAGAGCAAACTTCTCCGATATAGTGTAGTTTGGAGAATTCAAAGAGATAATAGGACTATTATGCGTGGGTGCAATAGCAACAATTTCATGTTTAACATAAGGAACTATAGCAAGTTCATCTCCATAAGCATAATTCATATTGGCATCTTGGCCACAAGCATAGCAAGCATCATCAAAAAGGGGTATTTCAAGAGAATCAACGGGATCATAACAATCATCATAGCAATCATCCTTCGGTAAGCACGAAGGGAAATTAAACAATGTATGAGTTGAAGAGTTATTCTTATTAGAAGGTGGGCACGGGTGATCAATCCGCTCTTCCTCCTTTTGTTCTTCGCTCTCCTCCTTATCTTTTCCATCCAATGAGCTCACAGTTTCATCAATTTCTTCTTCCATAGACTCCTGCAAAATATTAGTCTCTTCTTGGACAGCGGAGACTCTCTCAATAAAAGCATCAATATCGGAATTGAATTCATAATTCTCATAGCAATATTTAAGTATAGCAAAATTTTCAGGTCTGTAAACAACATCATCAAGATTTTCACACTCTTTAAACAAAGATCCGATTCCATAAGCACCCATAAAATCAACAAATTCTTCTATTTGTTCCACATCATAGTAGTCATATATACCATTAGCATAAGAAGCCAAGGTTTTATCATAATTAAATTTGCATGAAAAGGGAAGGTGTGGAGCCTTCATCCTAGAGCAACAAGTATAATCATATCTCAAGCATAGTTCCCGAGCATACCAATGCAACATATGAATTTGATCCCATAATAATTTCCCTTTTTGAGTCAAGTGATAATCCCTAAAGTATTCACGTTGATCCAACGTGTCTCCCATTACATAATTGAATGGGGTTTTCTCAGGATCATTAAAGTAGTACATAATATTTTTCACATAACCAGCATCGAGGGTTTTAGGAGGTTCCCCATCTCCATGAGTAGCAAGTACACCTATTTTGTTGGTATTTCGTGTTCCATATCCATAACTAAAGATAGAGAACAACTTAGAACAGCAAATAAAATCTACTTAGTGGTAAAGCAAACAAGCACACACGAAAATATTCACCCCACGCTATAACTCCCCGGCAACGGCGCCAGAAAAAGGTCTTGATAACCCACAAGTATAGGGGATCAATTGTAACCTCTTTCAATAAGTAAGAGTGTCTAACCCAACGAGGAGCTAAAGGTAGAACAAATATTCCTTCAAGTTCTATCGACCACCGATACAACTCTACGCACGCTTAACGTTCGCTTTACCTAGAACAAGTATGAAACTAGAAGTACTTTGTAGGTGTTGTTGGATAGGTTTGCAAGAATATAAAGAGCACGTAAATATAAACTAGGGGCTGTTTAGATAAAGAAGAAATAAAGTTAGTATAGCGAGTGTGGAAAAGTGGTGGTAGGAGTTGCGGAATTGTCCCTAAGCAATTGACTACTTTACTAGACCGATAGCAAGTTTTATGTGGGAGAGGCCACTGCTAGCATGTCATCCCTGACTTGGAATTCTATGCACTTATGATTGGAACTATTAGCAAGCATCCGCAACTACTAACGTTCATTAAGGTAAAACCCAACCATAGCATTAAGATATATTGGTCCCCCTTCAATCCTGTATGCATCAATTTCTATGCTAGGTTGAAGCTTCTGTCACTCTTGCCCTCCAATACATAGTCCTATCAACATACAACTAACCCTATGGTGTGATCCACGCGCGCGCTCATATGATGGGCACCAAAGGACAGCAACATAACCACAAGCAAATTAAACCAATCATAGCAATTCACCAATTACCGAAAGGACAACGAAAATCTACCCAGACATCATAGGATGGCAACACATCATTGGATAATAATATGAAGCATAAAGCAACATGTTCAAGTAGAGGGTACAGCGGGTTGCGGGAGAGTGGACCGCTGTAGATAGATGGGGAAGGTGATGGCGATGTTGGTGAAGATGACGACAGTGTTGGTGTAGATCACGGTGATGATAATGGCCCCGGCGGTGTTCTGGTGCCACCGGGAGAGAGGGGGAGAGAGAGCCCCCCTTCTTCTTCTTCTTCCTTGACCTTCTCCCTAGATGGGAGAAGGGTGTCCCCTCTGGTCCATGGTCTCCATGGCGTGGGAGGGGCGTGAGCCCCTCCGAGATTGGATCTGTCTCTCTGTCTCTCTCTGTTTCTGTGTTCCTGATTCTGCCCTTTCACCGTTTGTTATATATCCGGAGATCCGTAACTCTGATTGGATTGAAACCTTCAACACGATTTTTTTACGGGAAATTAGCTTTCCTGCGGCAAAAGAAGAGCAGCAACCGCCTTATGGGGTGCCCACGATGGTCAGGGGCACGCCCCCTGCCCCGTGGCCCCCTCAGGCATCGTCTCGCGTTGATTCTTCTTCCCAAAAATCATAAATATTCCAAAAATATTCTCTGTCCATTTTTATCCCGTTTGGACTCTGTTTGATATGGGTTTTCTGCGAAACATAAAACATGCAACAAACAGGAACTGGCACTAGGCACTGGATCAATATGTTAGTCCCAAAAATAGTATAAAAAGTTGCCAAAAGTATATGAAAGTTGTAGAATATTGGCACGGAACAAACAAAAATTATAGATACGACGGAGACGTATCACGCGCCCTGGTGGGTTGTGCCCTCCTCGGCCCACCTACGGTGCCCATCTTATGGTATATAGGCCATTTTGACCTAGAAAAAATTAGCAGGAGACTTTTGAGACGAAGCACCGCGTCTCGAGGCGGAACTTGGGCAGGAGCACTTTTGCCCTCCGGCGGAGCGATACCGCTGGGGGAACTTCCCTCCTGGAGGGAGGAAATTATCGTCATCGTCATCACCAATAACTCTCTCATCTTTGGGAGGGCCCTCTACATCAACATCTTCAACAACACCATCTCCTCTCAAACCTTAGTTCATCTCGTGTGTTCAATCTTTGTACCGGAAACTAATATTGGTACTTGTTGGTGACTAGTAGTGTTGATTACATCTTGTAGTTGGTTACTATATGGTTTATTTGGTGGAAGATTATATGTTCAGATCTGTTATGCTATTTAGTACCCCTCTGATCTTGAGAATGATTATCATTTGTGAGTAGTTACTTTTGTACTTGAGGTCACGGGAGAAGTCATGTTGCAAGTAATCATGTGAACTTGATATGTGTTCAATATTTTGATGATATGTATGTTGTGATTTCCTTAGTGGTGTCATGTGAACGTCGACTACATGGCACTTCACCATATTTGGGCCTAAGGTAATGCATTGTGGAGTTTTATTGGATGATGGGTTGCTAGAGTGACAGAAGCTTAAACCCTAGTTTATGCGCTACTTCGTAAGGGAACGATTTTGATCCAAAAGTTTAATACACTACAAAAAAAACCACTTCCGTGATGATACGTGTTTATCACAGTAGGTCACGTTTTCTGTCATGCATGTACATCCATGACGATTTTATGACAGAATACAGATAGTCATACCTGTGTTGTCATAGAAATTTTCCATGACAATACTCAAATTTTCATCACGGAAGTGTCCAGTTCCATGATGATAAATTGCGTATCATGGAAGTGTTTTCGTTGAGGGTAACTGACATGTGGCATCCACCATAATGGGTCGCCGTTAACCTATCTGGTCTGATTTTGGATCCGATAACCCGTTAATAGCAACGACCAATGGTGGTTTTCCACGTGTAAAATTCCCATTGGCCGAAAGAACCACGTATCAACTCTGCGTTGGGAAAGTTGTCATCCAGGGATTGGACGGGACGCGGCTATGATACGATGACACGTGGATCAGCCCAACGGTGGCCCATTCAGGTCAAAAGGCCGACCCATTTGGCTTGGTCAAAAGGTGGCGGGCCGCCCCATGGAAAGTGTGTTAACGGCCTATTTGTGGCAGAGCGGGGGAAATCCTCCCCCTCATTGCCATCTGGGCGGGGCCTCGGTGAAGCCGGCGATGTCCTCTGCCTCGTTGTTGGTAGGGCGGGGCCTCGGCGGAGCTGACATTGTCCTCTACCTCGTCGTCGGTCTCGCCAAACAATGCCTCGCCCGCTTCATCGCCCTCTTCGTAGGCGGCCGCAACCTCCGCCACCCGCATGTGGTACCGCCAGCGCGTGAGGCGGCTCTCACGGGCGGAGCCGTATGAATCGAGCAGCACCTCCTGCTCTGCCCGCTCTGCGGCGATCTGCTCCTCCACGTGCAGGGCTCCTGGAGGACATGGTGGTTGTAGGCGGCATTGTCCTGCGCCTCCTAGAATTTCTCCTCACACTTCTGTCTCACCATGTCCATGTATTGGGCACGGGCCTCACCGATTGTCATGGTGCAATGCACCAGCGAGGATGGCGCGGAGGAGGGGGTTGGTGCCGGATCATCGATTACCACATTCTCCATTGCGACGTCGTCGTCCTCCGGCTGTCTGCCGGCAAGCCAGTCGGCAGCAATGGCTGCCATCTCCTTCTGGTCGGTCATCCGCCCGTCCCGAAGAGCGCTTGAGCGCGAGAAAGCCATGGTGGGAGTGGTGTGGAGAGGAGAAAGGGAACATAGACGGATGATTGCGGCTATGGCCAACGCAACAGTTTATATAGCAATGGTGGGCGGTAGAGGGACAGATGGGTGGCTCCGTAGTAGCCGCCTCAGCAATCGTGTATCATAAATGTAGGCGGCAGATGGACGGACAGATGACAACTGTGGTGTTTGAATGCGGAGTAATCGCCTGCACTGGGAAGCGGCACAGGCGGTGCTGACCGTTTTGATCGAAAAGCGCGCGCGGGCGAGGGAGGAGGTCTGGGTGGGCCAGGGCGGTCAGACTCATGCTTGGCAATGGTTCGTTCCAGCAGCCGGACATGCTGGCTCGCCAGCAAGCTCGCCGAGCTCAGCGACGACAATCAGACGATGGATGTGGCTTCTGACCAGGAGCCGGCGCCACCGCCCAAGCCGGTTCATGCCGAGTTCACCATAGAGCAGGTGCAGCCGCACTTCGACGCCCTAATGGCGGAAGAGCTGCCAGCACAGGAGGACTTGTGCTGCAACCTCCCTCTCCTCAACGAGGACCGGCTCGCGGAAGGACGAATAACCGGCGAACAAGCGAACGACAATGCCATCGCGGACATGTGGCCCTATGATCTTGGCTTCCTGAATGAGCAGCGAGCAATGTAC
Organism: Triticum dicoccoides; assembly: GCF_002162155.2. Taxonomy (NCBI): domain Eukaryota; kingdom Viridiplantae; phylum Streptophyta; class Magnoliopsida; order Poales; family Poaceae; genus Triticum; species Triticum dicoccoides. The sequence continues at coordinate 347,831,367 of NC_041381.1, forward strand.
CGGACCTTCCGTAGGGCCCGCGAGGCCCTCTCTGTCGTCCTTCGAGTTGTTGCGCTTGTCGTGGAGCCTCCGTCTCGCATTGTCAACATGGTCGACGAACATGAGGAATCAGGAGATGACTTTACTCGGAGAGGATGATAGTGGGGACCCACCAGGGCCATAGCCGCACGTATGCAAGTGCCTCCTTATTATATATACAACTATATTTTTTTCTTCCTCCTAGTTTCCTGACATCACGATCCCACACCGTTGTCAACCTATATAGTCAGAAACGAGAGAATTGCACAAGGAGCGGTCGACAACTGGGACCCATCAGCTTGACCAGTATCTGTGTTTTTGAGGTGTGAGCAGAGTTTTTCTTGAGCGATGTTTTTGTTATTGTTCAGAGGAGCAGGGTATCAACTGGGCGGGCTGTGGCCCATCTTGCCCAGGCTATTATTCTATGTCGACCAAATATCCATCCCAGATATTAATTTTTTTTCAAGGTAAAAATGGCTAGCCCAGCTATACTTTTTTTGTGGAATACCCGGCCTAGGTCAACTTGTTATTCTCCGCCCCGCTGGGCTTCAAATCATTCCTGGGAGGGATGCATTAGCATTAACAAGAAAACGAGATTTAAGAAACAATAAATGAGCTGTAATTATAAATATTGGGTTGTAACTAAAAAAATTGCACCAAACACATAATTAGTTAAAAAAATATTACTTTTGGATTTTGAAAATTTTAATTTCATTACTTGTTGCACGCACAATATTTCGTTGGATTTTTACGTAATACAAATTAATTTTGAAATTGTATTTAATCTGACTCGAAATTTCTGGATAAAAATATTTCGGATCCCATCCAAATGTGAATTTTATTGAATTCTGTTTTGAGCGGTTGGTTGAAATTATTAATCATTGTCCTAGCTAGAAAATGGGCTATAATTTTAACAAACTGTAAATGGGCTGTAGTAAATTCCATTAGAATTAAAAAATGGGTTGTACATTCTTACGAATCACAAATGGGCTATATGTTCTCTGCCACACACTTGTGGGCCTCCTAAATTGATGCGTACATAAGGATTTGTCAACTTATAGTCGGTACTCGATTCTAGCAGCAGTGGCCGTTGGATGTCTATCCAACGAATGTCGTGCTTCTTCTTCAATCTCGGATATTCTTGCTTTAGCCGACCAAACCACCACCAGCGGTACCGCCTGCTACCGCCTCCCGTGGCTGGCTGTGTTAGCGCACAGGACTCTGGCTCTTCCTACTCCCATCGCCATCCAGGCCATTCGTCTACTCACCAATACCTCCTGTTATTCTCCGACGACGGCAGCCTCACACCGCAGCCGAACCAGTGAACCCTCGTACTCCCCTCCACATGGGCATCCACCTGCCTCATCTTCCCTGGCTCCGTGTCCGTTCCCTTCCTAGGCCTCACCGCCGTCCACCGCCTGGGTGCTATCCGCGCGGCGTTGTCAACGTGGTCAATGAATGACAACCATTGGAAGAGTAATCTAAGCGGTGAGGCTAATAGATGGACCCACCAGCTACATCTTCGCACGCAAGGAAGTGCGTCCATATTACGGGCAAAAAAATGATTCTTCCCCGTGACGGCTGGGATCCACCACCTATATCTTCGCACGCAAGGAGGTGCGTCCTTATCCTCCCTTATAGCTGGGACCCACCCGGATGAAGCGTATGTAGCATTTTCTGTCTCGTCGCGAACGTGTACATACATACTCATCGATTGGTCTCTCCTCAACGATGAACCTATGCCGAGCAAGCAGCAGCATGTGTAGTAGTAGATCCCCCAACGTAGCAGTTCAGGAAGTCCCTTCTAGACCATGTACACGTACGTACAACCACATGCCAAAAAATACGGCCACGTACATACATATGGGCGGGGTATCGAACGCCTAGCTACTCGCGCATACGTATAGCCAGGGCACGTGTACATGGAGAGGCAATAGACAGTAGCAATAGCGTCTTGTTCATCGGAAGCCAACCGGCTGGGTCCGAATGGAGAAACTGCGTCATGTTCATTGGGAGGCCACAAAATGCGCCGTGTTCATCGGGAGCCAACCGGCTTGGACAGAACAGCCAAAAAGGGGTCTGGCGTACCACAGAACGGAGGAAACGGCCTTTTGTTTGACCGCGTACGGTCAAAACGGGGTCCTGTTCATGGGAAGGGTCTTGCGTACCGCAGAACAGAGGAAACAGACCTGTGTTCGAGCTCCTACGGTCGAAACGGGGTCCTGTTGATCGGCAGGGGTGTGGCGTACCCTAAAACGGGACTCCACGCCCTACTGTTCATCCACCGTCTAGTGCCTCGCTCCAGCCTCCATGGGCTACTGTTCATCCACCTTCGACGTCCTCCAGCCTCCACCCGCTACTGTTCATCCATGGCTACTGTTCATCCAGCCTCCACTGGCTACTGTTCATAGAGCCTCCACAGGGTCCTGTTCATTGACCCCCAACTTGCTGGGGTGCGACGGCCTCCTCGGGTTCCTGTTCATCCCAGCGGCAACGGCCTACTACCACGGGGTCCTGTTCATCCAACCCCACCAAAAACTTTTCATCCATAGCCAACCAACCAGCTCGACTCACTATGTCTCGACTTGTTCTACGTACCACACGCACGGTGGCAACGATCACTGTTCATTGAGAGGCAACCCAACACTGGCTAGCTACGTCTCGCACAGGGGCTCGATCGGCTTCATTAAGCAGTAACAGTGATTGATCGCTCAAGTTTAGTTAGCAACAGCAACGATGGAATCGCTTGGGTTCGGTCAGCGGCGAATGAATCGCTCGAGTTCAGTTAACAGCCAAGGGATCTATCACTCGGGATCAGTAACGTAGCTAGCAGTGTGATCGCTTGGGTTCAGTTAGCCAACGCCTCGCACACACGCGCATACACGAGAGAAACGCGCAAACCACAGTGCATCGCTCGGCCCTGACCACCCACCGTAACCGGGAACTCCCTGATATTTTCCTCGCCCTCACTTCTACTATTATTTTTCCCGTCATAGACAGCCCAAAGAATGTCATGCAGGTGCGTCTCCAGCCCGCCCAGGACGAAAAGCCCATTTTCTGTCATAATTTTTTGTCATAGAAGTAGGAGCCCACCACATCTATGATGATATGTGGTTTTGTCACAATTATCGTCATATAAGTGTCATAAGCATGACAGAAAAAAATCGTTCGGCCCAAAATGTCACGGATGTGTCTTTTTTTGTAGTGATGCTATGGTTAGATTTTGTCTTAATACTTTTGTTGTAGTTGCAGATGCTTGAGAGGTGGTTAATCATAGTAGGAGGTTTGTTCAAGTAAGAACAACACCTAAGCACCGGTCCACCCACATATCAAATTATGAAAGTAGCGAACACAAATCAAACCAACATGATGGAAGTGATATGGTGAAATTCCCGTGTACCCTCAAGAATGCTTTGCTTATTATAAGATACCATTTTGGCATGTCCTTTGCCACAAAAGGATATGGCTAACTTGTTGCACTTTATTTACCGTTACTGTTACTTGTCTGTTACAAATTATCTTCCTATCAAACTACATGTTACCGACTATTTCAGTGCTTGCAGAAAATACCTTGCTGAAAACCACTTGTCATTTCCTTCTGCTCCTCGTTGGGTTCGACACTCTTACTTATCGAAAGGATTACGATTGATCCCCTATACTTGTGGGTCTTCATTTGGAGTCCTGGATGAGATCCCGGACATGACGAGGAGCTCCGGAATGGTCCGGAGGTAAAGATTAATATATAGGATGATAGTATTCGGTCTCCAGAAGGGTTCCAGAATACACCGGATAATTATCGGATCACCGGAAGGGGTTCCGAGAGGCCATGAGGAGTTGTTGGGCCTAACAGGCCTAAAAGAGGGGAGCACACTAGCCCACAAGGGGGCTGGCGCGCCTTGATGTCTACTATGCAACTTTATTCTTGTAGACTCATGTTGGGCCTCCAAGCGCAGAGTTTTGTAGGATAGTAGTGGTTTTCCCTCAATTGGATGACCTAAGGTTTATCAATCTGTGGGAGGCGTAGGATGAAGATGGTCTCTCTCAAACAACCCTGCAACCAAATACAAGAAATCTCTTGTGTCCCCAACACACCCAATACAATGGCAAATTGTATAGGTGCACTAGTTCGGCGAAGAGATGGTGATAAAAGTGTAATATGGATGGTAGAAATATATTTTTAAAGATTGTGACTCCCTCCCCCTCCCTGGCGACTCCACCGGCGATCCATGGAGTCGCCACCTTGTGATCTCCCTCCATGGCACTTCCTACCTTGGATCCCTCTCCGGGATCTGGTTTTGCTGCTCAGGTCAGAGCTAGATTTTCCACTCCTGTTCATTGTTCCGATCCATGCCATGCATTTCATCTAGTTGTCTCCTTTAGCCGCTCCACGTTCCCCCTCACGATTGTTAACATCGGCCATGCACTTCATGCATGCCTCGGTGGATCCCCACCTGATCTTCATGTTACTCATCTACGTGGGCATGTCTTCAAATTTTCTGTTATTTCGAAGGATGTTGGATTTATGATCTACAAACTTTGCTTGTTTACTTGCCCTCTCTTCCACTGCTATTTTCATCTTTGGGGCTTTGGTCCAGCTTGGGCTCGTGAGTATAATTCTTGGTTGCATGACCTTGACAATGAATGGACCACTGTATCCCGTTCATCACCTCATCGTTTTCTCTCTGGCGCCAACACCAGCCCAATCGACCACCGTCCAACTCCGACCACTGCCATCTCCAACCACCCTGCGTCATCCTCGGATCAGGAGCTAAATCCTCTCCATCCAGTTACGCTCCTTCAAAATTCAAACTCGCTCACCATCACCCTGGCCCAACCCGTCCCCGACTCTATTCAGCCCAACAACCAGTCAACCACCACTGGGCTTTCTAGCCCATCTAGCCCATGTCATCCACCTTCATCAACCCAACCCAACAACATTTTGGTCCCACCCAGGCCTGCCCCAACACCCGGCCCGGTCTCCTCTCTTTTTGTGGCAAATTCTTATCTTATGGTCACCTTCGATTATCTTGCCCCAATCAATTCATCTATCGCAGTTGTTTTCGATATGGTCACATATCCCGTTTTTGCCTCTGTTTTCGTGGTACTAAGTCTGATAGTAAGAGTATGGGGTACGTAAGAGGAGGCAAGGCCCTAGCTACGGCGAGGGTGTACGCACGAGTTTACGAGTTCAGGCCCCTCTCGGAGGAGGTAAAAGCCCTATGTCTCAGAGCCTTGAGGCGGTTGATTGGAATATGGGTGTGTGTTACAAGGGATGCAAACCCTTGTCCCAGAGGAGGGGGTGGCTTATATAGAGTGCGCCAGGACCCCAGCCATCCCCAGTTATAGGGTTCAATGTAAATTAAGATAGGGTGTTACTGGTAACGCCAACTATAAAGTGCTATTAATGATCTTTAAGACTACGGAGTGAACGCCTGACCGTTGCCATCCTGAGTGACTCCGGGTCTTCTGTACTCCGAGTGATTTCTTGTACGGTCGAATGACTTCATCTTGGTCGACTGAAATTGGGGGTAACCAAGTGAGGTGACTGGTCAAGTGGGTTGCACTCCATGGCTACTTCAGTCGGTATTTTTTGCTATACTTTGAGTGTCTTTGATTCTAGGGTAGTGACCTTGGGTAGGGCGTATATGTCAGGCCTATGACCCTACCCTAGGTACATGGCATCGTCATTAGCCCCCGAATGGATTGAGGTCTGAGTGAAAAGAGAGTTGAAGTTGGCCCTATCTTGACTCTTATGCTTCATAAGCATTCTTACTGAGCTCGAGGTTCATGCTAAAACTTTGACTTCATTTCAGTCGCCTTGATTGATTCAGAGGTCGTCGAGTGAACTTATGCTGGCAATCTTTGAGTGTCGATATGGTGCGAAATCTTCGGCGCGATTGATTATTGCGGTTCCCGGATCTCACGGGATTCGAAAATTTGGGGAAGGGCGAGGCGGAGCGTGCCGCAGTAGACGGGACGGATAGACAGGGGCGGCTCAATTTCTGCGCCACCTTTTTCGCCATGTATCCGTGTAAGTGTGTCTAGTGCCCCTTAGTTATTTTGGTGTATTGAAGACTTATAGGTTAAGGGAGTAATATGTTTATGAGTGTACACAGGCTCTATAAGTCAATGAGGAGTTTGATATTTACAGTGAAAGTCGACCCCTAAAAATGAATGTCTTCGCCTGAATACTTTGGTTCTCCTGAAGACTTTGAAAGTGAAGAAATTGGTGTGACTTGAAGACTTCGATATTCATGCGAGGAATCTGAAGCGTGAAGATTTTTGTTTTCATAGTTTCATTTTCTTTTTCTTGAGTCATAGGAAACACCGCACTGTTAAAGGGGGTCGAGGTAATACTAAGGAAACAAATTTCCAAGTGATGCTCATCCCAAAATCCTACACCTACCCAATCCTTCGAGTGAAGCCATTGGAAATCTCATATCAGTTGAGTCAATTTCTTCAGTGATAGAGACGAAGATCTTCTGGTCTCTGAGGAATTTGTTCTGACTGAGGAGTTAGGAATTCGCCACTACAGATTGCCTACACAGTGAGGGACATGATAGCCCTGAGGAATTTGAACCTCAAATCCGACCGTTGTTGTTCCACGCGCCAGCTGTCCAAAATATCCTACCACCTAACGGTCATATCAGACAAGGGCATTTATGTCTTATCATGTTGGGCTGCTCCCTAGGCTATAAATAGCCGCCCCCTACAACCACTAGCTGGTTGGCTGCTCCAAGAGAAACTGACACTTGTCATTTGAGAGCATCCCATTCCTCCGAGGACTTTGAGCAAAAATCATCGAGTGAGGAAAACCCAAATCCCAAACCCAAACCTACAAACCCCAAAGTTATTGAGCATCATTGAAGAGATTGTTCCTGTGTGGAAGCGATGCTTGTTACCTTTCAGGACTGTGTATCCTTCAGACGGTTAGGCGTCATGGTCTGAGCGTCCAAGAGGAACTGTGGATTGCCGAGTGACCAAGTCTATGAAGGTTTGGAAGTCACCTATGAAGACTTACCACTACTGTTGGGCAAGATCTGTGTGATCTTAGCTCAAGGAGAATACGGTGAGGACTGTGTGTCCTCGAGTTTAAATACTCCCGCTGCAACCAGACATACAACTGTCACAGTAGTTGGAACTGGTCTACCAAATCATTGTCTTCACCAAGCCAACTAGTTCTATTTCCTCAACCCTTTCATTTCCTCATTTGTGTGTTGATGTACCTAATCATTACTGTTTGAAGACTTTGGCTGAAGACTTTCTCTAATTCCTCAATCCTATTTCTCCAGTCTGTTTGTCTTCATCCTGCTTATCTTGTGTTTACGCTTTCTGTACTCTATGTTTGTCATTCATTTCATCATGATGACTATGTTGTTGCTCTATTATGCTTATACATGAGTACTTACTCCGCTGCAAGTAGTTCTTCATTTAGGAATTTCCTCACCCTGAAATTCCTAAGTGAAGAATTCATAAAAATCGCCTATTCACCCCTCCCTCCTCTAGTCGATGTAACGCACTTTCAATTGGTTTAACCACCTGGAGTTTTAGTTATGTCGACTGCAGGAATGAGGAGTATGTCCTGCCCCATCTTTGACGGTCATGAGTATCCCAAGTGGAAGGACATGATGAAGAAGCGACTCGTGGAAATGAACATCAAACTGTGGTTCGTCACTTAGATTGGTCTTACCGATCTATGCAAGATGGCGGAGGCTGATGACATTCGCAAGTACACTCTACTCAACCTCACAGCGAAGGATGTCATCTGCTCCTGTTTGTCCCAAAATCAGTTCAGAAACATCATGCATCTCAACCATGCGAAGCTAATCTGGGACCAACTCTCTGAGGTCTACGAAGGCCATCATACTCGTCATGATCCTTGGTTTGAGGATTTCAAGGAATCACTCAAGGAGATGACTTTCGCACTTGAATCATCATCCTCTTCACCATGCCTTATGGCAAAGGGTGCCAAGGTAACAGAATGCTACCTTTCCGAATCTAGTGATGATGAATCAGGTGATGAATTTTGCCCCAACTATGTCAAACTTGCTTCCCTTGCCACTAAACAATAAAGAGCTCTTGAAAAAGTTCAAAACATGCTAGATGAAAGTGATGATATGTTGGGTGAGGAATTGGATCGAACTAAGGCTTTGACTGATAGTCTTCAAAAACTTCAGTCAAAGTTTGACAACCTTCAAAATCATCATAACACTCTTTTATCTGATCATGAGAAACTTTGTTATGAATTTCTTTAGAGAAAGCATGATCTTGAGAAGTTAAAAGCGAGTTATGAAGATCTTTAGAAGGAAAACGATTCATTGCTTTCTCAACAGATCAGTTCCGTTCAGGAAGAATTTATTCCACCATGTCTTAAATGCATTGAGCGTGAATCTGCTAATTCATCACCTGAATGTTCAAAAGCTTCTCTTGCTGCAAATTCTTCAACTGTCTCTGTGGTTACAAATTCCTCGTCTGAGGATACCACATGTATCACTGACGATAATGCAGGGCTGAAGGAATTGTATGTGACAAGCATTTACAAAAGCCTCAAAGGGCATCAGACTCTATGTGATGTGCTCAAAAAGCAGATCTTGAACAGGAACCCTAGGAAAGAGGGTATTGCCTTTGAGAGGAAACTCAATGCTGATGGGACCTACTGGAAACCTGAGCAGTACCCCAAAACCTCATGGGTTGCTGCGAAGGGACCTCCTGTAGACCCATGCAATTTATCTGGCTTTACCTCTGATTCTTCATATTTCTCTGATGAGTCATTTGACTCTAACTATAAACTGTTTAAGAATCAAAATGGTGAAGTATTTGCTCGATATGTTGGAACTAACGCAGGAACGGTTCCCCTATGAAGAAAATCTGGGTTCCTAAAAGATGCCTTGAAAATCTTCAGGTGAATGTCATCATGACACCACCCATGAAGAATAGGAACCCCAGATCAAATTCTTCATATGGATCAAAATCTTTATATGGATCCAAGTCCTCATATGGACCAAAATCCTCATATGAACATCATGTGCTAACACTTCTGTTTCGCAGGGAAAGTCTAAGGTCCATGAATATGTGCATTATTCTTCAAACCATTATGTTCATAAGTCCTCGAAGAATTTCTCTGCTTATTCATATGCTTATCCTAACCATTCTTCTGTGAAACGAAGTGCACTCACTTCTATGCCATCATTTTCTGATGGAGCTCACAGAATGATGAACTCTTTGCCACCCCTCCAGATGTGAGTGGTAAAGAAAAAGAACTAATCTCTTATGCAGGGTCAGGTCTCCAGAAGAACTTACTCGTCTGAAGAATTTACTGGAGACCTGAATGTGCTTGAAAGGACGCAAGCCAATCATGAAGAAATGAATCATTCATTTCTCACGTCCTCATATTGCTATATCTGTTACTGTTGATGAAATTGATATCATATTCTTCACTGATGAAGTATATGGGTTCGTAAGTTGCACTAATTCATCTGCAGGATGAACAACCCAAAGCTACTGAGTGGGTCCTCGACAGTGGATGTACAAATCACATGACTGGTGACAGGAGCTTGTTGATGGACACTGATTTGTCACCATCTCATCTGAAGCATATCACCTACCCTGACAAAGGCAAAAGCAAGGTATTGGGCTTGGGTAAGGTTGCAATTTCAAAGGATAAACACATGGACAAGGTCATGCTTGTTGAGTCCTTAGGATTCAATCTTATGTCTGTCTCAATCCTTTGTGATCTTGATATGGTTGTTGTCTCTGGAAAATTTTGCTGCCTTGTGCTAATGGTATCTGACAACTCCAAAGTCTTCAAAGGCTTTAGGAAAGGAGACTTGTATATTGTTGATTTCTCTGCAGGACCACAGCCTGCCACATGTATACTTGCAGAAGCTTCAGAATGCTGGTTATGGGATCGACGACTTGGTCATGCTGGGATGAGGAACTTGCATACACTCGCGAAGAAGAAGCACGTCATTGGCATCGAGGGTGTCAAATTCCTCAAAGATCATCTTTGTGGGGCTTGCGAGCCTGGAAAGATCACCAGAGCCAAGCATCCCACGAAGACTATCATGACCACTTCTCGTCCCTTTGAATTACTTCATATGGATCTATTTGGCCCTACTCATTATGCCACGTTCACTAGTTCTGCATCATTATATGGCTTTGTCATAGTTGATGACTACTCTCGTTACACATGGGTGCATATCATCACTTACAAAAATGAAGTGCAGGAAGTCTTCAGATGATTTTCCTCAAGGGCTTCCACTAACTTCGGTGTGAAGATCAAGCATATAAGGAGTGATAATGGAACCGAGTTCAAGAACACTGGCCTCAATGAATATCTCGATATGCTTGGTATTACTCACGAATTGTCTGCTCCTTATACTCCTCAGCAGAATGGCGTCGTGGAGCGCAAGAACAGAACTCTTGTTGAGATTGCCCGCACTATGCTTGATGAATACAAGACACCTGAGCGCTTTTGGCCTGAATCAATTGATACCGCGTGCCACATCATCAACAGGGTATATCTTCACAAATTCTTCAAAATGACCTCATATGAACTCCTCACTAACAAGAAACCCAATGTAAGTTATTTCAAAGTCTTCAGTGCCAAATGCTGGATTAGAGATCCTCACCATCACTCTAAATTTGCACCGAAAGCACATGAGGGTTTTATGCTTGGTTACGGAAAGGACTCGCACACCTACAAAGTCTTTAACATCAATCATCACAAGGTTGTTGAAACTATAGATTGATACTTCTCCAACGTAACTATAATTTATGAAGCATTCATGCTATTTTATTATCTGTTGTGAATGATTACGGGCTTTATTATACACTTTTATATTACTTTTGGGACTAACCTATTAACCGGTGGCCCAGCCCATATTGTTGTTTTATTGCCTATTTCAGTGTTTCGAAGAAAAGGAATATCAAACGGAGTCCAAACGGAATGAAACCTTCGGGAGCGTGATTTTTGGAACGAACATGATCCGGGAGACTTGGAGTACAAGCCAGGGAAGCTTTGAGGAGGCCAGGAGATAGGAGGGCGCGCCCAACCCCCTGGGCGTGCCCCTGTCTTGTGGGCCCCTTGTGGCTCCCCCGACCGTCTTCTTTCGCCTATATATTCCCATATACCCTAAAACCATCGAATACGAAGATAGATCGGGAGTTCCGCCGCCGCAAGCCTCTGTAGCCACCAAAAACCTCTCGGGAGCCCGTTCCGGCACCCTGCCGGAGGGGGAATCCCTCACCGGTGGTCATCTTCATCATCCCGGCGCTCTCCATGACGAGGAGGGAGTAGTTCACCCTCGGGGCTGAGCGTATGTAACAGTAGCTATGTGTTTGATCTCTCTCTCTCTCTCTCTCTCGTGTTCTCTCTATGGCACGATCTTGATGTATCGCGAGCTTTGCTATTATAGTTGGACCTTATGATGCTTCTCCCCCTCTACTCTCTTGTGATGAATTGAGTTTTCCTCTTGAAGTTATCTTATCGGATTGAGTCTTTAATGATTTGAGAACACTTGATGTATGTCTTGCCGTGCTTATCTGTGGTGACAATGGGATATTCACGTGATCCACTTGATGTATGTTTTGGTGATCAACTTGCGAGTTCCGCCCATGAACCTATGCATAGGGGTTGGCACACGTTTTCGTCTTGACTCTCTGGTAGAAACTTTGGGGCACTCCTTGAAGTACTTTGTGTTGGTTGAATAGATGAATCTGAGATTGTGTGATGCATATCGTATAATCATGCCCATGGATACTTGAGGTGACAATGGAATATCTAGGTGACATTAGGGTTTTGGTTGATTTGTGTCTTAAGGTGTTATTCTAGTATGAACTCTATGATAGATTGAACGGAAAGAATAGCTTCATGTTATTTTACTACGGACTCTTGAATAGATAGAACAGAGAGGATAACTTTGAGGTGGTTTCGTACCCTACCATAATCTCTTCGTTTGTTCTCCGCTATTAGTGGCTTTGGAGTGACTCTTTGTTGCATGTTGAGGGATAGTTATATGATCCAATTGTGTTATTATTGTTGAGAGAACTTGCACTAGTGAAAGTATGAACCCTATGCCTTGTTTCCTACCATTGCAATACCGTTTACACTCACTTTTATCATTAGTTACCTTGCTATTTTTATATTTTCTGATTACAAAAACCCATATCTACCATCCATATTGCACTTGTATCACCATCTCTTCGCCGAACTAGTGCACCTATACAATTTACCATTGTATTGGGTGTGTTGGGGACACAAGAGACTCTTTGTTATTTGGTTGCAGGGTTGTTTGAGAGAGACCATCTTCATCCTACGCCTCCTACGGATTGATAAACCTTAGGTCATCCACTTGAGGGAAATTTGCTACTGTCCTACAAACCTCTACACTTGGAGGCCCAACAACGTCTACAAGAAGAAGGTTGTGTAGTAGACATCAAGCTCTTTTCTGGCGCCATTGCCGGGGAGGTGAGTGCTTGAAGGTATATATTTAGATCTTGCAATCGAATCTTTTTGTTTCTTGTTTTATCACCAGTTTTGTTTATAAAAGAAAAACTACAAGAAAATGGAATTGAGTTTGTCTCATACGCTTCATCTTTTTAATATCTTTTGTGAGTATGACGAAAAGGAAAATTGTGCTCAAGTGCTAGAAGAAGAAATCTATAAAATGCTTGATACTAAATCTTTGAATGATGAGCATGATTGCAATGTTGTTAGTATGAACTCTTTGAATATCCATAGTACTAATGATGGTTGCACTAGTTCTGATGAAAATATCTCTTATAAGCATGTCGATTTTTGTGGAGTAGATTGGGTTTGCAAGTACACACCAAAAAGGCAAAATACATATTGCAAGAGGCATAAGTATTTAGAAACTAAAGGGTTGCAAGAAATTCTTGATGTTTGTGCTAAAATTTTCAATATTTTTCGCGCTCCTTGTGAACTTTGCAATGAACGTGGTCATTTAAATCTCCAATGCAAATTGTTTCATGACCGAATCGTGTCCAAAAATTGTGATAACTTGATTACCCTTGATCATCATAAAGAGCTTAGTCTTCTTTTGGGGTATGAAGAAATGAAACGTATAAGAGAGGGTATTCCAAAATTTAATCTTGATAGATGTCTTGATTTTGATCTAGAGAAGATTTATTTGTATTGTGCGGTGAATTGCATTGAAAATCCTTATATTTCCAATTACCTAAAGAAAAGAAAGCAATTAGAAGATGAAGAGAATACTAATGAAAGGGAATAGACTTCCCAATCTCCTCCTATTATTTCTTATGATGAATTAGGTGACGAGGAGGAGCTTTCTATTCAAGCAATCTCATCAATAAGGAGCTCAAAAAAGAAGGTTAAACCCACACATAATGTGAAGAAGAAAAAGAAAAGAAGGAGCAACAAAGGTAAAAAGGTATCTCTCTCAAATGAAGTTGCTCCTACTACTCATTGTGATGATGATAATTGCTATACTATTGGTGTTATCCATACTATTAATGATGAGAGTGACTATGCTTATGATATGAAAAGGCCCAAGCTTGGGGAAGCTATGTTTGATGAGGATGACATATTTGAGAATACATTTTGCTGAAATTAATGTTTGTCCCAAGCTTGGGGGTGCTATTTTAATAAAGATGATATTTTTAGCATCCCAAGTTTTGATATGCAAAGTTGTTATGATGATAGCATGCCTCTTACCTATGATGATTATATTGTTGAAAGTGGGTTTGGAAGAGTGTCAAGTTTAGGAAGTAGTGATCCCACTATTTTGGAGGATGTTGAATCTTATTGTGATGAATATGAAAGTGGATTTGGAAGAGTGTCATCTTTATTTAGTGATGATTCCACTATCTTGGAAGAGGTTTCAATCGATTATGATGAGAAAGAAGTTCCTACTTATGATGATTATTGTGATGGAACTTATGCTATAAAAAGTAGTGATGATTATATTTATAAAACTTGTCATGATTATGATTACCCTTTTTCTGAACATTACACTTTTAATGTGGAAACAATTTATAGTATTCAAGTCTCTTATGATACTCCCACTATTCCGAATAAGAAGAATTTTGCTTATGTAGAGAGTAGTAAATTTTCTATACAAGTAGATCATGAAAAGAATGCTTTAGGTGCTGGTTATATTGTTCAATTCATTCATGATGCTACTGAAAATTATTATGAGAGGGGAACATATGCTTGTAGGAATTGCAATAATGTCAAGTTTCCTCTCTATGTGCTTAAAATCTTGAAGTTATGCTTGTTTTGCTTTCCTATGATAGTTGATTATTGTTCCCATAAGTTGTTTGCTCAAAAAATCCCTATGCATAGGAATTGGGTTAGGCTTAAATGTGCTAGTCATATGCTTCATGATGCTCCCATTATGTTTCAATTCTTATCTTTTATGTGAGCATCATTGTCATCATCATGCATAGCTAAAAGGCATTAAAGAAAATCGCTTGTTGGGAGACAAAACAATATTTACCCTGACTGTTTTTGTGTGTACATATTATTATGCCACTGTAGTAATCATGTTTTATAGATTTTGTTTCAATAAAGTGCCAAGTAAGACCATTAGGATAGCTTACGGTGATAGTTGTGTTGATCCTGCTGAGAATCAGAAACTTCTGCACCCAGTAAACTAGTTTTGTTAATTCACAGAAACGTGCTTATGATCTGATTCTTTTTACTCAGGATTGTTACACAAATTTCTTAGGACTTCCTAATTTGGTAGAAGTTTTGGAGTTCCAGAAGTATATGTTTGATACATATTACTACAGACTGTTCTGTTTTTAACAGATTCTGTTTTCTATGTGTTGTTTGCTTATTTTGATGAATCTATGAGTAGTATCGGAGGGTATGAACCATAGAGAAGTTAGAATACAGTAGATATTACACCAATATGAATTAATAATGAGTTCATTACAGTACCTAAGTGGTGGTTTTATTTTCTTATACTAGCGGAGCTTACGAGTTTTCTGTTGAGTTTTGTGTTGTGAAGTTTTCAAGTTTTGGGTGAAGATTCGATGGACTATGGAATAAGGAGTGGCAAGAGCCTAAGCTTGGGGATGCCCAAGGCACCCCAAGGTAATATTCAAGGACAACCAAGAGCCTAAGCTTGGGGATGCCCCGGAAGGCATCCCCTCTTTTGTCTTCGTCCATCGGTAACTTTACTTGGAGCTATATTTTTATTCACCACATGATATGTGTTTTGCTTGGAGAGTCATTTTATTTTGTTAGTATTTGCTTGCTGTTATTTATAAAAATGTTTTTCATATTTATTTTCAATAAAAATTTCAAGGATAGCCTTTGCCATGCTTATTTTACTAGTAGATATGTTGCTGTTTGAAAACAGAAAGTTTACCGCGGTTGAAAAAATTCCCTAGAAAAGTCAGAGCATGATATAATGTTGAATTTTTCTGCATAATGAGCTCTGATAAATCTTCTACAGTGTAGTATTTTTCTCATAATTTTTGGAGTTAGGTAAGTATTGATACTCTTGCATTCTTTACAGACTGTACTGTTTTGGCAGATTGCTGTTATGTTTGCATTATTTGCATATGTTTGCTTGTTTATTGATTCTATTTGAGGATATGAGTATTAAATATGCAGAGGCATTTAGTGTGCAATGTTGAATAATAATTTTAGTGATTTGTTATAGTAGAAAATGATAAGGTTTTGCATTGGTTTATACTAACCTATCTCACGGGTTCTTGTTGAGTTTGGTGTGGATGAAGCTTTTGATAAAAAGAAAAACCATAATATGAGAGGAATTAAGGAGACACAAAAGTTCAGGCTTGGGGATGCCCAAGGCACCCCAAGATAATATTTCAAGAAGTCTCAAGAATCTAAGCTTGGGGATGCCCCGGTAGGCATCCCACCTTTCTTCTTCAACCACTATCGGTTAGTATCGGTTGAGCCTAAGTTTTTGCTTCTTCACATGAGTTGTGCTGTCCTTGTAATGTCATTTTATTTTGTTTTGATTGCTGTTTGAATAAGATACCAAGATCTGAAATTCTTAAATGAGAGAGAGTCTTCACATAGCTACATAATTATTTAGCTACTCATTGATCTTCACTTATATCTTTTTGGAGTAGTTTGTCATTTACTCGTGTGCTTCACTTTTATCCTATGAGTAAATGGTTGAATGAGTTGAATGTCATAAATCTGAAATTATATATGTTTCATTTGCTTATCCCATGGGGAGTAATGAATTCACATCTAAGAAGTAGAGGTTGTAAATTTATTGAAGGTTAGCAAGCAGTGTATTGGTCATTTGAACAATTCATGAAAGAATACTGAAGGAAGAGAGATTTCACATATAAATATAATATCTTAGTCATCTTTTATGATTGTGAGCACTCATTAAGTATGACATGCTAAAGAGTTGATGTTGTACAAGGAAGACAACGTAATGGGTTATGTTTTCTCACATCTCAGTTAAAGTATATTGTCATGGATCATTCAAACATGTTGAGCTTGCCTTTCCCCCTCATGCTAGCCAAATTCCTTGCACCAAGTAGAGATACTCCTTGTGCTTCCAAATATCCTTAAACCCAGTTTTGCCATGAGAGTCCACCATACCTACCTATGGATTGAGTAAGATCCTTCAAGTAAGTTGTCATCGGTGCAAGCAATAAAAATTGCTCTCTAAATATGTATGATCTATTAGTGTGAAGAAAATAAGCTTTATACGATCTTGTTATGGAAGCAATAAAAGCGACGAACTGCATAATAAAGGTCCATATACAAGTGGCAATATAAAGTGACGTTCTTTTGCATTAAGATTTTGTGCATCCAACCATAAAAGCGCATGACAACCTCTGCTTTCCTCTGCAAAGGGCCTATCTTTTACTTTATGTCTTTTACTTTATGCAAGAGTCAAGGTGATCTTCACCTTTCCCTTTTTCATTTTATCCTTTGGCAAGCACCTCATGTTGGAAAGATCCTGATATATATATCTAATTGGATGTAAGTTAGCATGAACTATTATTGTTGACATCACCCAAAGGTGAATACGTTGGGAGGCAACACTATAAGCCCCTATCTTTCTCAGTGTCCGATTGAAACTCCATAACCATTAGTATTGCGTGAGTGTTAGCAATTGTAGAACACTATATGATAGTTGAGTATGTGGAGTTTGCTAAATCAAAGCTCTGACATAGATCCTTCCTGAAAATAAGATGAATTGTAATTGTTTGATGACTGAGAATGAAGTTTCCTAGTTTTCAAGAAAGTTTATGGTCTATGCTTTAACATGTGAATTGCTTGTTGCTTGTCCGTGAGAAGTTTTATGAGATGAACTACTGTTATGACATAAAATCATGCTAGAAAAGGTGATTGAAATTATCATTGATCAAACTTGTGCACCTGCTAGCATTCACACTTCATAAATTCTTTCTTTTATCATTTACCTACTCGAGGACGAGCAGGAATTAAGCTTGGGGATGTTGATACGTCCCCAACGTATCTATAATTTATGAAGCATTCATGCTATTTTATTATCTGTTTTGAATGATTGCGGGCTTTATTATACACTTTTATATTACTTTTGGGACGAACCTATTAGCCGGAGGCCCAACCCATATTGGTGTTTTATTGCCTATTTTAGTGTTTCGAAGAAAAGGAATATCAAACGGAGTCCAAACGGAATGAAACCTTCGGGAGCGTGATTTTTGGAACGAACATGATCCAGGAGACTTGGAGTACAAGCCAGGGAAGCTTTGAGGAGGCCAGGAGATAGGAGGGCGCGCCCACCCCCTGGGCGCGCCCCCCTGTCTCGTGGGCCTCTTGTGGCTCCCCCGACCGACTTCTTTCGCCTATATATTTCTATATACCCTAAAACCATCGAATACGAAGATAGATCGGGAGTTCCAACGCCGCAAGCCTCTGTAGCCACCAAAAACCTCTCGGGAGCCCATTTCGGCCCCCTGCCAGAGGAGAAATCCCTCACCGGTGGCCATCTTCATCATCCCGGCGCTCTCCATGACGAGGAGGGAGTAGTTCACCCTCGGGGCAAAGGGTATGTACCAGTAGCTATGTGTTTGATCTCTCTCTCTCGTGTTCTCTCTATGGCACGATCTTGATGTATCGCGAGCTTTGCTATTGTAGTTGGATCTTATGATGCTTCTCCCCCTCTACTCTCTTGTGATGAATTGAGTTTTCCTCTTGAAGCTATCTTATCTGATTGAGTCTTTAATGATTTGAGAACACTTGATGTATGTCTTGCCGTGCTTATCTGTGGTGACAATGGGATATTCACGTGATCCACTTGATGTATGTTTTGGTGATCAACTTGCAAGTTCCGCCCATGAACCTATGCATAGGGGTTGGCACACGTTTTCGTCTTGACTCTCTGGTAGAAACTTTGGGGCACTCTTTGAAGTACTTTGTGTTGGTTGAATAGATGAATCTGAGATTGTGTGATGCATATCGTATAATCATGCCCATGGATACTTGAGGTGACAATTGAGTATCTAGGTGACATTAGGGTTTTGGTTGATTTGTGTCTTAAGGTGTTATTCTAGTATGAACTCTATGATAGATTGAACGGAAAGAATAGCTTCATGTTATTTTACTACGGACTCTTGAATAGATAGAATAGAAAGGATAACTTTGAGGTGGTTTTGTACCCTACCATAATCTCTTCGTTTGTTCTCCGCTATTAGTGGCTTTTGAGTGACTCTTTGTTGCATGTTGAGGGATAGTTATATGATCCAATTATGAACCCTATGCCTTGTTTCCTACCATTGCAATACCGGTTATGCTCACTTTTATCATTAGTTACCTTGCTGTTTTTATATTTTCATATTACAAAAACCCATATCTACCATCCACATTGCAATTGTATCACCATCTCTTCGCCGAACTAGTGCACCTATACAATTTACCATTGTATTCGGTGTGTTGGGGACACAAGAGACTCTTTGTTATTTGGTTGCAGGGTTGTTTGAGAGAGACCATCTTCATCCTACGCCTCCTACGGATTGATAAACATTAGGTCATCCACTTGAGGGAAATTTGCTACTGTCCTACAAACCTCTGCACTTGGAGGCCCAACAACGTCTACAAGAAGAAGGTTGTGTAGTAGACATCATAGATGTGCGGTTCGATGAAACTAATGGCTCGCAAAGAGAGCACCTACCTCCTGTGTTAGATGAAATGTCACCTGAGGAATCCATCAAGTTCAAAGCTACCGAGGATGTCATCCCTACTAAAGAATCTGCTGAAGAAGTCATTCCTGATCGTGAAGAAAATCATGCTGGTGCTGTTGAAGAAATTGGTCCTGAAGAAACTGATGGGCCTAAGCAAAGTCGTCAACCAGCACATCCTCGTATTGCAAACGAGGTGCAAGTCAAGAAGATCATCGATGACATTCATGCACCAGGTCCCCTCACGCGCTCAAAAGCTTCACTTTTATCTAACTTTTGTGGGCATTTTGCTTTGTATCTATCATAGAGCCCACTAAAGTAGAGGAAGTATTCATGGAATCTGAGTGGATTCAAGCTATGCAAGATGAGTTGCATCAATTTGAGCTCAACAATGTGTGGGATCTTGTCAAGAGACCAGACCCACGCAAGCACAACATCATCGGTACCAAATGGATCTACCACAACAAACAAGACGAAAATGGCCTCGTGGTGAGGAATAAGGCTCGTCTTGTAGCTCAAGGCTACACACAGGTTGAAGGAATTGATTTCGATGGAACTTTTGCACCTGTTGCTAGACTTGGGGCTATTCGCATATTGCTTGCTTATGCTAACCATCATAATATCATCTCTACAACAAATGGATGTGAAAATTGCATTCCTCAATGCTAAGCTTGAGAAAGAAGTATATGTTGCTCAACCACCAAGTTTTGAGGATCCAAAATTTCCAGATCACGTCTACAGACTCAACAAGGCCCTCTATGGCCTCAAGCAAGCACCTCGGGCGTGGTATGACACACTGAAGGAATTCCGCATGAAGAAAGGCTTCAAACCCGGTTTACTTGACCCAACTCTTTTCACCAAATCATATGATGATGAACTATTCGTGTGCCAAATATATGTTGATGATATTATCTTTGGCTGTACTAACCAACGTTACAGTGATCAATTTGCCTATATGATGAGTGAAGAATATCAAATGTCTATGATGGGAGAATTGAAATTCTTCTCAGGTCTTCGGATTCATCAACAATACAATGGCATATTCATATCTCAGGAGAAATACTTCAAGGATGTGTTGATGAAATTCGGGATGCAAGATTGCAAAGGTGTCAAAATTCCTATGCCAAAAAATGGCCATCTTGTTGGAAATATGCCCTAGAGGCAATAATAAAAGCATTATTATTATATTTCCTTGTTCATGATAATTGTCTTTATTCATGCTATAATTGTGTTATCCGGAAATCGTAATACATGTGTGAATAACAGACACCAACATGTCCCTAGTGAGCCTCTAGTTGACTAGCTCGTTGATCAATAGATAGTCATGGTTTCCTGACTATGGACACTGGATGTCATTGATAACGAGATCGCATCATTGG
Organism: Triticum dicoccoides; assembly: GCF_002162155.2. Classification (NCBI taxonomy): domain Eukaryota; kingdom Viridiplantae; phylum Streptophyta; class Magnoliopsida; order Poales; family Poaceae; genus Triticum; species Triticum dicoccoides. Next base: position 347,851,910 of record NC_041381.1, read on the forward strand.
GAGAATGATGTGATGGACAGGACCCAATCCTAAACATAGCACAAGATCGTATAGTTCGTTTGCTAGAGTTTTCCAATGTCAAAGTATCTTTTCCTTAGACCATGAGATAGTGTAACTCCCGGATACCGTAGGAGTGCTTTGGGTATGCCAAACGTCACAACGTAACTGGGTGACTATAAAGGTAGACTACGGGTATCTCCGAAAGTGTCTGTTGGGTGACATGGATCGAGACTGGGATTTGTCACTCCGTATGACGGAGAGGTATCACTGGGCCCACTCGGTAATGCATCATCATAATGAGCTCAAAGTGACCAAGTGTCTGGTCACGGGATCATGCATTACGGTACGAGTAAAGTGACTTGCCGGTAACGAGATTGAACGAGGTATTGGGATACCGACGATCGAATCTCGGGCAAGTAACATATCGATAGACAAAGGGAATAGCGTACGGGATTGATTAAATCCTCGACATCGTGGTTCATCCGATGAGATCATCGTGGAGCATGTGGGAGCCAACATGGGTATCCAGATCCCGCTGTTGGTTATTGACCGGAGAATCGTCTCGGTCATGTCTGCTTGTCTCCCGAACCCGTAGGGTCTACACACTTAAGGTTCGGTGACGCTAGGGTTATGAAGATATGTATATGCAGAAACCCGAATGTTGTTCGGAGTCCCGGATGAGATCCCGGACGTCACGAGGAGTTCCAGAATGGTCCGGAGGTAAAGAATTATATATAGGAAGTGCTATTTCAGGCATCGGGACAAGTTTCGGGGTTATCGGTATTGTACCGGGACCACCGGAAGGGTCCCGGGGGTCCATCGGGTGGGGCCACCTGTCCCGGGGGGCCACATGGGCTGTAGGGGGTGCGCCTTGGCCTAGATGGGCCAAGGGCACCAGCCCCTATAGGCCCATGCGCCTAGGGTTTCCCCCTAGGAGGAGTCCTAGTGGTGGAAGGCACCCCTAGGTGCCTTGGGGGGGAGGGAAACCTCCCCTTGGCCGCCGCCCCCCCTAGTAGATGCCATCTACTAGGGCCGGCGCCCCCCCTTGGCACCCCTATATATAGTGGGGGAGAGGAGGGACTTCATACACCAGCCCCTGGCGCCTCCACCTCCCCCCGTTACGTCTCTTCCTCGTAGTCTCGGCGAAGCCCTGCTGCTGTGACGCCCTGCATCCACCACCACGCCGTCGTGCTGCTGGATCTTCATCAACCTCTCCCCCCCCCTTGCTGGATCAAGAAGGAGGAGACGTCTCCCGTTCCGTACGTGTGTTGAACGCGGAGGTGCCGTCCGTTCGGCGCTGGTCATCGGTGATTTGAATCACGTCGAGTACGACTACATCATCATCGTTATTTTGAATGCTTCCGCTCGCGATCTACAAAGGTATGTAGATGCATCTAATCACTCGTTGCTAGATGAACTCCTAGATGATCTTGGTGAAACGAGTAGGAAAATTTTTGTTTTCTGCAACGTTCCCCAAAAGTGGCATCATGAGCTAGGTCTATGCGTAGTTCTTCTTGCGCGAGTAGAACACAATTTGTTGTGGGCGTAGATTTGTCAACTTTCTTGCCGTTACTAGTCCTTTCTTGCTTCAGCGGTATTGTGGGATGAAGCGTCCCGGACCAACCTTACACGTACGCTTACGTGAGACCGGTTCCACCGACTAACATGCACTAGTTGCATAAGGTGGCTGGCGGGTGTCTGTCTCTCCTACTTTAGTTGGAGTGGAATCGATGAACAGGGTCCTTATGAAGGGTAAATAGAAGTTGACAAATCACGTTGTGGCTTTAACGTAGGTAAGAAAACGTTCTTGCTAGAACCCTAATTCAGCCACGTAAAACTTGCAACAACAATTAGAGGACGTCTAACTTGTTTTTGCAGCAAGTGGTTTGTGATATGATATGGCCAAAGTTGTGATGAATGATGAATGATCTATATGTGATGTATGAGATGTTCATGCTATTGTAATAAGAATCACGACTTGCATGTCGATGAGTATGACAACCGGCAGGAGCCATAGGAGTTGTCTTTATTCTTTTATATGACCTGCGTGTCATCAAGAAACGCCATGTAAATTACTTTACTTTATTGCTAAACGCGTTAGCCATAGTAGTAGAAGTAATAGTTGGCGAGCAACTTCATGGAGACACGATGATGGAGATCATGATGATGGATATCATGGTGTCAAGCCGGTGACAAGATGATCATGGAGCCCCAAGATGGAGATCAAAGGAGCTATGTGATATTGGCCATATCATGTCATGTTTATTATTTGATTGCATGTGATGTTTATCATGTTTTGCATCTTGTTTACTTAGAACGACGGTAGTAAATAAGATGATCCCTCACAATAATTTCAAGAAGTGTTCCCCCTAACTGTGCACCGTTGCGACAGTTCGCTGTTTCAAAACACCACGTGATGATCGGGTGTTTTATTCAGACGTTCACATACAACGGGTGTAAGACAGATTTACACATGCAAACACTTAGGTTGACTTGACGAGCCTAGCATGTACAGACATGGCCTCGGAACACAGAAGACCGAAAGGTCGAGCATGAGTCGTATAGAAGATACGATCAACATGAAGATGTTCACCGATGTTGACTCGTCCGTCTCACGTGATGATCGGACACGGTCTAGTTTAACTCGGATCATGTAATACTTAGATGACTGGAGGGATGTCTAATCTAAGTGGGAGTTCACTAATAATTTGATTAGTTGAACTTAATTATCATGAACTTAGTCTAAAATCTTTGCAATATGTCTTGTAGATCAAATGGCCAACGTAGTCCTCAACTTCAATGCGTTCCTAGAGAAAACTAAGCTGAAAGACGATGGCAGCAACTATACGGACTGGGTCCGGAACCTGAGGATCATCCTCATAGCTGCCAAGAAAGATTATGTCCTACAAGCACCGCTTGGTGACGCACCCGTTCTCCCTGCAGAACAAGATGTTATGAACGCTTGGCAGGCACGTTTCGATGACTACTCCCTCGTTCAGTGCGGCATGCTTTACAGCCTAGAGCCGGGGCTCCAAAAGCGTTTTGAGAGACATGGAGCATATGAGATGTTCGAAGAGCTGAAAATGGTTTTCCAAGCTCATGCCCGGGTCGAGAGATATGAAGTCTCCGACAAATTCTTCAGCTGTAAGATGGAGGAAAACAGTTCTGTCAGTGAGCACATACTCACTATGTCTGGGTTGCATAACCGCTTGACTCAGCTGGGAGTTAATCTCCCGGATGATGCGGTCATTGACAGAATCCTCCAGTCGCTTCCATCAAGCTACAAGAGCTTTGTGATGAACTTCAATATGCAGGGGATGGAAAAGACCATTCCTGAAGTATTTGCTATGCTGAAATCAGCAGAGGTAGAAGTCAGGAAGGAACATCAAGTGTTGATGGTCAATAAAACCACTAAGTTCAAGAAAGGCAAGGGTAAAAAGAACTTCAAGAAGGACGGCAAGGAGGTTGCCGCGCCCGGCAAGCAAGCTGCCGGGAAGAAGCCAAAGAATGGACCCAAGCCCGAGACTGAGTGCTTTTATTGCAAGGGAAGCGGTCACTGGAAGCGGAACTGCCCTAAGTACTTAGCGGATAAGAAGGCCGGCAAAACAAAAGGTATATGTGATATACATGTAATTGATGTGTACCTTACTAGTGCCCGTAGTAGCTCCTGGGTATTTGATACCGGTGCAGTTGCTCACATTTGTAACTCAAAGCAGGGGCTGCGGAATAAGCGGAAACTGGCAAAGGACGAGGTGACGATGCGCGTCGGGAATGGTTCCAAGGTCAATGTGATCGCCGTCGGCACGCTACCTCTGCATCTCCCTTCGGGATTAGTTTTTAAACCTTAATAATTGTTATTTAGTGCCAGCTTTGAGCATGAACATTGTATCGGGATCTCGTTTAATTCGAGATGGCTACTCTTTTAAATCTGAGAATAATGGTTGTTCCATTTTTATGAGAGATATGTTTCATGGTCATGCTCCTATGGTGAATGGTTTATTCTTTATGAATCTCGAACGTGATGCTACACATGTTCATAATGTGAGTACCAAAAGAAGTAAGGTTGATGATGATAGTCCCACATACCTGTGGCACTGCCGCCTTGGTCACATAGGTGTCAAACGCATGAAGAAGCTCCATGCTGATGGGCTTTTAGAGTCTCTTGATTATGAATCATTTGACACGTGCGAACCATGCCTTATGGGTAAAATGACCAAGACTCCGTTCTCAGGAACAATGGAGCGAGCAACCGACTTATTGGAAATCATACATACCGATGTGTGCGGTCCAATGAGTGTTGAGGCTCGCGGTGGCTATCGTTATGTTCTCACCCTCACTGATGATTTAAGTAGGTATGGGTATATCTACTTAATGAAACACAAGTCTGAAACCTTTGAAAAGTTCAAGGAATTTCAGAGTGAGGTTGAAAATCAACGTGACAGGAAAATCAAGTTTCTACGATCAGATCGTGGAGGAGAATACTTGAGTCACGAGTTTGGGGGCACACTTAAGAAAATGTGGAATAGTTTCACAACTCACGCCGCCTGGAACACCTCAGCGTAATGGTGTGTCCGAACGTCGTAATCGCACTCTGTTAGATATGGTGCGATCTATGATGTCTCTTACCGATTTACCGCTTTCCTTTTGGGGCTATGCTTTAGAGACTGCCGCATTCACTTTAAATAGGGCTCCGTCGAAATCCGTTAAGACGACACCGTATGAATTATGGTTTGGGAAGAAACCTAAGCTGTCGTTTCTAAAAGTTTGGGGATGCGATGCTTATGTCAAGAAACTTCAACCTGAAAAGCTCGAACCCAAATCGGAAAAATGCGTCTTCATAGGGTACCCAAAAGAAACTATTGGGTACACCTTCTACCTCAGATCCGAAGGCAAGATCTTTGTTGCCAAGAATGGGTCCTTTCTGGAGAAAGAATTTCTCTCGAAAGAAGTAAGTGGGAGGAAAGTAGAGCTTGATGAAGTATTGCCTCTTGAACCGGAAAATGGCGCAACTCAAGAAAATGTTCCTGAGGTGCCAGCACCGACTAGAGAGGAAGTTAATGATAATGATCAAGATACTTCTGATCAAGCTCCTGCTGAAATTCGAAGGTCCACAAGGACACGTTCCGTACCAGAGTGGTACGGCAACCCTGTCTTGGAAATCATGTTGTTAGACAACGGTGAACCTTCGAACTATGAAGAAGCGATGGCGGGCCCGGATTCCGACAAATGGCTAGAAGCCATGAAATCCGAGATAGGATCCATGTATGAAAACAAAGTATGGACTTTGACTGACTTGCCCGTTGAACGGCGAGCCATAGAAAATAAATGGATCTTTAAGAAGAAGACAGACGCGGATGGTAATGTGACCATCTATAAAGCTCGGCTTGTCGCTAAGGGTTATCGACAAGTTCAAGGGGTTGACTACGATGAGACTTTCTCACCGGTAGCGAAGCTGAAGTCCGTCCGGATCATGTTAGCAATTGCCGCATTCTATGATTACGAAATATGGCAAATGGACGTCAAAACGGCATTCCTTAATGGTTTCCTTAAGGAAGAATTGTATATGATGCAGCCGGAAGGTTTTGTCGATCCTAAGAATGCTGACAAAGTGTGCAAGCTCCAACGCTCGATTTATGGGCTGGTGCAAGCATCTCGGAGTTGGAACATTCGCTTTGATGAGATGATCAAAGCGTTTGGGTTTACACAGACTTATGGAGAAGCCTGCGTTTACAAGAAAGTGAGTGGGAGCTCTATAGCATTTCTCATATTATATGACATACTTTTGATGGGAAATGATATAGAACTCTTGGACAGCATCAAGGCCTACTTGAATAAAAGTTTTTCAATGAAGGACCTTGGAGAAGCTGCTTATATATTAGGCATCAAAATCTATAGAGATAGATCGAGACGCCTCATAGGTCTTTCACAAAGCACATACCTTGATAAGATATTGAAGAAGTTCAATATGGATCAATCCAAGAAAGGGTTCTTGCCTGTGTTACAAGGTGTGAAATTGAGCTCAGCTCAATGTCCGACCACGGCAGAAGATATAGAAGAGATGAGCGTCATCCCCTATGCCTCAGCCATAGGTTCTATTATGTATGCCATGCTGTGTACCAGACCTGATGTTAACCTTGCCGTCAGTTTGGTAGGAAGGTACCAAAGTAATCCCGGCAAGGAACACTGGACAGCGGTCAAGAATATCCTGAAGTACTTGAAAAGGACTAAGGAAATGTTTCTCGTTTATGGAGGTGACGAAGAGCTCGTCGTAAAGGGTTACGTCGACGCTAGCTTCGACACAGATCTGGATGACTCTAAGTCACAAACCGGATACGTGTATATTTTGAATGGTGGGGCAGTAAGCTGGTGCAGTTGCAAGCAAAGCGTCGTGGCGGGATCTACATGTGAAGCGGAGTACATGGCAGCCTCGGAGGCAGCACATGAAGCAATATGGGTGAAGGAGTTCATCACCGACCTAGGAGTCATACCCAATGCGTCGGGGCCGATCAAGCTCTTCTGTGACAACACTGGAGCTATTGCACTTGCCAAGGAGCCCAGGTTTCACAAGAAGACAAGGCACATCAAGCGTCGCTTCAACTCCATTCGTGAAAATGTTCAAGATGGAGACATAGAGATTTGTAAAGTACATACGGACCTGAATGTAGCAGATCCGTTGACTAAACCTCTCCCTAGAGCAAAACATGATCAACACCAGAATTCCATGGGTGTTCGATTCATCACAATGTAACTATATTATTGACTCTAGTGCAAGTGGGAGACTGTTGGAAATATGCCCTAGAGGCAATAATAAAAGCATTATTATTATATTTCCTTGTTCATGATAATTGTCTTTATTCGTGCTATAATTGTGTTATCCGGAAATCGTAATACATGTGTGAATAACAGACACCAACATGTCCCTAGTGAGCCTCTAGTTGACTAGCTCGTTGATCAATAGATAGTCATGGTTTCCTGACTATGGACACTGGATGTCATTGATAACGAGATCGCATCATTGGGAGAATGACGTGATGGACAAGACCCAATCCTAAACATAGCACAAGATCGTATAGTTCGTTTGCTAGAGTTTTCCAATGTCAAAGTATCTTTTCCTTAGACCATGAGATCGTGTAACTCCCGGATACCGTAGGAGTGCTTTGGGTATGCCAAACGTCACAACGTAACTGGGTGACTATAAAGGTAGACTACGGGTATCTCCGGAAGTGTCTGTTGGGTGACATGGATCGAGACTGGGATTTGTCACTCTGTATGACGGAGAGGTATCACTGGGCCCACTCGGTAATGCATCATCATAATGAGCTCAGAGTGACCAAGTGTCTGGTCACGGGATCATGCATTACGGTACGAGTAAAGTGACTTGCCGGTAACGAGATTGAACGAGGTATTGGGATACCGACGATCGAATCTCGGGCAAGTAACATATCGATAGACAAAGGGAATAGCGTACGGGATTGATTAAATCCTCGACATCGTGGTTCATCCGATGAGATCATCGTGGAGCATGTGGGAGCCAACATGGGTATCCAGATCCCGCTGTTGGTTATTGACCGGAGAATCGTCTCGGTCATGTCTGCTTGTCTCCCGAACCCGTAGGGTCTACACACTTAAGGTTCGGTGACGCTAGGGTTATGAAGATATGTATATGCAGAAACCCGAATGTTGTTCGGAGTCCCGGATGAGATCCCGGACGTCACGAGGAGTTCCGGAATGGTCCGGAGGTAAAGAATTATATATAGGAAGTGCTATTTCAGGCATCGGGACAAGTTTCGGGGTTATCGGTATTGTACCGGGACCACCGGAAGGGTCCCGGGGGTCCACCGGGTGGGGCCACCTGTCCCGGGGGGCCACATGGGCTGTAGGGGGTGCGCCTTGGCCTAGATGGGCCAAGGGCACCAGCCCCTATAGGCCCATGCGCCTAGGGTTTCCCCCTAGGAGGAGTCCTAGTGGTGGAAGGCACCCCTAGGTGCCTTGGGGGGGAGGGAAACCTCCCCTTGGCCGCCGCCCCCCCTAGTAGATGCCATCTACTAGGGCCGGCGCCCCCCCCCCTTGGCACCCCTATATATAGTGGGGGAGAGGAGGGACTTCATACACCAGCCCCTGGCGCCTCCACCTCCCCCCGTTACGTCTCTCCCTCGTAATCTCGGCGAAGCCCTGCTGCTGTGACGCCCTGCATCCACCACCACGTCGTCGTGCTGCTGGATCTTCATCAACCTCTCCCCCCCTTGCTGGATCAAGAAGGAGGAGACGTCTCCCGTTCCGTACGTGTGTTGAACGCGGAGGTGCCGTCCGTTCGGCGCTGGTCATCGGTGATTTGAATCACGTCGTGTACGACTACATCATCACCGTTCTTTTGAACGCTTCCGCTCGCGATCTACAAAGGTATGTAGATGCATCTAATCACTCGTTGCTAGATGAACTCCTAGATGATCTTGGTGAAACGAGTAGGAAAATTTTTGTTTTCTGCAACGTTCCCCAACACATCTATGCACTGATGAAAATGGTAAGACTTCGATCAAAAGGAATACCACTCCATGATTGGCTCTTTGTTGTACCTATGTGCATCTAGGCCGGATATTATGCTTAGTGTTTGCATGTGTGCCCGATTTCAAGCTACACCGAAGGAATCACACCATAAGGCTGTGAAGCATATTCTTCGATATCTAGCTCACACACCAACACTTGGATTATGGTATCCAAGGGCTCTTCCTTTGATCTCATTGGATATTCAGACTCTGACTATGCTGGCGATCGGGTGGACCACAAGTCAACGTCAGGCACATGTCATTTCCTCGGATGATCCTTGGTATGTTGGTCCTCGAAGAAACAGAACTGCGTATCACTCTCCACTGCAGAAGCTAAGTACGTTGCTGCTGGATCTTGTTGTGCTCAATTACTATGGATGAAGCAAACACTCAAAGACTATGGCATCAACGTGTAGAATGTGCCTCTCTACTGTGACAATGAGAGTGCTATCAAGATTGCTCACAACCTAGTTCAGCACTCGAAGACAAAGCACATCCAAATTCGTCATCATTTTCTTCATGACCATGTGTTGAAGGGCGACATCTCCATCGACCATGCAAGTACTGAAGACTAGCTGGCCGATATCTTCACAAAGCCCTTGGATGAGAAGAGATTTAGCAAGTTGCGGTGTGAGCTAAATATCCTAGAATCTTCGAATGTTCTTTGAAAAGGACACACATCCTAACACTTATGCTGACTTGATGACTTAGATGTGCAACACATGAAGTAATGTTTTTCTTCAATCAATGAAGACTAACCCTCTAAGTGTGAAGAAACTAATGAAGAAATTGATTCTCAGAACCCTATGAAAATTGTACGGGGTGTCTGAAATCAGCTTTCTTATACGGTGGGTTATGCCACCAACCAAAGTTGAAAATCTTCAATTTGAGTTTTTCTTCATTTTTGAAATTCCTCAGTTTTTAAAATTCTTCAACTTTGCATTGTCTTCACTCTTTCCGTAGTTGTTCTTCATTTGACTATATATATATATATATATATATATAGAGAGAGAGAGAGAGAGAGAGTTTATGTCCTCTACAGCACTCACTTATTGCCAATTCTTCAAGTTGATTTTTCTGCTAAGTGAATGTGATCGGACCCTTCCCCCTCTATGCTAAACTCAACCCAGTCTGTTCACAAATTCTTCATGTGCGTTCTATTTGAAACTCGTTCAAATTCTTCACTGTGTCCCCGTCAGCTGAAGAAATTGCGAAAGACACTTTAAAATATTCTAATCTGAAAATTTTCGGCTTTTGCCGCTCAAACTGTTATGCATTCCACGATATACTTATCTATTCACCCACGATCTCACACGATCTCCACCTCTCAGTACGTGGGTGACACATGTCACGCGAATGAGAAGGGTCAGGGGCATCTTCGTCCAAATTCTTCGGGCGAACAGTTTTTCACCTCATCTATAAATACCCCCTCCCCTTCCTCATTTCTCTTTTACTCCGCTTGACATCACTCCCTCGCTCGAGCTTCTCAAGCCCTAGCATTGTCGCTACCTCCATCGTTGCTGGTGAGGAAGAGCTTCACTGCCTCGACCTCGTCGTCGTCGTACTCATGCCTGCCGCGGAAATCTTCCCTCCGCCGCCACCATAGACGTCTTCCTCCTCCAAGTTAGGGCGTGGAAGATTCGAGCCGACGAACTTCCAAATCTACTCTTATAGTTCGTCGTGTTCTTCATCAAGGGTAATTTAAAGTTACTTTTACCGCATTTATTCTACTGATGATTTTCATCAAATCTTCAAAAGGTGTTTATTCTTCAACTCCACACTCTAAACACCTAACACAAATCTTATGTTCTTGATCTGTTTCTCTAAGTGATGTTTTTCTTCATGATTCCTCAATTGTGTGAATCTCACGATCTGCACAACTCTGGAACCTAAGACAAAGAATGCTTAGTGAAATTCTTCAAGACACATTGGGTCAATTTCCTCAAATTTGTTCAATTTACAAAACCTTCTGAGAACGCATATGACCTCTCCAAATTCTTCGCACCTATACTCTGTTCACAGGTACACATGTCTGCTGCTGAATCACTAGGTTCTCATCAACTTAACTCATTTGCAGCGTTCCTCGAAGAAAAGCTGCATACTTCTTCAGAGAACTCGATTGAGCAAATTCCTCAGCTGAAGAAAATGACAGATGGAAAAAGGCCTCAAAAAGGAGGAAAGAAGCTTGAGGTTAATACTGTTTTTGAGATCCCTGCAGACATCTATGCAGGGTACTGCACGCCTGATGAGGCAACTCATGGAAAGGAGATGAAGAATGAGCGCAAAGTGCGCATTTAGAGGATAGAAAGAAGATGGGCAAGAGAGTGGAGGGAGTACAGATATGTCACTCCCAAATACATGAAGAAATTTGCTCTTAACCCTCCATGCCCAAGACCTCCTCTGGCACCTGGCCAATTGGCTGATCCAACAAGCCTTAAACATGGTGAGGATTATGCTGATGAGTGGGCCAGGCGGCAAGCTAAGTTGGCCAAGCAGGCCAAAGAAGCAGTGAAGAAATTTAATGAAGATTATGCTGCTGCCACTGCCGCTGCTGAGGCTTCTTCAAGCAAGAAGGCTATGCCAAAGAAGCCAGGCAAGAAACCACCTTCCTCAGCAATGCCCTCACGGCCAAGTTCTTTGTCAATGCCCTCATGGCCAATCTCCTCAGTGCCACCAAGGCAATTTCCTCAAGCTGCCCCAATTCCTCAAGCTGCTCAAATTCCTCGGGTTTCAAAACCCTTAGCTCCTCTGGCAAAGTCCTCAGCACATGTACATCTCGCCACGTGCCAAAGGACCACTGGCATATCAATTGCCTTAGGAGCTTCAGCAAGTTCTTTAGCTCACCCTTCATCAACCGGTCCCACTCTGCTGAAGACCAAGGCCACTGCTGAACGAGGCACTAGACCAAGTCCTCACAAGAAGCAGGTGGTCTTTCAAACTCCGTCTGATGATGAAGCTGCTGATGATGAATTAGCTGATATCATCATGGACAGACAGCAGCGGGCCTCTAGAGCCAAAGGGAGTGTTGTGCCCCTTCTTCTGGATCCAAAGAAGATCCTCGATTTCATCGATCTTTGGCACAAAGATCCAAATGCTCCAATGCCAAAGTTGGGCCTCACTCCTGGATAAAGTAACATGGTGACGGTGTTCATTGCTGAAGAAAAGTGGAAGTATGACCAAGCCCGAGTGGCTAAGAAAGCGCAGTATAAGAAGCAGCGCTATCTCAAGGACAATGTCCTCAGTCTTTCGCCTGAACAGCTCATAGCACTGCAAGCTGAAATCAAAAAGCTCGACAATGAATTTAACGCCTACAAGGATGAATGGCAGGGTGCCAAAGTCAGATTCGTTAAGCTGATGAAGAAATTCACTTCAAGTGTTGCTGCTCCTGTGCACATTGACGTCACTCAGGCTGAAGCATCTGCTCAAGCCACTAAAGGAATTGCTAGCACCGCTAATGAAAATCAGGTTGCTGATGAAACTGAAAGCACCAGGGCTACTGAAGAAATTCCAGTCTCTGAAGAAACTGCCAGGGCAACCACTAGTGTTGCGCCTGAAGAACCTGCCAGGCTAGCTGAAGACTCTGTTGCTGCACCTGAAGAAACTGCTTATGACAGGCCAACTACATCAGTTGGGCCTGAAGAAATTGATCCAACTCCCACTGCTCCGCATGCACCAACACCAACCCAGTTCTTCCTTTTGCTCTGGAAGTGAAGAAAACCAAAGCTGCGGAGCGTGCTGCTTTGAAGAAGAGGAAAGCATTAGCTGCCATAGAATCTTCGGCCCCCAAGCAGGCGAAGATTTTGACAAGTTCACTGGACAATCCCATTGATGATGTTCCTCTTGCAAGCATGACATCAAAGGAACTTATTCCTTATGGTGAAGAATATCAGATTCCTAAAGAATCTGCTGAAGAAGATCCCTCCGCTGCTTCCACAGAGCAGATGGATGAAGAAATTGAAGTTGAGGCTTTCACTTCAACTCCTCAAGTATCATCGCCAATGCCTCAGTTTACTGGTGAAGAGGCCGACGTTGAAGAAATGGAAGTGGATGAGGATGTGGACATTGGCTGCACCACTCCAGTGATGAATGATGATTTTTGGGATAGCCAACACCCCATCTCTCCTCTGTTCACACCAATTCAACAAATTCCTCAGTCCCCAGCTCCAATTAAAGTTCAAATGGGCTCTGAAGAAATTAATGCCACCCCTTCCATTCATGAAGACATTCCAGCCACTAGTGCTGATGAAAACGCTGCTGAAGAAATGGAGGCCCAGGCTGCTACTGAAGCAGAAGCTGATATTCCTCAGCCTGCGGCTCTAGAGATTGACATTCCAGAAGTCATTCTTCAAATCACTTACACTCCTCAGCCACAGCCGAAGAATCCATTCTCCAAAACTCCGAAGTTCAAGGTTGATGCTTTCTTCAATGAGCATGTGTTCTTCACTAACTATAATCCATATGACTCTGCTCGTCTGAGGAGGAAGCGCTTCTAGACTGCCAGCCAAGCCAATTTCTATTCTTCAGTGCTGTTCAACAAGACAAAGTCTTCGACCATGAGCATATTCCTCACTTGGATATGGAATCACTACATTGCTTCGCGCCTGTCCTCGCTGCCATTCATGATGCTGGCCTACTCAATTTCTGCACTGACATATGCGATTGGAATGAAGAACTCATTCTTCAGTTTTATGTGACGCTGCACATCACAGGCAATGCTGAAGATGTGAACTCTTGGGTGTTGGGCTGGATGACAGAGAACACACACTATAAGGCACCAGCCACTGAATTGCTTCGTGCTGCCTGTCAGTCCTCCCCCAGAAGGTGCACGTCTCATATACTCTGAACCTGAGCTGTCAGATCATTTCATGCAAGTGCTAATGAAGCCACTGAAGCCTGGACAAGCCTCAAGGACCAAATTCCTCATTAAGTAATTGCAATATGTGCCAAGGACAGTCTATCGCATTCTGACGAAGACATTGAGTCCAATCAAAGGCCATGACTCGAATGATGAAGAAGTCATTGGCATCATGAAGAATCTGCTTTTCAACATCATGCATGGTATTCCCGTGAACTATCATGATTTCTTGATGAGGACTTTGGCAAACGTTGCAATGTCCCCATTTGAGCTGAAGCCTTATGCTCCTTGGATTATGAGATTCATCAGATCAAGGTCTTCACTCAACTACAAAGCTAATACACTCAACCACGGCAGCTACTTGCCCCCAATTGAAGTCCTCAAACGGACATTTTCCTCAACTGATGAAAAGGGCAAGGACACTACTGTTATTGATGAGGGCATTCGACCATTGGATGTACAGTTTCGCAAAGCTGCTTCATATTCCACCAATGATGACTCTGCTACTCATGATTCTACCGCTAATGCATCCAAGCAAAGTCCTCAGGCAACAGCTCCAAGGGTGATGACTGATTGTGAGCTTTTCCTCAGTCTTCATCTGAAGGTGGATCAAAATCACAAATGGGTAAAACGTCAGTTTGGTATCATTCTTCACAACATGACTGCCACATATAATTCAGTGTTTGATCGCACCTAGGATATATTGTCTCACCCTTACGGTGATGAGGATCTCAAGCAGATGGGCTTCAAGCAGGACTTCGGCTGGGCTAAGACTCCACCGAAGAAATTCAAGAAAGTTGTAGTTCCTCCTTTGGTGCCCAGATCATATTCCTCATCCCGTGATACTGATGAAAATGAAGATCTAGATGACACTGCGACAGGCCCTTCTCCAATAAACGACCCCAACAACGTTGACGGTCCTCCATCGACTTCATGAAGAAATTCTTCAGGGGCGTTAGTCCTCACTTTTCGTCCCTTTTGGTCATTTGATGACAAAAGGGAGAGAAATTTGAGTTAGTCTTCAAGCGGGTCTATATATATGGGCGTTTTTCTTTGTTAAGTTGCAACTCTCGCTCTTCTAAAGATTTTGTTCATTGAGTTGTAAACTTAAGTCCGATGGTGACCTGATACTTTTGCTCTGTTTTTCTACATGCTATTTACTCATTAATGCTATGCACGCATGCGGAATCACATCAGTTACCATGTTTCATCATGCATTTTAAATTCTTTAGTTCATATGTTAAATGCGTGTATGAATTACAAGATATAGGGGGAGATCTCCATGATTCTACTCTTCAAATGTGCATTGCTTCAAAAGCAAATTCCCCACTATGCACATCTTCAGGGGGGTTCTTCTGTATCTTGCAATCAAATTCCTCAATATTGAGTACTTTCAATTCATATGTTTATCCCCATTGAAAACTTAACCTATATTGTCATCAATCACCAAAAAGGGGGAGATTGTAAGTGCATCTAGTGCCCCTTAGTGATTTTGGTGTATTGAAGACTTATAGGTTAAGGGACTAATATGTTTGTGAGTGTACAAAGGCTCTATAAGTCAATGAGGAGTTTGATATTGACAGTGAAAGTCGACCCCTAAAAATGAATGTCTTCGTCTGAAGACTTTGCTTCTCTTGAAGACTTTGAAAGTGAAGAAATTGGTGTGACCTTGAAGACTTCAATATCCATGCGAGGAATCTGAAGCGTGAAGACTTTTATTTTCGTAGTTTCATTTTCTTTTTCTTGAGCCATAGGAAACACGGCACTGTTAAAGGGGGTCGAGGTAATACTAAGGAAACAAATTTCCAAGTGATGCTCATCTCAAAATCCTACACCTACCCAATCCTTTGAGTGAAGCCATTGGAAATCTCATATCAGTTCAGTCAATTTCTTCAGTGGCAGAGAAGAAGATCTTCTGGTCTCTGAGGAATTTGTTCTGACTGAGGAGTTAGGAATTCGCCAGTACGGATTGCCTACACAGTGAGGAACATGATAGCCCTAAGGAATTCGAACCTCAAATCCGACCGTTGTTGTGCCACGCGCCAGCTGTCCAAAATATCCTACCACCTAACGGTCATATCAGACAAGGGCATTTATGTCTTATCATGTCGGGCTGCTCCCTAGGCTATAAATAGCCGCCCCTACAACCACTAGCTGGTTGGCTGCTCCGAGAGGAACTGACACTTGTCATTTGAGAGCATCCCATTCCTCCGAGGACTTTGAGCAAAAATCATCGAGTGAGGAAAACCCAAATCCCAAACCCAATCCTACAAACCCCAAAGCGATTGAGCATCACTGAAGAGATTGTTCCTGTGTGGAACCGACACTTGTTACCTTTGAGGACTGTGTATCCTTCAGACGGTTAGGCGTCATGGTCTGAGCATCCAAGAGGAATTGTGGATTGCCGAGTGACCAAGTCTGTGAAGGTTTGGAAGTCACCTATGAAGACTTACCACTACTGTTGGGCAAGGTCTCTATGATCTTAGCTCAAGGAGAATACGGTCAGGACTGTGTGTCCGGGACTGTGTGTCCTCGAGTTTAAATACTCAGCCGCTCCAACCAGACGTACAACTGTCATAGCAGTTGGAGCTGGTCTACCAAATCATTGTCTTCACCAAGCCAACTGGTTCTATTTCCTCAACCCTTTCATTTCCCTCATTTGTGTGTTGATGTACCTGATCATTACTGTTTGAAGACTTTGGCTGAAGACTTTATCTAATTCCTCAATCCTATTTCTTCAGTCTGTTTGTCGTCATCCTGCTTATCCTGTGTTTACACTTTCTGTACTCTGTGTTTGTCATTCATTTCATCATGATGACTATGTTGTTGCTCTGTTATGCTTATACCTGGGTACTTATTCCGCTGCAAGTAGTTCTTCATTTAGGAATTTCCTCACCCTGAAATTCCTCAATGAAGAATTCATAAAAATCACCTATTCACCCCCCCTCTAGTCGACGTAATGCACTTTCAATCCGGTGCTCGACTGTTGCGGGATTTGACAGGATCGCTTGGGCCCACGCGTCAGCCACTCGGAAGCAGGCCCATAAAAGGCGTTGAGGCCGTTGCATTTGCGTAGTGCGCCCCCATTCCCCTTCCTCTTCCTCTTCTTCTCCACCGCGTCTTCCTCCACTCTCGATGTCGCCGCCCAGCCCGTGCGCAGTCTGCCACAATGGTGAAGGACAAGACGGCGGCCCTGGAGCGCATGAAGAAAGCGACGACGATGGCGAAGGGTAAGAAAACGAGTCGGGGATCATCGTCGAGGTCCGGGTTGCTGCCTGGTTGGATCCAGGGGGACTGGATTCAATCTACACCCCAGCAAGAAGATCTAGAGGATCTGTCCGCCGCGGGCTTGATCGTTGATGGGACTCTGAGGATGCCGGGGGATGATATCGAGCCACAGTCGCGGGCGGGTGAGTGCGTCGTCCTCGCAACCCACGTCGACCGTGGTTTCTCCCTGCCTCCGCATCCTTTCTTCCGGGGTTTTCTAAACTTTTTTGGCGCCCAACTTTACCATTTCTCTCCCAACACCATCACATACCTTGCTGCATTTGTTTCTCTATGTGAAAACTTCTTGGGCTGTAGACCGCACTGGGGTCTCTTCAAACATATCTTTACTCATCGTTCTCAATATGTTAAGAAGGCAAATTTGACTGACGAGAGGATGCACGTGATTCAAATGTGTGGGGGTTTAGGGATTCAGATGAGGGTTAGGAGCACTTTTCCCCCTATGACACTTCCTGAGTCGGTTAGGGGATGGCAGTCAACCTGGTTCTACTGCCAAGACATTCCGACCCCTGGTCAGTCGACTGGTCTTCCTCCCTTTACCTTAGGTCTAGTCCAGGTGCCATCTTCACTGATCGTGTCTGCAGTGGAGAAAGTAGAGGTGAACATGCTAGTCGAGCGGGTAGTGCAGTTGGTCCGTCAGGGCGTGACTGGCATGGATTTATTGGAAGTGTTTCTCAATCGACGCATCCAGCCACTCCAAGCCCGTGATCATTTGATGTGGATGTATTCGGGTTCCAACAACACTGCTCGGGTCCACCCAGAGGAGGTCACCGATGAGATGGTGGCCCAATGGCTAGGGCATTACTGGAAACAAAGACAATCCCAGGGGGCAGGACAGTCAACCCATTCAACGCCGAAAATCAGCCGGACAAGGTCTGATCCTTATTACTGAGTGTCTTTCAATCTGACTTGCAACCATCTTTGAATCTGACTGATGTTTGTTCAACTTATTGCCTTGCAGATTTACACTGAGATGTATTCGATGCCAAACGGAGAGCAAGCCCAGGAGCAAGCCCAGGAGGGACTGGAGAGCGCGGACGAGAGTGCCAACTGGCAATCTCCCGATGATGAGGAGGAGGAAGAGAGTGATGAGTCACACGATGAAGAAGAGGTCGACTCACCACCTCACACAGTGCGCCGATGCAAGCACTCTCACGATCAAGCGGGTGGGCGCAACAAGGCTGTGGCTCCAAACATGCAAGTACATAAGTGCACTCGGACTTCGGCTCTAGACCCGTCAGAAAAGGTCGCCAATCAGCCCAAGGTTGCCCCTTCAAAGTCTCGGAAGACCTTGCCCAGGATCAAGATGGACGTTCCCGTCGCTTCTACGTAAGTGTTCTGTCTTTCTGTGTTTTACTGTCGACTCATACTTCTGCTCTGACCGAGTGGGTTTTGAATTTTTCAGTGCTGCCACTTATGGGACCTCCATGGACATTGGCAAGGCTCAGGATGATGAAGAGACTGAAGATGCGGCTACTTCCAAAGCGGGTACGATTCTGCAATCTTGTGCCTATTTTGTCGGTTGAATTGTCAGTCGACTGAGCTCTTATGATTGGTTTTTGTGCAGCCCCACAAGACATCATTGAACTTCCAGACGAGGATGAAGAAGCGCCTCAGAAGAATATGGGAAGGAGGGGCAGGGCTTCAAGTAGGAGAACGCCTATCGGCCAGGAGCCTCGATCGACATCAGCACTGGAAACGGTGGTCCAGCAGTCCGGAGATCTGACTCGGGCCTCTGTTTCTTTTGCCAATCTTGTGTCGACTCACCGTCCTTCAGCGTCGATAGCTCAAGTCCCCGCTTCGCCTGCGCAGCTCCATGCTTCAGATCATGTGATTGCTCTGACTGTACTACCGCCATCGCTCTTTGCTTCTCATCATACCCCAGATGACACGGCGGGTGCAGCCAAGGAAGCCATACTCCAAGCAAACCTTATGATGGAGCAGATGAAGGTGGTGCACGAGGCCAGCCAGGCTGCCTATAATGCCAGCTCTGCTCTGCACATTAACGTCAAGGTCAGTTGATTTCCGATTGATCTTCCAATTTGATTTTTGCCCTGCTACGATATGTAAGCTGTTGATTCATTGTATGTAAGATGTCCCTGGATGAGTGTTTTGGAACATTTTATGTGCATCTATCATGAGTCTGCACTTTACATCCAATCACCCACTAGGTGTTTTAACTAATTTTTTGATAGTTCATCCACTTGAGTCAATCAAGTTAGGTTGAGTGTATCTCTGAGCCTGTGGGGGCACGCAAAGTGCACCCACTGGGTATAGTCCCCGAGACCGCCGTTGGATGTTTGATTCGGCGGGGGTCTTTGTCAAATGCATCTTCATTGTTCTTTCACTCGACGGAATAGTTTGATTCAAGTGGGTTCCAGACCAGTGGGAGCATGCAGAGTGCACCCACTGGGTGTAGTCCCCGAGACCATGGTCGACTGCGGGCAGTCGGCCGGGGTCTGAGAATCTATCCCTTTTTTGCATACTCACGCTGGGTAGACCATGCTGAGTGGTAAACTGGACTAGTGCGGGCACGCCAAGTGCACCCACTGGGTGTAGTCCCCGAGACTACTGTTGAATGTTTGATTCTGCAGTAGTCTTAGAACACTTTTTGATGTGATTAACTTTTGTTTCTGTCGACTGACGTGTCTTGTTTGCTGACCGCAGAAATCTTGTGAGCTCGGGGCCCGGTTTGCTGAGTTGGAGAAGAAACAGATCAGCCTCAACCTTGAACTGGAGCTGGCCAAGAAGAATCTTCAGAAGACCAAGGATGATGCTGCTGCTATGGGAGGTAATAACTCGCCGATTGTCCACCTTATAGTTCCTCCTTTTTAGTCTTTTGAACCGAGTGACTCCACTCGAACAGATGTGCATAGTGAAAACCATCAACTCCAAGGTCGTCTGAAGAATGTTATTTCTTTAGTCAAAATTAAGCAGGCTCTGGAGCAGAAGGACCTTGACCTTGCCGCAGCACAGAAGGAGGCACGAGAGAAAACAGAGCTTGCTGACAAGAAGTTGGCTTCAGTCAGCAAGTTAGAAGAGGAAAACGCCAAGCTGAAGACTGATGTTACTCAGGCCAACAAAGAAGTTGCAAAGCTGAAGAAGGACAAGGAAACTCTAACCGAAAAGGTTGGGGATCTCACTCAGAAGAAGGGCAAACTGGAGGCTTATCTGGGAAGACTTGCTGAGAAGCTGGTCCTGAAGCTTGAAGGTACTTTCTCTTGTCCGACTGATCTGTAGTTGTCGACTCATCGTATAACCGCCGACCCACCATTTTTCTGAATGTGCAGAATTTTGTCAAGACTTCGAAGCAGAGACTTGGCGGATCGAGACGGATCTAGACCCCATAAATTTTCCCGTTAAGGATGATGTTGTGATGAATGTGTTGTGATTGGAGTCTCGTCTTGACAATGTTGTGGATTATCTTGCTCGTCTGAAGGTGGCAGTGTCGCGGATTGACACGGAGCTCTGGCCCCGAGCAGAATTCCAGAATGATCTCAAGTCATTGATGACTCGATTGAATGAAATACCTGGTCGAGTGCAAGAGTGGAAGAAGTCGTCTGCTCGCTGTGGCGCCGATGTGGCTTTGTCTTTGGTCGGAGTCCACTACAAGGAGGTCAGAGAAGACAAGCTGGCGACTCTCAAGATTGCCAACACCAAGAAGCTCCAATGCCAGTCCTTCATGGATACCTTCATCGACGCTGCTACTCGTATCACAGACAACATTGACCTTGACAGCTTCGTCGAACCAGCAAGCCCTCCTCCTGCCGAGTGAACAAACTTTATACTCCACCCTTATTTGCGTCGGAATGTCGAGTGGTTTTGTAACCATTAAACTCCTTCAGGCCTGATGCCTGAGTACCTCTGCTCGTGGTTCTGAACTTGGTTGGGTTTATCTGAACTTTGTTTTTCTTTGAATATGGTGGCTTTGCCTTTACCGCTTTTAGATCTTTTTTGATTCTGAGTGGAACTTGACTTCTCACTCGGAATAGACATTGTACTTGTGACGCAGATCTAACGATGTGTTCGATTGGCACCTCGTCGTCCTTGCAGATCGGGATGGAGTGTACGTTGTACTTGTGACACGCCTCCGACGACGTGCTCGATCGGCACCTCCTCGTCCTTGCGGATCGGGATGGAGCAGACGTTGTACTTGTGACGCAGCTCAGAGGATCTTTACTACTTAGGCAAGTATGGGGTCGCAGCCGAGTGGGAGGATCGCTCTCCACTCGGAGTAGTTTTTAACTTAGGCGAGTACGGGGTCGCAGCTAAGCCCCCGAGTGGGAGGATTGCTCTC
Source organism: Triticum dicoccoides (assembly GCF_002162155.2). Lineage (NCBI taxonomy): Eukaryota > Viridiplantae > Streptophyta > Magnoliopsida > Poales > Poaceae > Triticum > Triticum dicoccoides. Next base: position 347,872,890 of record NC_041381.1, read on the forward strand.
CACTTGGAGTAGTTTTTAACTTAAGCGAGTATGGGGTCGCAGCTAAGCCCCGAGTGGGAGGATTGCTCTCCACTCGGAGTAGTTTTTAACTTAGGTGAGTACGGGGTCGCAGCTAAGCCCCCGAGTGGGAGGATTGCTCTCCACTCGGAGTAGTTTTTTAACTTAGGCGAGTCTGGGATCGTACCTAAGCTCATGAGTGGGAGGATTGCTCTCCACTCAAAGTTGTTTTTTAACTTAGGCGAGTACGGGGTCGTAGTTAAGCCCCCGAGTGGGAGCATTGCTCTCCACTCAGAGTATTTTTTTTTTAACTTAGGCGAGTACGGGGTCGCAGCTAAGCCCCCGAGTGGGAGGATTGCTCTCCACTCGGAGTAGTTTTTTAACTTAGGCGAGTACGGGCGAGGGAGTCCTGGATTAGGGGGTCCTCGGACAGCCAGACTATATGCTTATGTCGGACTATTGGACTATGAAGATACAAGATTGAAGAATTCGTCCCGTGTCCGGGTGGGACTCTCCTTTGCGTGGAAGGCAAGCTTGGCGATTCAGATATGTAGATCTCCTTCTCTGTAGCCGACTCTGTGTAACCCTAGCCCCCTCCGGTGTCTATATAAACCAGAGGGTTTATTCCGTAAGACGAGAACAACAATCATAATCATAGGCTAGCTTCTAAGGTTTAGCTTCTACGATCTCGTGGTAGATCAACTCTTGTAATACTCATATCATCAAGATCTGTCAACTAGGAAGTAGGGTATTACCTCCATCGAGAGGGACCAAACCTGGGTAAACATTGTGTCCCCCGCCTCCTGTTACCATTAGCCTTAGACGCATAGTTCGGGACCCCCTACCCGAGATCCGCCGGTTTTGACACCGACATTGGTGCTTTCATTGAGAGTTCCACTGTGTCGTCACGTTAAGGCCTGATGGCTCCTTCAATCATCTACAACGATGCGATCCAGGGTGAGGTTTTCCTCCCCGGACAGATCTTTGTATTCGGCGGCTTCGCACTGCGGGCCAACTCGCTTGGCCTTCTGGAGCAGATCGATAGCTACGCCCCTGGCCATCAAGTCAGGTTTGGAAGGCTGAACTACACCGCCGTCATCCGCGGAGACTTGATCTTCGATGGATCCGAGACCACGACGGGTGTGTCGTACAGTCGCGATGAGCATGGCTTAGACCTGCCATCGGACAGTGTTCAGGAGAACGCACCTACAGCTGCCCTGTCCTTAGATCCGGAGCAGATCGTGCCATCCGAGGACGGGTGGGTAGACCCCGCCCCGGAGGCCGCACACTCATCGGCGATAGAGCCGAACACACACTCCACCTCCAATGAGGTCTGCATCATCGGACCCTCAGGCTCGTCTCCGGCCATAGGCTCCAACCCGCGCACATTCATGCCCATCGAACCTGATTGGGCACCGATCATGGAGTTTACCTCCGCAGATATCTTTTAGCACTCACCCTTGGGCGACGTGCTAAAGTCACTAAAATCCCTCTCCCTATCAGGAGACCCTTGGCCAAACTATGCCCGGATTGAATGGGAAGTGGACGACGAAGAAATTCATTCCCCACCCACCACCCACTTAATAGATACTGTCGATGACTTAACCGACATGCTTGATTTCGACTCCGAAGACATCGACGGTATGGACGACGACGCCGGAGAAGAACAGGAACCGCTGCCCACAGGGCACTGGACAACCACCTCATCATATGATATATACATGGTGGACACACCCAAATTAAACAATGGCAAAGAACGGAGGATAATCCTCTTGAGAAGCAACCAAAGCACCGACGTCAGCCGCGCCGCTCTAAATCCCGCCACAGCAAAAAACAGCGATAATGGCACAAGAAAGAATAATACCCCAGACTACTCTAAAGGTAATGACGACCCCATGGACCCAGTGATGGAGCAGGATGAGCCAGGGGACGGTGAACATAGTCCGGGGCCGCTGTCCGATCACAGCGATGCCGAGGGTAAAACTCATCAACCTGCCTCCGAAGAGGAGAACAGTCCGGACGATGATGCATTCATCATCCCGGAAAAGCACTTTGAACAAGAGAACCTCCACGAAAGGCTTATCACCACCGCGAGGAGCTTGAAGAAGCAGAAGCAAAGGCTTAAGGCCGCGCAGGATACGCTCAACCGCAGATGGAACAAAGTGCTCGACACTGATGAAAAATACGGTGGCGGTCGCCACACAAAGAGCTACCCAAAGCGCAAGCTGCTGCCCGAATTCGGCAACGAGGCTATAGAGCCCATTCCGCCGAAAAATGATACGGCCGATCTGCCGGACTGACCACCCTGTGGTCGCGACAGGGCGGCTAATGACACCGCACACAAGTCAGCACACGATTTACGTGAGCACCTGGACAAAAAAGCTGGCATGGCCAGGTCCATTTATGGATCCAAGAAGCGTGCCCCCACGCAGCAGCATGGCCACCACAACGACCATACTGACCGAATACAAGCTCGGAATCAACACCGTACACTACATCCATCGGAATCATGCCACGACACTGCCAAATACAGGGGTGCCGCCCACCCCCTATGCTTCACCGATGAAGTGATGGATCACGAATTTCCGGAGGGATTTAAACCCGTAAACATAGAGGCATACGACGGAACAACAGACCCTACAGTCTGGATTGAGGACTTTATTCTCCATATCCACATGGCTCGTGGAGACGATCTCCATGCCATCAAATACCTACCCCTCAAATTGAAAGGGCCAGCTCGGCACTGGCTGAAAAGCCTCCCCGAAAACTCAATTGGAAGTTGGGACGAACTTGAGGATGCTTTCAGGGCTAATTTTCAAGGGACCTATGTCCGACCTCCGGATGCAGACGACTTAAGTCACATAATCCAACAACCCGACGAGTCAGCCCATAAGCTTTGGAACAGGTTTCCCACCAAGAGGAACCAAATCGTCGATTGCCCAGATGTTGAAGCCTTGGCGGCTTTCAAACACAGTGTTCGGGACGAATGGCTCGCCAGACACCTCGGCCAAGAAAAACCAAGGACAATGGCAGCCCTAACAAGCCTTATGACCCGCTTTTGCACGGGCAAAGACAGTTGGTTGGCCCGCAGTGGCACCAGCGACCCAGGTACATCCGAAGTCAGGGATGGCAATGGGAAGCCGCGACACAGTAAAAACAAGCGTCGAAACAATGAAGATAGCCCAGACAACACGGCGGTAAACGCCGGATTCAGGGGCTCTCGACCCGGTCAACGGAAAAAGCCATTTAAAGGCAGCAGAGATGGACCATCCAACCTAAACAAAATTCTAGACAGATCATGTCAGATTCATGGCACCCCCGAGAAACCTGCGAATCACACCAACAGAGAATGTTGGGTCTTCAAGCAGGCCAACAAGTTAAACGCCGAACACAAGGGGAGGGAGCCGCCAAGTGAAGACGAGGACGAACCACGCCAGCCGAACACTAGGGGACAGAAAAAATTTCCACTAGAGGTCAAAACAGTGAACATGATTTACGCAACTCCCATACCAAAGAGGAGGCGCAAACACGCACTCCGAGACGTATACGATGTAGAGCCCGTCGCCCCCAAATTCAACCCATGGTCGGCCTGCCCGATCACTTTCGATCGCAGGGATCATCCGACTAGTATCTGACATGGAGGATCGGCTGCCTTGGTGCTCGACCCAATAATTGATGGATACCATCTCACCCGAGTCCTTATGGACGACGGCAGTAGTCTTAATTTGATATATCAGGACACTGTCCGCAAAATGGGGATAGACCCGTCAAGAATCAGCCAAAGCAGTGCTACCTTTAAAGGAGTAATACCAGGCGTAGAGGCCCGCTGTACGGGCTCTCTAACATTAGAGGTTGTATTCGGTTCTCCCGACAACTTTCAAAGCGAAGAACTAATCTTCGACATCGCTCCATTCCAAAGCGGCTATCACGCACTACTCGGAAGAACGGCCTTCGCTCGTTTCAATGCAGTACCGCATTACGTTTGTCTTAAACTTAAGATGCCCGGTCCACGTGGCGTCATCACAATGAGCGGAAATACAGAGCGTTCCTTGCATGCAGAAGAATATGTGGCGGCTCTAGCAACCGAACCACTGAACGGTGTCTCCAACCCTAATAAATGATCGGTCGTCAAGACCACGGATACGGCTAGACGTGTCCGGCACACCACTAGTTGTAACAGCCCAGATAAACCTGAGCTTGGTCGACGGATACGCCCCCATATGTGGTGCTAGGGGCTGCTCGCATATAAAAGGGTCCATAGTTCGGCTCGACCCTATTTATACACAATAGATTGAATTCTCATGGTTCATTAAGAATAACTAACTTTCCTCACGATTACACCAGATTCTTTCACCTGGGTTTTTCTTTTTTACAGATAATCATCGTGCTACACCCTTCCAGGATACGGCACAACGGAGACAAAGGCGCAGACATGCAGCAGGGCCCCGTTCAAAGGTTTCTTTTTAGATTAAGACCATGTGTAAACCTTTTTATTGTCTCTTGTTGCTTTACACCCTCCGGGTACTCAAAACAACCGAGAGGGATACTGGTGTTATTGGCAAGCTTTTTCATCATGCCAGATTAATGCTTGTACCTGGAAATTCAGGGATCATTATCGAGGGCGATACTCAGCCTAGTATATGTTTTGAAGTCTAAATACCTTTGGGAGTATTCGGCGTCACGAGTTTTGCCTTATATGCATCAGCTCCGAATCATGTCTTTGGTCAATAGTTGGGTTTGCCCGGCTCCCGTGTTTTGCTACCTTACGTTCCGCTCTATCGGCTAAAGTGGCACCGGGAGAACTACTGCAATTGTGCCCTGGTTCATCTGGATGAGCACCTCAGTAGAGAAAGCCAAAAACTGACTGTCATGATAAAGCGAGAGACTGGTCAACCACTCGATGACCCAATAGAATCTTCGCTTCCTCCGCATTAACGAAGGACCGGTTTCCCAGTCAAGTATGTACGTGCACCGTATTCGGACGAATGCGGACATACCAGGGGCTATATAGTAGCCCCACCGTCAAACTCCTATGGCTAAGTGAAAGTGTTAAAGCTATATAGTCTGATTGCTTCGTTCGCCACGCTATCACCTCCTTAACGGACCAAGACGTTGGATCAAGTGTGATTACACGCTTTACCGAACACCCCCGCATTATATGCGTGGGGGCTGAAGCCGACGACTGCAAACTTTTAGGTTATATACATACATACATAAACGGCCGCACAGGGGGCACTACAATACTTTACGGGAAAAATTATAAATATAGCCTTTATTATCAAAGAAGCATTGTTTTTACAATCAAAATACATGTCACTGGAACATGGTACTCTTTGAGCACCGAGCCTCTATTAAACGGGCACCTTCTAGGACTTCTTCAAAATATTGCTCAGGTGAGTCCTGACCCCCGGGCGGACCCCTGGTTGCAACAGCGGTGGCCTCCATCTTCGCCCAATAAGTCTTAACACAGGCAAGAGCCATCCGTGCACCCTCTATGCACGCCGACCTCTTGACAGCGTCGATATGCGGCACATCATGAAGAAATCGTTGCACTAAACCAAAATAACTATCCGAACTTGGTTCCTTCCACCAAAGATAATCCACGACAGACTTCATGGCAAGCCCGTACAACCTATGGAGCTCGGCCCACTCGGCCATTTGCTCATTCAACAACAGCGGGAGCCTTGGATTACTGAACTGCGACCAGAACAATCTTTCCACCTCATGATCTTTCTCATCTTTGAAATACTCAGTCGCATCAGTAGCACTCTATGCTCAATCCAAGTATGTGTCTGCCGAACTCCACAGTTGATCAAGAGGGGCATACTTCGGATCGCCAAACTTTGTCCGCAATAAGAAGGGCTTCCCAGCCGCGATATCTCCGGCTTGATGAAGCTCCTGCCGCGCCGCTCTGATTTCAGAGCGTGTTTCCTTGGCTGCCTCGAAGGCCTTCTTCAGGTCAGCCGTTTTCACTTGGCTTTCCCTTTCGAGGAGCTCATATCGGCTGGCGGCATTTTGCAGCTCAAGAGCCATGTTGGCTATTTTATCTTCGCTCTGGCGATGAGCAGCCTGTTCGGCTTTTAACTCTTCGGCTGCCTTCAGGGCGGCCGCATCACTTCTCCTAGCTTGTTCCTTGGCTCGGGCAAGTTCTGCCCGAAGGGTCTCCGCGGCGGCAACTCCATCTGCAGTCAAAGCATATTATAAATACTAGCATCATGCTCCTCTTAATGTTTGCTGACCACTCGAATATACATACCATGTGCCTCGTAAAGCCGCTTTTCACAAGCGTGATGTCCGCATCCACCACGTCAAGCTGCCGCCTCAATTCGGCAAAATCAGCAGTCCAGTCGGCCGTTGGACCCTCATCTGCCTGCGCATGAAAGTAGCTCTATCATTACCTGAGACTATGATCCTCTGCTTGTCGTCTCTGGATGGCAACCACAGTCTCAGGGGCTACTATCTATACAGAGCACACCTAGCGTGTGCGGTACAGTCAAAAAAATATATATTACTTTGCGTGCCTCAAAGCCTCTTAGTAGGCTCGTAAAAGCTTCATTCAAACCACTTTTTGCGGATGAAATCCTCTCAAACACCGTACCCATTAAGGTACGGTGTGCCTCTGAGATAGCCGCTTGCTCCAGAAGACCCGTCAATGTGTCCGGTTGTACACCGGATAATCCCGGGCTTTTTCTGTTGGTCTCCTTAGGAGCCGAGAACCCCGTACTTCGGGCGGCCGAAGAGTTACCTTCTGGCCTATGCGGATCAGGAGAGATCCTCCGGGATGACTGTCGGTGTCAAAACCGGCGGATCTCGGGTATGGGGTCCCGATCTGTGCGTCTTAGGCTGATGGTAACAGGAAGCAAGGGACACAATGTTTACCCAGGTTTGGGCCCTCTCGATGGAGGTAAAACCCTACTTCCTGCTTGATTAATATTGATGATGTGAGTAGTACAAGAGTAGATCTACCACGAGATCGTAGAGGCTGCTAAACCCTATAAGCTAGCCTATGATGATTATGATTGTAATTGTGATCGGCCTTCTAAGGACCAACCTCTCCGGTTAATATAGACACCGGAGAGGGCTAGGGTTTACACAGAGTCTGTTACAAGGAAGGAAATACACTATCCGGATCGCCAAGCTTGTCTTCCACGCAAAGGAGAGTCCCATCCAGACACGGGACGGAGTCTTGAGTCTTGTATCTTCACGCTTCAATAGTCCAGACGATGTATATAGTCCAGCTGCCCGGATACCCCCTAATCCAGGACTCCCTTAGTAGCCCCTGAACCAGGCTTCAATGACGATGAGTCCGGCGCGCAGTCTTGTCTTCGGCGTTCCAAGGCGGGTTCCTTCTCCGAATACTCCAAAGTAATTATCGAACATGTAGATCGTGTCCGGATCTGTAAAATGATCTTCACATACCACCATAGAGAGAATGATATTTCACAAATGCAATCTGCTGACAACCTTTTTAGACAACATGACATGTCACTATGGCCGGGTCATTATTCGAACCGTTTTCCCACAACCAGCCACATCACATATTGCGAGGCGGTTTCCTTGACACATCTTGTCAAAGCAGAGATCATGTCCCCTTATCACGGGATTCTCATCAATACGGGTATGGGTAATCCCACCACGCCATCAATCATGACGCTTGGGAAGTAAGCGATTCTCAACGGGCAAGTGGGGAGGCACACCGCTTTCGTTGCCTCTTATAAAGGGATAAGAGTTCCCCATTTTTACCCACGCCTTCTTCCTCCTTTGCCCACTCTTGCCCCCTCGAGCTCCAATGCCCTAGCCCAAGTCTTCTACGCACAACTAAACATGTCCGGAGCAGGAGGCAAGTGGGTGGCCTCCATCGTGAAAGAGAAGCATATCGCGAATCTTTGGTCGGCCGGATACTTGGCCGCAGACATCATGCACCGGCTACCGGAGAAAGGGTAGGCCATTCCAACCCCGGAACCCCACGAGAGGGTCGTGTTCATCGCCCACTTCGTCCGTGGACTAGGATTTCCACTTCATCCCTTCGTCTGCGGGCTCATGTTCTACTACGGGCTAGATTCCATGATCTAGCCCCAAATTTCATCCTCAACATCTCGGCATTCATCATCGTATGCGAGGCCTTCCTCCGCATCAAGCCTCACTTCGGCCTGTGGCTACAAATCTTCTGCATGAAGCCGAAGATCGTGAGCAGCCAGCAAGTAGAGTGCGGAGGGGCCATGGTGGGCAAGAGGCGTAATGTCACCTGGCTTGACGGCTCCTTTGCGGAGACCGTGAAAGGGTGGCAGTCGGGGTGGTTCTACATCACTGAACCGCGCGGTGCCAACTGGGCAGCGACCCCCGAGTTCTGATCCAGAACCCCCATGCGGCTCACCTCCTGGGAAAAGAAGGGCCTGGCCTGGGGCGAACCTACAGAGCTGACCGGGCTCCAAATCTGCATCAAGAGCATGAAGGACAAGAACATCAAGCTTGTCAACGTGATCCAGGTCATGCTTGTTTGCCGGATTCTTCCGTGCCAAAGGCGGCGTTTAACTTGTGGGAGTTCGTCCCGGCCGAACACCAGACTGACGGGCGTTTAACTTGTGGACACATAAAGAAGCATGGAAGGCGCTGTTCAAGGCCTCCGAAGTACCTCCTCCCGCATCCGAGGACCGTGGACTTCACGCCGCGCGGCCTCCTAGTGCGGTGAGTTTTCTGACTACCACCGGATTCAGCTCTTCCCGGTATATTCATGGGGGAGTCTTAAGTAATTGTGCATACTTAATCAGGATTATGTGGAGACAGCAGAGCGGATTGACTGTCCGGCTCCGCTGCCAGAAGGCCCAGCTGATGCTCTCCTGACGGAGATGCTAGTCCCGGCGCCCTACAAGGCACCGGAGAAGAAGGCCGAAAAGAAGGGCCCGGGGACCAGGAAGGGTCTCCGGCGTAAGGTTGTACCGGAAGCCTCGTCCGAAGACGACGAGGCACACTCCTCCCCCGAAGGGGAGGAATAAGAAGAAGGGGCCACCCCATCCGTAGAGGATGAGGGGCCTGAGAAGGCGGACCAGGGGGCCGGGAAAGGCCCCCGGCGCAAGGCCGTCATTCCCTCATCGTCCGACGATGATGAGGCAGATTCCTCCCGCGGAGGCGGGGGGAAGCAAGAAGAGACTCTACCTCCCCGCACTGGGGAGGAGAAAAAGAGGAAAGCCGCCCCGGAGGAGGGGGCTGGGATGTCCAGGAAGGGAAAGGTGTCCCTTCCGGACTACTCCGCCACGGCCGCCCATAGCAAGGAGGGGTGGCTGCCCAGGGGGAAGCCCCTAACGCGATCGTAAGTATCCGCACTCTATCGTGATTTTATTTCATAGTCTTTTTTATAACGCCAAACATATATGTAGTCCGGCCAGGGCTCATCCCGAGGTATCGTCTTCGGACGGATCCCTGAGCGATTCAGCGATGAACTCGCTCCCGGCGGCCACTACTCCTCAGCCTGTGGACGACACGAAGGTGTTATCCCGAAGGCTCCCAGAGCGGGGGGAGGTGACTCTGGAGACGCCTCAGGGCGAAGCTCCAGATGTCGGACATGCGGGGTTCAAGATCCCCGCGGATTGTGTCGATGAGAGCCACGATAGGCTGGGCTCTCAGCCGAACACTATTCCGGAACCCCCAACAGTTCTGGACTCAGGCGGGCAGCCCCTAATTAGGGAGGGCGAGCCATCCGTGCCGAGGACTTCCGCTACGCCCGAGGCGTCGGATTGTCTGCTGGAAGCGCTTCGAGGCGCTTCCATGGATGAAGAGCACCGTACTCTTATGAGTGCGGTGATTCAGAAGGTTTTGTCCGCCAAAAGCGGACTAACCGAAGCTTGCACCAGCCTCCTGACAGGCTTTGAGGTAAGTAAAAAATGTGTGAAATTACCACCTGATAGGTAGTAGCCCCTGATACTCTGTTTGTTGTTCAGAAAGAAAAGCCAAACGGAGGGTCAATTATAATCCACAGGTGTCTAATAATAAATGTGCATGTGAATAAGCAGGTTGTGCTGCTTGTCGCTGCTGCCCGCACAGCCGAGGTCGCCAAACTAAAGCGGGACCTAGAGCAGGCACAGGGAGAGCTCGACCTCACGAAGAGGCAGCTCGAAGAGAACAAAGGTGAGTGATTCCCCGCTCTTATGTATTTAAGGATAGATAAAATCGATTAGTCTAATGACGAAGGATCGTGACTGTGTAACAGGGGCCACCACCGAAGTGGCATCCCTGAAGAAAGCGTTGTCCGAGGCCGGAGATAAGGCGGCCTTGGAATGCAAGGAGCACGAAAAGCAAAGTGCTAGGGTGGGCGAGGTATAGCAAGAGCTCCGGGACCTCGGCAAAAAGTTCGAGTCCGTGGAGCATGATCTGAAGATGAAAGAGGCCGAGCTTGCAAAGGCCCTTGTGAGTATGAGAGATGCCAAGGCCGAAGCCGACAAGGCACAGCAGGAAATCCAGGTGGCCAAGAAGATAGCGGCGGGTAAGACATTCTTTATGCAAAGTAAACATGTGGAGGAGACGTTTCTTTTACTTACCCAAATTCGGAGCTCTCTAGGGGAATTCGCAGATCTGCCATGCAGCGTCTCAGACGCCGCGGAGTTCTACTGTGCCGAGGAGGGGAGCTCCACAGAGAAGTTGTTCTGGTCCCAGTATGCTGGGGCCGAACATCCAGTGCATCTGAGTGACCATCTGAAGCAGTTGGTCGAACTCCATAGGGCGGCTGAAGTGGCTATGAAAGATTTCGTAGTCCGGATGTGGCCTGGTGAGCCCCTGCCCACTAGCTACTTCGGCCTGATCAAGTGGATGATGAATGCTTGTCCGCGGCTTGAAATGATCAAGCGATCCGTTTTCATTGAGGGTGCCCGCCGGGCCTTTGCCCGCGCGAAGGTGCATTGGGGCAAGCTGGATGCGGAGAAGCTGGTGAAGGACGGGCCGCCGGAGGGCAAGGCGCATCGTCATCCCGAGAAGTACTATGATGGCGTTATGAAGGGCGCTCGTCTCGTGGCCGATGAATGTACCAAGGACAAGATCTTTGACTAAATGTACCTCTGCCGCTGTTGTAATCTAAAGACGAAGTTACTTGTGCTATGTAGCACTGTTTGATTTAAAATATTACCTTTTGTGCGGCTGTTTATAGAATACTGAAAGTAGGCCAGTCGTCGGCTTCTGCCCCCATGCAACTAGTACCGGGGTGTTCCTGGAAAAACCCGGATACTCTTTATCCAAATGTTTGGTCCCTTAAGGAGGTATCCAGCGCAGCGAACAAGGCAATCGGACTATGCGGCTTTATAACTTTCATTTAGCCATAGAAGTCTATAATTTTAAATTTTGGCGAAGCCCCTAGAATTCGGAAGGCCGAATTGGGGCTCTATATACGCCTAAATTGGACAAGGCCGATTCATCGCCTAAAGCGGAAAAAATCTTTAAGGATTTTAAGACCTCTCGAACAGCTACCAGATCTCGCCGCATCATGCCGGTCAGTTTTCGGCTTTCTCTACTGAGGTGCTCGTCCGGAAGAACCGGGACACAATCGCAGTAGTTCTCCCTGCGCTACCTTAGCCGATATAACGGAACGTAAGGTACCAAAACAAGGGAGCCGGGCAAACCCAACTATTGACCCAAGACGTGATTCGGAGCTGATGCATATAGTGCTATAAGTTCGGGGTGCCGCACTGTTGAAAGTGTTCGGACTTGTTTTGCCATATTGTGAGGCGCCATAAGAAGCCCCTGGCAAACTGATCGTACCAAGGTGTACGAATGCGATATTAAATAAATATTTGCAAAAAACATGCGCAAATAGGAATAATGAGCTGACGCTATATATTATATCCCATTGATGAATAATACGTTTAAGCGTATGTTTACAATGGGTGCGTTTAGGCAGAAGTAAATAGGACTATTTAACATGCCCTATCCAAGGGCAGGCTGCATGTAGGTATATAAAACAGGTATAATGATCGTGAACAGATTCCACATGTGTATTTCCTTTTGTGCGAAAAGCCTGTTGCCTCCTTGGTTTCCTCTCTTATGCAAGCACGTCAATCCGGCTCTTCTGAAGAGGCTGCCCTAAAGCAATGTCCTGAAAGATAAAAAGGGAAGGTTATGAAGGTATGCTGCGGTGATACCGCACTGTTGACTGAGTCATTGCTGCGCATCCGCCTATGCCCATAGCATTTTGAGTGTGTAATTGTCTACGCGTGGCACAAATGCTGCTTTGATGGGGCTTGAGCGGAGGCCGGACTGCTAGTCGCGCTCTCGGCATGCCTGGTGATCCTGTTGCGGGGTGCTCCGGACTCGTTTGACGGTGCTCGAAGTTGCTGTTGCCGGATTGGTGGTTCATCGGAGAAGGCCGCATTGTACTTCCGCCGCAAGGGCTGTAGTATGCTCTTCTGTTCGGAGAGAGAGGTCCATTTTTCTGTTGACTGTTATGACCCCGCGCGATCCTGGCATCTTGAGCTTGAGGTATGCATAGTGTGGTACCGCATTGAATCTAGCAAATGCGGTTCGTCCGAGCAGGGCGTGGTAACCACTGCGAAAAGGGACGATATCGAAGACTAACTCTTCGCTTCGGAAGTTATCCGGAGATCCGAAGACCACTTCCAATGTTATAGAGCCCGTACAACGGGCCTCTACTCCAGGAATTACACCTTTAAAGGTGGTTTTGGTGGGCTTGATCCTTGAAGGGTCGATGCCCATTTTGCACACTGTGTCTTGATAAAGCAGGTTTAGGCTACTACCGCTGTCCATAAGGACTCGCGTGAGGTGGAATCCGTTGATGATTGGGTCTAGGACCAATGCGGCTGAGCCGCCGTGACGGATGCTAGTAGGGTGATCCCTACGATCAAAGGTGATCGGACAAGCTGACCATGGGTTGAATTTGGGGGCGACTGGCTCCATCGCATAGACGTCCCGTAGTGCTCGCTTCCGTTCCCGCTTGGGAATGTGAGTGGCGTAGATCATGTTGACCGTTTTCACCTGGGAGGGATTTCTTCTGTCCCCCGTGTTTGGATGTCGGGGCTCTTCGTCATCGTTGCTGTGCAGCCCCTTGTCCTTGTTTTTGGCGTTTATTTTGCCGGCCTGTTTGAACACCCAGCAATCTCTGTTGGTGTGGTTGGCTGGCTTGTCTGGGGTGCCATGAATTTGGCACAAGCGCTCCAGTATACGGTCCAGACTGGACGGTCCCTGATTGTTTCTTTTGAACGGCTTCTTCTGCTGACCGGACTTGGATCCGCTGAATCCGACGTTTACTGCTGTGTCTTCAGTGTTGTCACCGTTGTTTCGTCGCTTATGTCTGTTGCGTCGTGGCTTGCTATTATTGTCGCGGACATCCGAAGTGACGGAATGTGGCGTGGTGCTGCTGCGAGCCAACCAGCCGTCCTCGCCCGCGCAAAAGCAGGTCATTAGTGTTGTGAGAGCTGCCATGGACTTGGGTTTTTCCTGGCCGAGGTGTCGGGCGAGCCACTCGTCACGGATATTATGCTTAAAAGCCGTCAGGGCTTTGGCGTCCGGACAATCGACTATTTGGTTCTTTTTAGTTAGGAACCGAGTCCAGAATTTCCTAGCTGACTCCCCGGGTTGTTGAGTAATGTGGCTCAAGTCATCGGCGTCTGGTGGTCACACATATGTGCCCTGGAAGTTGTCGAGGAATGCGTCTTCCAGGTTTTCCCAACTGCCAATAGAATTTGCTGACAGGCTGTTTAGCTAGTGCCGGGCTGGTCCTTTGAGCTTAAGGGGAAGATACTTGATGGCATGTAGATCGTCTCCGTGGGCCATGTGAATGTTGAGAAGGAAATCTTCGATCCATACTACGGGGTCTATTGTGCCATCGTATGATTCGATGTTTACTGGTTTGAACCCTTCTGGGAATTCATGATCCATCACTTCGTCAGTGAAGCAGAGGGGGTGTGCGGCGCCTCTGTGCCGGGCTATGTGGCTACGCAGTTCGAATTGGTGTGGGTTGTTGTGTTCGGCCTGGCCGGACTTGTTGATAATGTATCCAGCGTGACGGTCATCATCGCTCGCTGGGGCGCGCCCCCGTGATCCGTAGATCGATCTTGGTTGTCCTGCTTTGTTTCCCAGTATGTCTTGCAGGTCCTGCCTATTACCCCGGGCCATAATGTATTGGCATGGGGGTGGGGGCTGGTATTCGGGCTGATATGCCGTTTTATCCCGGCCACGGGGTGGCCGGTCAGCCGTGCGGCGCTCGAGTCCGTATTCCTCGGCTGCCAGGACTTCAGTCCATCTATCTGTGAGCAGGTCTTGATCAGCCTAGAGTTGCTCCTGCTTCCTTTTCAGGCTCCTCGCAGTGGCCATAAGCCGACGCTTGAAGCGCTCCTGCTCCACGGGAACCTCAGGCATGCTGAACTCGTCATCGCCGAGGCTAATCTTGTCTTCGGAGGGGGGCATGTAGTTGTCCTCCTTCGGATATCCGATCGTCGCCTGTTCGTTTGGGCTGACCTGCTCATCTTCCTGCTCGGCCTGCTCGAAGGCGGGCTGATCAGGGTTGTATTCCTCTTCGGCACCATCCAGATTGTTTTCGTCTCCTGGGCCGGTATTGCTGTGGCGGGGCTTGGAGTGGCGTCGACGACGCCCATGCTTTGTTTTTCTCTCTGAGGGGTTATCCTCTGTTGCCTCATCGCCATTGGTTTCCTTTGGAGTGTCCACCATATATATATCGTATGAGGTGGCTGTCCACCGCCCCGTGAGCGGTGGTCCTGTTCTTCTCCTGCATCGTCGTTCATACCGTCGATGTGTTCGGAGTCGAAGTCAAGCACATTAGTTAAGTCATCGACCGTGGCAATGAAGTGGGTGGTGGGTGGGCAACGAGTTCCTTCGTCGCCTGCTTCCCACTCAAGCCGGACAAAGTTCGGCCAACAGCCTCCTGACAAAGAGAGAGACTTTAATGAGTTCGGCATGTTGCCAAAGGGCGAGTGCTGGAAGATGTCCGCAGCGGTAAACTCCATTACCGGAGCCCAACCTGGCTCGGCTGGCTCGAGAGTGCGTGGACTGGAACCAACAACCGGACACGAGTCTGGGGGTCCGGAGTTACAGGCTTCCTCAGAAGTGAGGCATGTGTTCGGCTCTACCGCAGGTGAGTATGCAGCCTGCGGGGCGGCACCCATCCCTCCATGCTTAGGTAACGCAGCTTGCTCCGGATTTAGGTCCAGGGCTACTGCAGGGGTCATATCCCAAACATTGTCCGACAACAGGTCTAAGCCGTGCTCATCGCGACTGTCCGGTGCTCCTGGCACAGGCCCGAATCCGTCGAAGATCAAGTCTCCGCGAATATCCGCCGTGTAGTTCAAGTTTCCGAACCTGACCTGGTGGCCAGGGGCGTAGCTGTCGATCTGCTCCAGATGGCCACGCGAATTGGCCCACAGTGCGGGGAGAAAAGTCTCGCCTTGGACTGTGTTGTTGACGATTGAAGGCGCCATCAAGCCTTGTAGCGACGACACAAAGGAACTCTCAATGAAAGCACCAATGTCGGTGTCAAAACCGGCAGATCTCGGGTAGGGGGTCCCGATCTGTGCGTCTTAGGCTGATGGTAACAGGAAGCAAGGGACACAATGTTTACCCAGGTGCGGGCCCTCTCGATGGAGGTAAAACCCTACTTCCTACTTGATTAATATTGACGATATGAGTAGTACAAGAATAGATCTACCACGAGATCGTAGAGGCTAAACCCTAGAAGCTAGCCTATGATGATTATGATTGTAATTGTGATCGGCCTTCTAAGGACCAACCTCTCCGGTTTATATAGACACCGGAGATGGCTAGGGTTTACATGGAGTCGGTTACAAGGAAGCAAATACACTATCAGGATCGCCAAACTTGTCTTCCACGCACAGGATAGTCCCATCCGGACACGGGACGGAGTCTTGAGTCTTGTATCTTCACGCTTCAATAGTCCGAATGATGTATATAGTCCGGCTGTTCGGATACCCCCTAATCCAGGACTCCCTCAATGACACCTTAGGGTCATCCGCCTCATGAGGCGGGGAGGCAGGAGGAGGCGTTTCACTCTCCATCATCTCTGGAAGAAGATCCTACGAAGATGAAATTTGTTGAGAAGGGCTCTGAGCTGGACTGCAAAACATATGTCTCGGTTATTATTCTGAGGAAAAAGCAGGGTATATTTATTAATGTGCCTTTATTTACTTACAGCTCGGCTGGCGGCTGGCCCCCTTGTGGGCGTTGTGCGGTAAGAATGCCCTCTGGGGCAGGGCCCCCTAGTGAGGGTTTCTTCCCTCGTTTGGAAACCTCCGTTTCCAAGTCTTCAAGGGCGGCCCTTTTCTTCTCGTGGGGAGAGGGGATTTTAGATTCACCTCCCCGATCACCCTCCTTCGCGGAGGCACCAATTCCCCCGGCTTGGTTGTGTAACGTATGAAGCCCGCTTTCGGCTTCTCTATGCCTCCCCTCATCTTCTCCTGATGGCACTTGATAGGGTGCGCGAGCCAGCATCCTGGTTAATACAGGATCCGGCGAGCCTTCAGGAAGAGGGGCCGAACACCTGATCCTCTCCGCCTTTCTTATCCAGTCCTGGCCGAGGGAAATTTTTCAGAATGATGTTGTGAAAAATATAATAACAACATGTTCAGTCACGGAGTTACTTACTTGGGTATCTGGACGGTTGCAGTTCAGACCCGCATCCTCGGTGGTGTCCGGACACTTTATTCGTGATCCGAAGAATAATCGATACATCCCTTCGAGCATCACACCGAAGAAGTGTTGAATAGTTCGCGGTCCTTCCGGGTTGAACTCCCACATACGGAGAGATCGACGTTGGCGTGGCAGGACCCGACAAACTAGCATTACTTGAATTACTTTGACGAGACTGACATCCCTCTTGAGGAGATCTCGGATGCGGCTTTGCAATGTCAGCATGTCATTGACTAGCCCCCAGTCTAGCCCTTTGTTGACCCATGATGCCAGTTGGGGCGGAGGGCCCGAGCGGAAGGCTGGGGCGGCTGCCCGCTTTGTACCTCGGGGTGCTGTGATGTGGAACCACTCCTGTTGCCATAAGTCGGACACCTCCGGGAAGGAACCCTTTGGCCATAGGGTGTCGACACCTTTGCTTATTATAGCGCCTTCGCACTCCACGTGTTGCCCGTCGATCATCTTCGGCTTCACACTGAAGGTCTTGAGCCATAAGCCGAAGTGTGGGGTAATGCGGAGGAAGGCCTCACACACGATGATAAACGACGAGATGTGAAGGATGGAATCTGGAGCTAGATCATGGAAATCTAGCCCGTAATAAAACATGAGCCCTCTTACGAAGGGATCAAGACTAAAGCCTAGCCCTCCGAGGAACTGGGAAACAAATACAACACTCTCGTTGGGTTCGGGAGTGGGGATAACCTGCCCTTGAGCAGGTAGCCTGTGGGGGATTTCGGTGGTCAGATACCTAGCCTCCCTAAGCTTCTTGATGTCCTCCTCTGTGACAGAAGAGGCCATCCACCGACCTTGAAGGTTGGATCCGGACATGGTTGAAGGTCTGGAGCGCTTAGCCTGAACCTTGGGTGTTGGAACTCGAGGTAGGGGAAGGGAAGGATTGGGCGTGGAAAGAAAAGGACATGTCTGGACCTCTTTATAAAGAGGGTGAATATCAAACGTCCTCCGCGTGGCTGTTTGGAACTTGCCTAAAACCGAGGAGTCATACTAATGGCACGATTGGGTTACCCGCACCCGTATTGATGAGAATCCCGTGATAAGGGGGACATGATCTCTGCTTCGACAAGACGTGCCAATAAAACCGCCTCGCAAAACATGCAATAGTAGGCTGGGAAAAACGGTTCGTATAATGACCGGGCCGCGGCATGATGTCACGCTATGAAAAAGTTGTCAGCAGATTAGATTTGTGGAATATTGTGCTCTCTATGGTGGTATGTGGAATTTGTTTTGCATAGCCGGACACGATCCTTCTGTTCAAAATATTCTATGGAGTCTTCGGAGAAAGGACCCGCCTTGCAATGCCGAAGACAATCTGCGCGCTTGACTCATCTTCATTGAAGCCTGGTTCAGGGGCTACTAAGGGAGTCTTGTATTAGGGGGTCCTCGAACAGCCGGACTATTGATACGTCTCCAACGTATCTATAATTTATGAAGCATTCATGCTATTTTATTATCTGTTTTGAATGATTACGGGCTTTAATATACACTTTTATATTACTTTTGGGACTAACCTATTAACCGGAGGCCCAACCCATATTGTTGTTTATTTGCCTATTTCAGTGTTTCAAAGAAAAGGAATATCAAACGGAGTCCAAACGGAATGAAACCTTCGGGAGCGTGATTTTTGGAACGAACATGATCCAGGAGACTTGGAGTACAAGCCAGGGAAGCTTCGAGGAGGCCAGGAGATAGGAGGGCGCGCCCCCTGTCTCGTGGGCCCCTCGAGGCTCCCCCGACCGACTTCTTTCACCTATATTTTCCCATATACCCTAAAACCATCGAATACGAAGATAGATCGGGAGTTCCGCTGCCGCAAGACTCTGTAGCCACCAAAAACCTCTCGGGATCCCGTTCCGGCACCCTGCCGAAGGGGGGATCCCTCACCGGTGGCCATCTTCATCATCCCGGCGCTATCCATGACGAGGAGGGAGTAGTTCACCCTCGGGGCTGAGGGCATGTACCAGTAGCTATGTGTTTGATCTCTCTCTCTCGTGTTCTCTCTATGCACGATCTTGATGTATCGCGAGCTTTGCTACTATAGTTGGATCTTATGATGTTTCTCCCCCTTGTCGGTGTCAAAACCGGCAGATCTCGGGTAGGGGGTCCCGAACTGTGCGTCTAGGCGGATGGTAATAGGAGACAAGGGACACGATGTTTTTACCCAGGTTCAGGCCCTCTCGATGGAGGTAAAACCCTACTCCTGCTTGATTGATATTGATGATATGGGTAGTACAAGAGTAGATCTACCACGAGATCAGGGAGGCTAAACCCTAGAAGCTAGCCTATGGTATGATTGTTGTAATGGTTGTTGTGTCCTACGGACTAAAGCCTTCCGGTTTATATAGACACCGGAGAGGGCTAGGGTTACACAGAGTCGGTTACAATGGTAGGAGATCTACATATCCGTATCGCCAAGCTTGCCTTCCACGCCAAGGAAAGTCCCATCCGGACACGGGACGGAGTCTTCAATCTTGCATCTTCGTAGTCTTGGAGTCCGGCGGACGATGATAGTCCGGCTGTCCGGACACCCCCTAGTCCAGGACTCCCTCAGTAGCCCCTGAACCTGGCTTCAATGACGATGAGTCCGGCGCGCATAATGTTCGGCATTGCAAGGCGGGTTCCTCCTCCGAATAATCCATAGAAGATTGTGAACATCAGGATAGTGTCCGGCTCTGCAAAATAATTTCCACATTCCACCGTAGAGATAAGATCATGTGCACAGGTTCAATCTGCTGACGTATCTTGTGACGTCACGTCACTACCAAGCCTTTACTTGAACCGTTTTTTATCATACCACCTCAGCGCGTTTAGCGAAGCGGTTTCCTTGGCACGTCTTGTCGAAGCAGAGATCGTGTTCCCCTTATTCCGGGATCCTCATCAATACGGACGTGGGTAACCCAACCGCGCCCGCCGGCACGCCCCCTCTATCGAAGGCGAGTCCCAAACGGTCATGGAGACGGCTCTTGGTATTCTCTCTCTTTATAATAAGACCAAGGCTCGTTTCTTTTCTTCAATCCTCCATCGAATCTTCTCCTCGCTCCAAGTTCCAACACCCAGAGCCCCAGATTCGTGTGCTTCGGACCTTCAACAATGTCCGGTTCCGACCTTCAGGGCCGGTGGATGCCCTCCTCCGTCACGGAGGAGGACGTGCTAAAGCTGCGAGAGGCCAAGTACCTGTCTTATGAGATTTCGC
The DNA here is from genome assembly GCF_002162155.2 of Triticum dicoccoides. Taxonomy (NCBI): domain Eukaryota; kingdom Viridiplantae; phylum Streptophyta; class Magnoliopsida; order Poales; family Poaceae; genus Triticum; species Triticum dicoccoides. The sequence goes on from NC_041381.1 coordinate 347,892,748, forward strand.
ACAGGTTGCCCGCCGAAGGGCAGGCCATCCCTTCCCCCGAGCCCGGCGAGTACGTCGTCTTTGTGTCCCACCTCCGTCGGGGTTTAGGCTTCCCGATGGATCCTTTTGTGAGAGGGCTCATGTTTTACTATGGGTTGGAATTCCACGACTTGGCTCCGGAGTCCATCCTCCATAACTCCGCATTCATCATCGTCTGCGAAGCCTTCCCCCGCATCACCCGCACTTCGGCCTGTGGCTGAAGACCTTCAATGTGGAGCCGAAGATGATCGGGGGGCGTCAAGCAGAGTGCGGCGGGGCGGCCGTAAGCAGGAGGGCCGATGCCCCGTGGCCCGAGGGCTCCTTCCAACAGGAACTCGGCTTGTGGCAGTAGGAGTGGTTCTATATCACCGCTCTGAAGGGCAGCAGGTAGAAGCCGCCGCCCGTATTCCGCTCGGGACCTCCTCAACCAAGGGCTCAACTGGGGGCCGCCAAAAGACGTGCCCCTATTGCAGGGCCGGATTCGAGACCTCCAGGCGAGGGAGATCGATCTGGTCGTGGTGATGCAGGTTATGCTGATTAGGCGTCTCCTGCCCTGCAAACGCTGTCCTCTCCGGCTATGGGAGTTCAATCCGGAGGGACCACGGATTCTCCAACACTTTATGGGTACGACACCCGTGGAGATGTACAAGTTGTTCTTTGGACCACAAGCGGCGTGTCCAGAATTGACCGAGGATGCCGGCCTAAGCTGCAATTGCCCGGATACTCAAGTAAGTAGCCCAGTGTTCGGACGTACCATTTGTTTGCTTTTCTACAATTCGCCATTTAACCCGTTATCCTGTAATAGGAGTGGATAGCGCAAGCAAAGCTGATACGGTGTCCGGCCCCCTCCCAGAGACCGCGCCGGATCTCGTGCTAGTCAGGATGTTGGAGGTTGTGCCTTCAGAAGAAGGCGAAGGGGAAAATAGAGGAGCTACCGCCTTGCCCAAGGGGGCGCTTGAAGAAGGGGGGATCGAGAATCCCTCCCTCCAGGGGGAGAAGAGGACCGCCTCCTAAGACCTGGAGGCCAAAGCCCCTAAGCGGGGGAAGAAATCTTTACCAGAGGGTCCTGCGTCCGGGGAGGTCCCGGCCGCACAGTCTTCTCTAAAGAATCAGCCCTCCAGCGAGCCGTGAGTAGAAAAGGGGAGTTCATTAATAAGAAACATCCCTATTTGTGCTTCTGAGGATAACCGAAATTTTTACCTTGTAGTTTGGATCTGCGACCTTCTCAAATGAGCTCGTCTTCGGGGGATCTTCGTCCGGAGATGATGGAGAGCGAGACGCCTCCGTTTGCTGCGCTGTCGGATAGGGCGGACGAGCCTGAAGTGTCGTCACGGAGGGTATCCCCGAGCTCGGCAGAGCCGAAGAGTTCGGTGCCGACTAGTGTTCAGCCGGGGGAGCTGAAAGATCTGCTTGAGAGGGCGTCCATCTCAGAAGATCACCGTGCATTGATGAGTATGGTGATTAGAAGGATTTCGTCCGCCAAAAGATGATTGCATAATGCCGTCAGGAGTTTGCTGGCGGGGTTTGAGGTATGTAAAAATGACACCCCTTTTTGACAGTTTTACACATAAAGTGCGCCCTGTATAGATAGTAGCCCCTGAGACTCGGTAGGTTGTCGAAAGCGACAGCATGCCGAGGATCAAAATCGCAGGTATTGAGTGTCGCCTTTCCTATGCAGGTGGCGGATAGTCCGGGGGCTAGCCGGACTGATGGAGTTGCTGAATTAATGCGGCAACTCGATGTTGCGGATGCGGACATCGCGCTAGTCAACAAGCGACTTGACGAGTCGCGAGGTAGATTGTGTCTCCGCAGCCACTTATTAAGGGAGCAAAAGCCCACCTCTTACAATATTTATGCTTGACGCAGATGGTGCTGCTGCTGTGGAGAGCCTTCGGGCAGAACTTGCTCAAGCCAAGGAGCAAGCCAGAAGGAGTGATGCGGCTGCCTCGAGGGCGGCCGAGGAGTTAGAAGCCGAAAGGGCTGCCCACTGCCGAAGCAGGGAAGAGATGGCCGAATTGGCTGTTAAATTGAAGGATGCTACCGACCGCAATGAGGCTCTTGAAAAGGAGCGCCTATCGGAGCGAGAAGACCTGGGGAAGGCCACCGTCGAAGCCAAGGATGCCCATTCTGCAATGCGGGCTATAAAAGAGGAGCTGCGTCAGGCCAGAGACATTGTGGCTGGCAAGCCTTTTCTGCTACGCCGCAGGTTTACGGATCCAAAGTATGCCCAGCTTGGCCAGCTGTGGGGTCCGGAGGATCCATATATGGACTTAGCGGCGAGTGCGGCGGATGCCGTTGTGCACTTCCGAAGTCAGAAGGATCACAAGACGGAAGAGCTATTTTGGTCTCAATTCCATAGTCCGGATCATTCACTTCCGCTGACTGATCGGTTGGCCGAATGGGCTGAGCTGAATAGGTTGTTCGGACTTGCCATGACGGATATCGTGACTCATGTCTGGCCGGAGAGGCCCAAGCCGACGAGCTATTTTGGCTTATTGCAGCAGTTTCTTGGGGCGGTGCCGCATATCAAGGTGATGAAGCGGTCGGCCTGCATAGAGGGTGCGCGGATGGCCCTTGCCCGTGTGAAAACACATTGGACAGAGATGGATGCCACCGCTGTTGCGACCCAGGGTTCGGACGAAAGCCGGTTACCCGCCGAGCACTATTTTGGGGAAGTTATGCGTGGTGCTCGTGTAATAGAATCACAATGCTCGAAAAATGTCACGTTTGAATGAACGTTTTTATTTTGTAAAACAATGGTTATGATGTAATCGCTTTTTATACTTGTGCGTTCAAGTATTGGAATATCTCCTATGCGGCCGTTTATGTATACATGTGTATAACCTGAAAGATGGCAGTCTTCGGCTTCAGCCCCCACGCACAGGGTGCGGGGGTGTTCGCAAAAAATAGCGCATTTTCACACTTAATCCGACGTCTCGGTCCTGTTAAGGAGGTGGTAGCGTAGCAAACGAGGCAACCGGACTATGATGCTTTATCACTTTCACTTAGCCATTGGAGTTCGAGGGTGGGACTACGATATAGCCCCTGGGGGCACCGCGCTCTCCGAATTCGGGGCGCGTGTGTGCCTGACCGGGAAACGGTCCTTCGTCAAAGCGGAGGAATTCTAAACATTCCGGTGGTCGATCGAGTGGTTGACCAGTCTCTCGCTGTATCATGACAGTCAGTTTTCAGCTTTCTCTACTGAGGTGCTCACCCAGCCGAACTGGGGCACAATCGCAGTAGTTCTCCTGGTGCCGCGTTAGCCGATGATACGGAACGTAAGGCAGCAAAACACAGGAGCCGGGCAAACCCAACATTTGACCAAAGACATGATTCGGAGCTGATGCATATAAGGCCTAACTCGAGACGCCGAATACTCCCTAAGGTGTTCAGTCTTTATAATAATGGGCAGAACAATGCCCTAAGCCCCTAGTGTCCAAGTACGGGCGAGGTCCTCTGACGCGGCCGATGCCAAAATGTCAGTCTCCACTCTGGTTATAAGGAAAAACCAGGGGATTATAGCAACAAGAGACAGTAAAAAAGGTTTACGCAGGGTCTTAATCTGAAAAGAATCCTTGCGACGGGTCCCTACTGCACGTCTGCGCCTGTGTCTCCGTTGTGCCGTTATCCTGGATGGGTATGCACGTTGTTCATCTGTAAAAAGAGAGGAACTTAGTTTGAAAGGAAATCGTGCGAAAAAGTGCATGGAAAATATTAATAAATGAATAAAGCGGAGTCTATATTAGCTCATTATTGCTTATACGCACATCCCCTTGTGAAGGGGTGTGCGGCTAGGGAGCCCCTTGCTTATTTAAGCCGGACTCGTCTAGCCGTGTCCGGGGTCTTTGAATGACCCTCTTAGTGAAATGATGCCACGTGGACTGGGCATTTTAAGTGTAAGAGACGCGTAATGTGGTATGGCGTTAAAGCGGACAAAAGCTTCACGTCCCGATAGTGCTTGATAGCTACTTTTGAATGGGGCGACATGAAAGATTAGTTTTTCGCGTCGGAAGTTGTTCGGTGACCCGAACACAACTTCTAATAATAAGGAGCCTGTGCACTTGGCGTAAGGGCCTGGCGTCACTCCTTTAAAGGAAGTGCGGCTTTGTCGAATTTTAGTAAGGTCCATCCCCAACTTGCGGATTGTGTTCAGATATAGCAGGTTTAAATCGCTGCCGCTGTCCATCAGGACTTGTGTAAATTGTAGTTCGTCGATTATAGGATCCAATATCAGAGCAGTCCATCCTGCATTTCGAACACTTCTGGAATAATCCAGGTGGTCAAAAGTGATTGGTTTGGACATCCAATCTCGAGGTTCCGCTGGGGTGGACCGTGCGAGACCCGTCTTAGCGGGTGCCGCATTGTTTTTCCATATTACCACATGAAGTGAGTTTACTGCTTTGACTTCTTGTGGGAAAGTCTTTTGTTTTCCGGTTCCCTGCTGGTGGGGTTTGTTGTCGTCTTCGCTTGGTGCGTCAAGCCCCTTGTGTTCGGCGTTGAGTCGGCTGGACTGTTTGAAAACCCAACAATCTCGGTGGGTCTGGTTTGCAGGCCTTCCGGAGGTACTGTGGATTTGACATATCCGGTCCAAAATTTTGTTTAAGTTGGATAGCTCGTCACTGTTGTCCTTAAGAGGCAGTGTTTTGTTGTTTGGCCGCGAGCTTTTGAATTCGGCGTTGACCGCCGTGTTCTTTGGGCTTTTCTCTTTATTCCGGCGCTGATCTTTTCTGCGCCGTGATTTTCCGTTTCCATCTCTGATCTCGGATGTACTTGGGTCGCTGGTGCTGCATCTTGCTAGCCAGCTGTCCTCCCCTGCGCAAAAGCGGGTCATGAGGCTTGTTAGCGCGGACATTGTCCTTGGCTTCTCTTGGCCGAGGTGTCTGGCGAGCCATTCGTCTCGGACGTTGTGTTTAAAAGCTGCTAAGGCTTCGGCGTCCGGATAGTCGACTATTTGGTTCTTTTTAGTAAGGAACCTGTTCCAGAATTTGCGCGCTGACTCTCTGGGCTGTTGAGTTATATGACTTAGATTGTCTGCATCCGGAGGTCGGACATAAGTCCCTTGAAAATTTGCTCTAAACGCATCCTCCAGCTCTTCCCAACTTCCAACAGTGTTTTCTGGGAGGCTTTTGAGCCAATGACGGGCTGGCCCTTTGAGCTTGAGGGGTAAATATTTTATGGCGTGGAGATCATCTCCTCTAGCCATGTGTATGTGTAGTATATAATCCTCTATCCAGACTCCAGGGTTTGTTGTTCCGTCATAAGCCTCTATGTTTATGGGTTTAAACCCTGCTAAGAATTCATGATCCAGCACCTCATTGGTGAAACATAGTGGGTGTGCGACGCCCCTGTATTTGGGTGTACCGCTGTCTTTGGACACTTGGCGTGTTGTGTTGCTTCCTGGGGCCCTCTTTTTTGGCCCGTAAATGGACCTGGCTGGGCCATCTGTTTTCCCAGGAGCATGAGTCGGCTTGTGTGCGGCGCCGCTTGTAGTTTTTGGCCTATCATCTGGCCGTCTATCCGGCCAGGCGGCCTCTTTGTTTTTTGACTGCGGGGGCTCTATGGCTTCCTCGTCAAATTCTGGCAGCAGCTTGCGCTTCGGGTAGCTCTTTGATTGGTGGCCATTGCCGTATTTGTCTGCGGTTTTGAGCACTTTGCTCCACCTCATTCTGAGTATGTCTTCTGCTGTTTTGAGCTTCCGTTTTTGCTTCTTCAGACTTCTTGCAGTGGTGATGAGTCTTTTGCGAAGGCTCTTATTCTCCGGTGGTGTGTCCGGCGTGAGGTCGTCTGGACTGTTGGTTTCGCCGGGCATTGATTGATTATCCGATTCGTCCTGTTCGGACAGTTGCTTGGCTGCATGCTCGTCGTCCACTGGTTTGCCCTGCTCTATTGCTGGGTCATTAGGAGCGCTATTGTTGTCGAGGCGGGACTTAGGGCGGCATCTGCGTCGCCGTTTTGGTTGTTTATCAGCGGGATTATCCTTTGCCGCGCCCCGTTGGTCCTCGTTATCGCTTCCTTTTGGGGTATCCACCATATATACATCATGGGTTGGGGTGGCCTTCCAGTGTTCTGTGAGCGCTGGTTCTTGATCGTCTCTGGCATCGTCGTCCATACCGTCGATGTCTTCGGAGTCGTAGTCTAGCATGTCGGTTAGATCGTCGACAGTGGCTACAAAGTGGGTGGTGGGTGGGCTTTGAATTTCTTCGTCGTCCACATCCCAACCATCCTGGCCATAATCCGGCCAGGGCTCTCCGGATAGCGAGAGATGCTTTAGCGAAATTAGGATGTCGCCAAAGGGTGAGTGCTGAAAGATGTCAGCAGCGGTGAACTCCATGATCGGCGCCCAATCGGATTCGATTGGCAGGGGCGCAGGAGGTTCGGAGTCCGGCAGGGAGTCCGGCACCTCGGAGTCACGAGTTTTATAGGGGACAAGGCCAGTGTTCGGCTCCATCACCGTGGAAGTTGCAGCTCCCGAGGAGGTGTCCAGCCACCCGTCCTCGAGCTGCACGATCGGCTCCGGACTGTGGGTCGGAGCGGATTCGTGTGCGGCCTCCAAGTCGCTGTCCGGCGGCAGAGTTAGATCATGCCCATCGTGACAGTGCGGCACGCACGGTTGTGGCTCGGATCCATCGAAGATCAAGTCTCCCCGGATATCCGCTGTGAAGTTTAGGCTTCCAAATCTGACCTGACGGCCAGGGGCGTAGCTTTCGATCTGCTCCAGATGGCCAAGTGAATTGGCCCGCAGTGCGAAGCCGTCGAATAAAAAGATCTGTCTGGGGAGAAAAGTCTCACCCTGGATGGCGTTATTGTTGATTGAAGAAGCCATCGAGCCTATCAGTGACGGCACAGAGGAACTCTCAATGAAAGCACCAATGTCGGTGTCAAAACCGGCGAATCTCGGGTAGGGGGTCCCGAACTATGCGTCTAGGCGGATGGTAATAGGAGACAAGGGACACGATGTTTTTACCCAGGTTCGGGCCCTCTCGATGGAGGTAAAACCCTACTCCTGCTTGATTGATATTGATGATATGGGTAGTACAAGAGTAGATCTACCACGAGATCAAGGAGGCTAAACCCTAGAAGCTAGCCTATGGTATGATTGTTGTAATGGTTGTTGTGTCCTACGGACTAAAGCCTTCCGGTTTATATAGACACCGGAGAGGGCTAGGGTTACACAGAGTCGGTTACAATGGTAGGAGATCTACATATCCGTATCGCCAAGCTTGCCTTCCACGCCAAGGAAAGTCCCATCCGGACACGGGACGGAGTCTTCAATCTTGCATCTTCGTAGTCTTGGAGTCCGGCGGACGATGATAGTCCGGCTGTCCGGACACCCCCTAGTCCAGGACTCCCTCACCCCTCTACTCTCTTGTGATGAATTGAGTTTTCCTCTTGAAGTTATCTTTCCGGACTGAGTCTTTAAGGATTTGAGAGCACTTGATGTATGTCTTGCCGTGCTTATCTGTGGTGACAATGGGATATTTACGTGATCCACTTGATGTATGTTTTCGTGATCAACTTGCGGGTTCCGCCCATGAACCTATGCATAGGGGTTGGCACACGTTTTCTTCTTGACTCTTTGATAGAAACTTTGGGGCACTCTTTGAAGTACTTTTGTGTTGGTTGAATAGATGAATATGAGATTGTGTGATGCATATCATATAATAATGCCCACGGATACTTGAGGTGACAATGGAGTATCTAGGTGACATTAGGGTTTTGGTTGATTTGTGTCTTAAGGTTTTATTCTAGTATGAACTCTATGATAGATTGAATGGAAAGAATAGCTTCATGTTATTTTACTATGGACTCTTGAATAGATAGAACAGAAAGGATAACTTGGAGGTGGTTTCGTGCCCTACCATAATCTTTTCGTTTGTTCTCCGCTATTAGTGGCTTTGGAGTGACTCTTTGTTGCATGTTGAGGGATAGTTATATGATCCAATTATGTTATTATTGTTGAGAGAACTTGCACTAGTGAAAGTATGAACCCTATGCCTTGTTTCCTACCATTGCAATACCGTTTACGCTCACTTTTATCATTAGTTACCTTGCTGTTTTTATATTTCCATATTACAAAAACCTATATCTACCATCCATATTGCACGTGTATCACCACCTCTTCGCCGAACTAGTGCACCTATACAATTTACCATTATATTGGGAGTGTTGGGGACACGAGAGACTCTTTGTTATTTGGTTGCAGGGTTGTTTGAGAGAGACCATCTTCATCCTACGCCTCCCACGGATTGATAAACCTTAGGTCATCCACTTGAGGGAAATTTTCTACTGTCCTACAAACCTCTGCACTTGGAGGCCCAACAACGTCTACAAGAAGAAGGTTGTGTAGTAGACATCGACTATATGCTTATGTCGGACTGTCGGACTATGAACATACAAGATTGAAGACTCTGTCCCGTGTCCGGGTGGGACTCTCCTTTGCGTGGAAGGCAAGCTTGGCGATTCGGATATGTAGATCTCCTTCTCTGTAATTGACTCTGTGTAACCCTAGCCCCCTCCGGTGTCTATATAAACCGGAGGGTTTAGTCCGTAGGATGAGAATAACAATCATAATCATAGGCTAGCTTCTAAGGTTTAGCCTCTACGATCTCGTGGTAGATCAACTCTTGTAATACTCATATCATCAAGATCAATCAAGTAAGAAGTAGGGTATTACCTCCATCGAGAGGGCCCAAACCTGGGTAAACATTGTGTCCCCCGCCTCCTGTTACCATTAGCCTTAGATGCATAGTTTGGGACCCCCTACCCGAGATCTGCCGGTTTTGACACCGACAACGGGGTCGCAGCTAAGCCCCCGAGTGGGAGGATTGCTCTCCACTCGAAGTAGTTTTTAACTTAGGCGAGTACGGGGTCGCAGCTAAGTCCCTGAGTGAGAGGGTTGCTCTGCACTCGGAGTAGTTTTTAACTTAGGCGAGTACGGGGTCATAGCTAAGCCTCCGAGTGAGAGGGTTGCTCCTCACTCGGGGTGGTTTTGAAACTTAGGCGAATCAGGTTCGCGGCTAAGCCACCCGCTGGGGGATTTGAACACATGTATTTATGGGGAAACAATCATTAAGATACTGCAAAAATCTTGTCTTTGATAAGCAAATTGAAGGACTCTTATTACAACTCGTCGATCCGAGTGGTTCAAGTATAAAAATGGCGAAGCAACTATGCGTTCCACGCGCGTGGCTCATCCACTTTCTTGGCTATGTTGTAGAGGTGATATGCTCCATTCTGGAGCACCTTGGTGATGATGAAGGGACCTTCCCAGGCCGGAGCAAGCTTGTGAGGTCGTTTCTGATCCACTCGGAGCACAAGGTCTCCTTCCTGGAACGCTCGACCTCTGACATTACAGGCATGGAATCGGCGCATATCTTGTTGGTAGATGGTCAACCGGATCAGAGCCATCTCACGTTCCTCCTCCAGGAGATCAATTGCATCCTGGTGTGCATGTTCTGCTTCAGCTTCTGAGAAGAGTTCCACTCGAGGAGCGTTGTGCAGCAAGTCACTCGGAAGTACAGCTTCAGTGCCATACACCATGAAGAAAGGGATTCGGTCAGTCGACCGGTTCGGGGTTGTTCTCAATCCCCATAAGACAGATGGCAACTCAGTCACCCAAGCTCCAGCAGCGTGCTTGAGGTTGCGCATCAGGGTTTCAGCCCTTGAAGGATCAAACCATTCGCCCTTTCTGCTCGCCCATTCGACTGTGGGTGCGTAACAGATACATAGTCGAGCCGGGTGCCTTGGGAAGCACGGAACGCATTAAGCTAATCAGAATCAAAGTTGGAGCCATTATCTGTGACAATGTTGTGATGGACTTCATATCTGAATATCAACTCCCTGATGAAACTGACGGCAGTGCTTGAGTCAAGGTTTTCGATAGGCTTGGCTTCGATCCATTTGGTGAATTTGTCGACTGCTACGAATAAATAAGTGAAGCCACTTCTGCCAGTCTTGAAGGGTCCAACCATATATAACCCCCAGACTGCAAACGGCCAGACGAGTGGAATAGCCTTCAAGGCAGATGTAGGCTTGAGAGACATGTTGGAGTAGAACTGACAACCTGCGCACTTGTCGACTATATCCTTTGCCATCTCATTTGCACGAGCCCAATAGAATCCCGCTCGGTATGCTTTGGCCATGATGGTCCGAGAGGACGCATGGTGACCACAGGTCCCCGAGTGGATCTTGTTCAAAATCATTCGACCTTCTTCTGGAGTGATGTAGTGTTGAGCCACTCTTGTGACACTTTCTCTGTAAAGCTGCCCTTTTATCACGGTGAAAGCCCTCGATTGATGGACGATCTGGCGGGCCTCATCCTCATCTTCTGGGAGTTCCTGCCTGAGTAGGTACGCGATATATGGCATTGTCCAGTCAGGCGTGATCACTAAGACTTCCATGACCACAGCTGGGACCTCAATCTCAGTTGGATTGGTTGAACTTATCGGTTGCGGGGGCTCTTCCTTGAAGTGATCTTCTTGTACTGACGGGGTATGGAGATGCTCCAAGAAAACATTACAGGGGATAGGCTTCCGAGTGGAACCTATCTTCGCCAGATCATCAGCAGCTTGATTCTTGATTCGGGGTATGTGGTGGAGCTCTAACCCCTCAAACTTCTTCTCTAACTTTCTTACTGCATTGCAATAACCGGTCATTGTTGGACTCTTGATGTCACATTCCTTCATTACTTGATTAACCACTAAGTCTGAGCTATCGTAGACCATCAAGCGTTGGACGCCGAGTGAAATGGCCGTACGCAACCCATACAGCAGTGCCTCATACTCAGCTTCATTGTTTGAAGAATCAAAGTGAATCTGGAGGACATAGCTGAGCTTGTCTCCTCTCGGGGATACTAAAACCACTCCTGCACCAGCGCCATTCAACATCTTGGATCCATCAAAGAACATAGTCCAATGTTCCAAGTGAATCTGAGTCGGTTGCTGCTGTTCAATCCACTCTGCGAGGAAATCTGCTATTACTTGAGACTTGATGGCTTTCTTTGCCTCAAACCTGATATCCAAAGGAAGGAATTGGATCTCCCACTTTGCCACTTGACTAGTTGCATCTCTATTATTCAAAAAAATTGACAATGGAGCGTCGCTGATGACTGAAATCGAGTGGTCTGAGAAATAGTGTGCAACCTTCTTCATGGTCAAGTAAATTCCATAAACAAGCTTCTGATAATGAGGATATCTCTACTTAGACGGAGTCAACACTTCAGAAATGTAGTACGCAGGGCGCTGAACTTTGTAGGCTTTGCCTTCTTCTTCCCGCTCGACCGTGAGCACTGTGCGGACAACCTGTCCAGTGGCTGCGATGTAAAGCAGTAAAGGCTCCTTGCTGGTTGGAGTGGCAAGCACCGGCTGGGTGGAAAGCAGGGCTTTGAGCTCTTCAAACGCTGCTTCAGCTTTGTCATTCCACTCGAACTTGTCAGATTCCTTCATCAATCGGTAAAGAGGTAATGCCTTTTCACCGAGGCGTGAGATGAATCGACTCAATGCAGACAAACAACCAGTAAGCTTCTGAACATCGTGCACACACACGGGGCGTTTCATTCAGAGGATTGTGCCAATCTTCTCTGGGTTTGCGTCGATCCCTCACTCAGAAATGAGGAAACCGAGTAACTTTCCACCTGGGACTCCGAATGTGCACTTTGATGGATTGAGCTTGATATCATATCTTCTTAAGTTGGTAAAGATTTCAGCAAGGTCAGTCAGTAGGTCGGAATCTTTGCGTGACTTGACCACTATGTCATCCATGTATGCTTTCACATTTCGACTAATTTGAGTGAGCAGGCACTTCTGAATCATGCGCATGAATGTGGCACCAGCATTCTTGAGGCCAAAGGGCATAGTAACATAGCAAAAACACCTGAATGGGGTGATGAAAGCTGTCTCGTCGGGTCCATACAGACGGATCTGATGGTACCCGGAATAAGCGTCCAAAAAGGACAATCGCTCGCATCCTGCAGTTGAGTCGACTATCTGGTCGATGCGGGGCAGAGGAAACTGATCTTTCGGGCAGGCCCGATTGATATGCTTGAAATCAATACACATTCGAAGTGACTTATCTTTCTTGGGGACCATAAAGACATTGGCGAGCCACTCGGAGTGGTATATCTCGCGGATGAACTCAGCAGCCAGAAGCCGAGCCACCTCCTCGCCAATGGCCTTCCTCTTCTCTGCGGCGGACTGACGGAGATGGTCTTTAACGGGTTTTGCTTTCGGGTCGACTTGCAAACGGTGCTCAGCCAGTCCCCTGGGTACACCTGGCATGTCAGATGGTTTCCATGCGAAGATGTCCCAGTTCTCATGGAGGAACTGGATGAGCACTTCCTATTTGATGTCAAGTGCTGTTGAGATATGAGTTGGAGCAGCATTGGGATCGGTCACGTGAATGTGAACCGGCTTTGTTTTGCCGACCGACTGAAATGCGGACTCCGAGGCAGGCCTCTTGGCATGCAACAAATCACTCGGATCTGCATTCTTTTGGTATTCCTGAAACTCTATTGCTCCATCTGTTCATCGGTGATCTTTGAACCTTTCTGGAGACAATCTTCTGCTCTCTGCCGATTTCCAATGACTGTGATCACGCCTCAGGGGCCAGGCATCTTCAACTTAAGGTATACGTAGCACGGTCAAGCCATGAAACTAGCATAAGCAGGTCTGCCTATAATGTCATGATAGGCACTGCCAAAATCCACCACCTCAAACGTCAACTTTTCCTTGCGGTAATTCTTTGAATCACCGAAAACCACATCAAGAGTGATCTGACCGAGTGAGTCGGCTTTCTTTCCTGGAATGACTCCATGGAACCTCATGTTGCTCTCACCGAGCTTGGACATCTGAATCAGGAGTCGACACTGTTGAGTGGTACGCTTGGGAAAAATCAGATTTCCCTCTTCATCCTTTTTCGTGTGTATATGACACGGTAAATCAAGCACATCATTTCCCGCTTGATCTTTCACTTTCTTAGGGGTCCAAAGCCCTTTAGGCTTCCCCTTGAACTTCCCTTGATTCAAAACAGCTGCCTCAGCAGGACCTACGGCCTCAGCTTTCCATTTCTGCTTCTGACTGGAGTTTCCTCATCCGATATCCTAGGCGACTGACTTACTTTTACCGCTCCGGAGTCGGTCCTCCTCTTCATCGTTCGTGTACCGAGTGACAATCTCCATCATCCGAGTCAGAGACATGTCTCTGGTCCGACTGAACTTTAGACTGAGCTCTCTGGAACTAACACCTTCTTTAAAGGAACAAACTGCTTGGTGTTCCGACACATTCTCCATTGTGTGATGTAGGATGGTCCACCCCTGGATATAGTCTCTCAAGGTCTCATTCTATTCCTGCACACAATGCTGCAGTTCTGTCAAACCAGCAGGTCGCTTGCAGGGGCCCTCAAATGTTTTGGTAAACACTCGGGCCAATTATTCCCAATTGAAAATGCTCCCAGGGGCCAACTGTTTCAGCCAATCTCTGGCAGAACCTTCGAGCATCAAAGGGAGGTGCTTCATGGCCACCTCATCGTTGCCGCCACCAATATGCACGGCCACTCGGTAATCTTCCAACCAAGTGTCAGGCTTCGATTCTCCGATGAACTTACTGACGCCAGTCGCCAACCTGAAATGGTAAGGGATCTCAGCAGCTCGGGTGGCTCTTCCGAAGCACTCGGGGCCGGAAACATGCACCGTGCTTCCACCGGGTCTACCTCTATCCAACCCTTCTCTGTATGCTCTGTTCCGGTCGACCAAACCTTGTACAAGGGCTGATCTTGCATCAAACCCAGGCTCTCTTGGGTCGATTGGAACTCTGCGGTCATTACCATACGGGCACCTGTCGTCATACCGTCGAGGAGCGTATGACCCGTCCCTCGGAGGGGGAGAAGGCACTTGACGATGGTTGTCACAGGCATACTCACGATCAAACTCTCCATGAGTTCTTCCCATGTGCCGATCTCAACGGCGATCACGATCTTCACGTCACAAAGGCGACCCAGGACTATGTGCCAACTGAACTGTATCTGCTCTTACTGACCTGCTATGGATCCTGTTCCGTGACTAGGAAACGGCAGAGTTTTGCTCTTCTGCTTCCCGGGGCAGTGCTCGGGTCTGTTCCAAGCCTCTTCTAGCTTCTGAATGGGACGGCTGAATAGACTCTACTATAAGTGCAATAGCTATGAGATTCTGGATCGGAGTGCGGTATACCTGGGGTTTAGGCGGAAACAACTGTCATTGGCGTCGACTGGATTCGGGAATCAGTCGACGGGCGCATTCGTCGAGAGAATGCTGGAGGTTCTCCAGGTGTGTGTGCTCAGCCAGCATGGCCAGGCGCACCACCTCCAATGCTCGAGCCTTGGCGGTTTCCCCCACGATGGGGGTCTAGAGTGCCTCCATGTTGCGGTGATGCAACTCTTCCCTCTGCTGCGAATTGAGAGGTTGGGGATCGTACTCATCATGGTCGCATGACGGGCCGCCACCATCGTTGTTGCCATCGTTGCAGCAAAACTCAGGAGGGCTGCGATGGGAGTCGACCATGAGAACTTCTGCCGCTGGGTCACAACTCCCGCAATTGGAAAAAGTATCCGCAGAGCCAGTCGACGGGTCGACTGGGCCGCAGTGAAATTTGTCGGGCTCGATCACCACGACTTGAGGGGTGGCCGTCTGACGGGCCACTGCATGCTTTACCCACCGCTGGAGCCGCGATCGACTGGATCGCTTGCGGCGGCGACCAGCGGAGTGAGCACGCGATGTGAGGGCTGACCGATACGGAGTCGACCGCTGTCATAGAAGAACACCACAGGCACTCACGTGGAAGTGCGACGCCCTGCAGATCGGAAGAGCCTCGACATCGAGGGGGCTTCTTGGAGCCAAGCGGAGTCGTCAGTGACGAAAGTGAGCACGCCGAGTCGGAACTCGTGGCCCATGACCAAACCGCCGCCGGAAACCATGTTGATGAAGATCAGAAAAAATGCAACCTTGCTGCAAGTTGCCAAGACGCTTTGCCCCACGGTGAGCGCCAACTGTCGTGGTACTAAGTCTGACAGTAAGAGTAGGGGGTATGTAAGAGGAGGCAAGGCCCTAGCTATGGTGAGGGTGTACGCACGAGTTTACGAGTTTAGGCCCCTCTCGGAGGAGGTAAAAGCCCTACGTCTCAGAGCCGTGAGGCGGTCGACTAGAATATGGGTGTGTGTTACAAGGGGTGCGAACCCTTGTCCCAGAGGAGGGGGTGGCTTATATAGAGTGCGCAAGGACCCCAGCCGTCCCCTGTTACAGGGTTTAATGTACATTAAGACAGGGCATTACTGGTATCGCCAACTATAAAGTGCTATTAATGATCTTTAGGACTACGGAGTGAACGCCTAACTGTTGCCATCCTGAGTGACTCCAGGTCTTCTGTACTCTGAGTGATTTCTTGTACGGTCGAATGACTTCATCTTGGTCGACTGAAATTGGGGGTAACCGAGTGAGGTGACTGGTCGAGTGGGTTGTACTCCATGGCTACTTGTAGCGACCAAACCTCAAACAGTCTGATCTCTGTGCATCAGTGTCATCCCTGGATCAATAATGATGACATGCACAGTACTCGAAGGATTTATAACAGAGTAGCAATCACACACTTATTACATCGAATGTCTCAAAAGAGAGCTTATTACAATAAATATGGCTTAAGGTCATCTAATAACGATAACAGCGGAAGGCTTGGAAGATAAGTGATTCCATCAACTCCAAGTCTCCAACGGCATCACTGAGTATAGAACCACGACCTAAGGCACCTTACTCGTCGTCTGAAAAGTCTGCAACATGAACGTTGCAGCCCGAAATGGGTCAGCACATGGAATATGCTGGCAATGTAACGCATGGAGAGTAATGAAAAAATAATGCTATACTACATGCATATAGGGCTGATGGAAAGCTCTATCGTTACAGTTTTTGCATAAAGCCAATTTTTCCCTACTTCAAAATAATAAATTTATTTAACTATCATGGTGGTTGTTAAACATTGAGAATGGTTGACAGCATTCTCAATCCCAATTAGAATATCATCATTAAACAAACCCAACAATATTAATTAAAGTAACATGTCGAGATTCACATGATAATCCAAGTACTAGATACTCAAAACGTCCATAACTGGGGACACGGCTAATCATGATTAGTTTATACACTCTACAGAGGTTTGCGCACTTTTCCCCACACGACTCGATCTCCTTCGTTGGTTTTCTCGCACTACATGGTGTTTGAGAAACGGATGACCGAGACATAGTCTTTCAGAAGCGCTAGCACCTTACGATGGGTAGACCTGTACACCTACTTTCCCCTACATCTGCTAGTCTACCACTATAAGAGTTCATACGACTTAATCAACTATGCTAGTGCCCATAATAGCATGTGGTTGCACACGGAAGTTTCTAGCATGAATAATCTTATGATCCCTTTGAGCCTGGGTGGCGGTCCAAAAACAAATAGGCAATCCTAGAATACCCAGGTACCTCAATCCACCCAGATGTGTATTAAAGATGCCACCTTAAATAAACCATTAATTAACCATCTCACATCTGTCATGGATACACTCACCCAATCCACGTCTACTAGCATAGCATGGCATAATAAGCAAACGTAGAAGTAACTCCCAAGGGTTTGATAATAAAACAGGTGATAGGTACTACCTCATCTACTTCCCAAAATCCACATATTAATCAGATCATAATCATGCAATTGTTTGAGGATTGATCTAATGCATAAAAATTGGGTAATAAAGAGGTATGATCAAAGTGTTACTTGCCTTGGTGATGGTCCGTGAAACCTAGGGATTTGAAGTAGCAAGCGGCGCAATCCGGGTACTCTATCGCAAACAAACAAACAAGCATACAATAAGTACTCATCTAATACACAGGTAAAACTCAAATAAGAGATCTAACCAGAAAGTTCAACTTAAGAACTCCGGTTTGCAAAAAGAATCAAATCGAACGAAGCAACGAAAGTCAAACGGCGAAAGAAACAAGCTTCGTTTACTAATCTGGACCTAAGTCAAATTTTACAGAAGCAAAAACTTGTTTGAGTATATTATTCGGAAAGAGGGTTTCGAGACGAAACTCTAGGCGCTTGAATCGCCTTATTCCAATAAACGAGCGAAAAGTTATACTAAAACGAAAATTGGATCAGAAATCATGATCAGAAAAATCGCGGAATAAATCCGAGAAAAAGAAAAACGACGAACAGATTAACGAACGAACGTTCGTTATCTGGATCTAAACGATGAATGTGTTCGTTAAAACGAACGGACGAGCGAACGCTTGCTAATTAACCTAAACCGAAAAAACCGATCTAATAAAAAAACAGATCTAAAAAAACTGACGGAAAAATCGAACGGTTTTTCTAAAAAAATGGTGGCGGCGACGGGGTCAACCTCGGCGTGCGGGTCCGGCGGCGGCAGCGGCTCTGGCGGCGGCAGGGACGGCGGGGACGGCGCGGGGCGGCGGCGACGCGCGGCGCGGGCGGCGGCTAGGGTTTGGGGGCGGCGGTGGCTCGGGTGGGCTGGGGCTGGCGGCGGCCCGGGGTGGCGGTATATAAAGGCCCCGGCCAGAGGAGTCCTGGCCGATCCCGGCCCATAGTCGGTTCAGATTTTTTTTAAATAATTTTCGCGCAGAAAAACAAACGAAAGAAATACTAAACGGACTCCAAAAATCTCAAAATAAATTTTCCCCGACTTCTAAAATAAAGCCGGACAAGATGAACATTTATTTGGGGCCTAAATGCAATTTTGAAAAACGCGCATTTTCCTAAATTCAAATAAAATAGCAATAAAATCCAAAATAAAATCTTATTTCATTTTTTTATTAAATCCTCAATATTTCTTTATTTTGGGAAATTCATTTTATTCCCTCTCTCATATTTTTATAATTTGAAATAATTGAAGATAAAATAAATAAAATCAAATGATCCTATTTCCAAAATTTGAGAAAACTCAAATATGAAATTTACGAAATCCCCAACTCTCTCCGTGGGTCCTTGAGTTGCGTAGAATTTCTAGGATCGAGGCAAAAATGCAATAAATATGATGTGCAATAATGATCTATTGTATAACATTCCAAATTGAAAATTTGGGATGTTACAAACCTACCCCCCTTAAGATGAATCTCGCCCTCGAGATTCGGGTTGGCTAGAAAATAGGTGAGGGTGGTCCTTCAGCAGATCTTCCTCTCTCTCCCAGGTGGCTTCATCCTCGGTGTGGTGGCTCCACTAAACTTTGCAAAACTTGATAACCTTGCTGCGGGTGACTCGACTGGTATACTCAAGAATCTTAATTGGTTTCTCCTCATAGGTCAAATTACTGTCCAACTGAATCGCCTCTAGCGGCACGGTATCTCTCAACGGTATATCAGCCATCTCTGCGTGGCACTTCTTCAACTGAGAAACATGGAACACGTCGTGAACTCATGACAATCCCTCAGGCAATTCCAACTTGTAGGCAACTTCTCCCATACGCTCCAAAACTTTGTATGGTCCCACAAAACGCGGTGCTAACTTTCCCTTAACTCCAAAATGCTTAACTCCTCAAAGTGGTGACACTCGAAGATAGACTCTATCTCCGACTTCGTAAACTGTCTCCTTGCGTTTTGAATCGGCATAGCTTTTCTGCCTGGACTGGGCTACCTTGAGCCTGTTGTGAATCAACTTCACTTTCCGTTCAGACTCCTTAATCAAATGCGGTCCAATCAACTGGCGGTCTCCAACTTCATCCCACGACAACGGGGTCCTGCACCTCCTTCCGTATAAGGCTTCGAAAGGGGCCATCTTCAAACTGGATTGATAAATATTGTTGTAAGAGAACTCTGCATATGGCAAATTGTCGTCCCAACTAGATCCGTAATCTAGCGCACAAGCTCTCAGCATATCCTCCAAAATCTGATTGACTCTCTCGGTCTGTCCATCTGTCTATGGATGAAAAGTTGTACTGAACTCTAGCCTGGTACCCAAAGTTTCGTGCAACTGATTCCAGAACTTTGACGTAAACTGGGTTCCTCTATCTGATACAATGCTCATGTATATCTTGGCCAACTTAGCACTGGTGTAAGTGGTCTTCACTGGAATGAAATGTGCTACCTTCGTCAAACGATCGACTACAACCCAAATCGAATCATAGCCTGAACGAGTCTTGGGCAATCCCGTAATAAAATCCATGCCTAGTTTATCCCACTTCCATTTGGGTATCGGCAATGGTTGTAGCAATCCTGCTGGCTTCTGATGCTCTGCCTTTACTCTCTGACATACATCACAAACTGCTACATACTCCGCAATATCCTTCTTTATTCCGGTCTACCAGAGAGTGTCCTTCAAATCCAAATACATCTTGGTATTTCCAGGGTGAATCGAATACGCCGAATCATGGGCCTCCTGTAGAATCAACTTCCTGATCCCAGGGTCATTAGGCACATAAACACGGTCTTCAAACCATAAGGTATCGTGCTCATCCTCACGAAAACCTTTAGCTTTTCCTTTGCTCATCTTCTCCTTTATCTCGGCAATTTCCTTGTCGGTCTTCTGGGATTCTCTGATCTTATCCATCAAAGTCGACTGAATCTCCAATGCTGCTACATAGCCTCTCGGAACTATCTCTAAACATAGCTCATGAAGGTCCTCGGCTAACTCCTTCGGTAACTCCCCGGTCATGAGTGTATTGACATGGCTCTTACGGCTCAACGCGTCGGCTACTATGTTAGCCTTTCCCGGGTGGTAATGCAACCTCATATCATAATCTTTGATGAGTTCCAACCATCTCCTTTGCCTGAGATTCAACTCCTTCTGCGTGAAAATGTACTTCAAACTCTTGTGATCCGTGTACACCTCACAGTGATTTCCGATAAGAAAATGTCTCCATGTCTTCAATGCATGCACTACGGCTGCTAACTCCAAATCATGCGTGGCATAATTCAACTCATGAGGTTTGAGCTGTCGTGAAGCATACGAAACAACTCTCCCCTCCTGCATAAGCACTGCTCCAAGTCCTCGACGTGAAGCGTCGCAATACACCTCGTAATCCTTGCTCTGATCTGGCAGAACACTGGTGAGGTAACCAAACGTTTCTCCAATTCTTGGAAACTGGCCTCACATTCCTCAGTCCAAATGAACTTGGTATCCTTCTTGAACAATTCTGTCATGGGCTTTGCAATCCTTGAGAAATTCTCAATGAATCACCGGTAGTATCCTGCCAGTCCAAGGAAACTCCGGATCTCTCCAACTATTGTTGGTGCTACCCAATTTGTCACGGTGACAACCTTGGTGGGGTCTACTGCTATACCTTCTCCGGATATAACATGTCCGAGGAATCCAACTTCCTTCAACCAAAATTCACACTTGCTAAACTTGGCGTATAACTGATGTTCTCTGAGCTTCTCCAATACCAAACGCAAATGCTCCTTATGCTCTTCTTCGTTCTTTGAGTAGACCAAAATATCATCAATGAACACCACGACGAACTTATCCAAGAACTCCATAAACACCTTATTCATCATGTTCATGAAATAGGCAGGTGCGTTAGTCAGACCAAATGACATAACGGTATACTCATATAGCTCGTACCTGGTGGTAAAAGTTGTCTTAGGTATATCCTGCTCTCGAATCTTCAACTCATGGTAACCTGATCGCAAATCGATCTTGGAAAATACCTTTGCTCCTTGCAATCGGTCAAACAGGTCATTGATCATCGGCAGTGGGTACTTATTCTTGATTGTTATTGCATTCAATCCTCGATAGTCAACAACCATCCTCAATGATCCATCCTTCTTCTCCACTAGAAGTACAGGTGATCCCCAAGGCGAAGAACTTGGGCGAATATAACCTTTATCTAGTAACTCTTTAATCTACTTCTTAATTTCCTCCAAATCCTTAGCGGGCATCCGTAGCAATGTCATCTGGGGCATAATGTGCTAGCTTACTAAAGTCATCCACATAATGTCCAATTGTACGTTCTCCCTGGCGTAAGTTGCAAAACTCACGCTTCTTCATGGCCATAGCTCCTGCTGAAACAAGAGCAGTACGGAAAGCCTGCTGAAACTGATCCCATGTGACAGTGTCTACTGGATAGGTGGTTGTGAAATTCTCCCACCATGATGTTGCGGGTCCTTCAAGCTGATGTGCGGCAAATCGTACCTTCTTTGCATCTGTGCATCTTGCAGTGGTCAACTCCCTGGCTGTCTTGCGAAGCCAATCATCTGTAACAATCGGCTCGGTGCTACTAGAGAACACCGGCGGATTCAGCCTAAGAAAATGGGTTAAGTGATCAATAGGTGGTGGTGGTGGTGGTGGGTTGTTGTTGTTGTTCCCCTGATTTTGATTCTGGACTAACAACTGCATCAAGGCATTCTGCTGCTGGATCAACTGAGTGAGCTCTGGTGGGAAAGCAAATCCATTGTCACGTCTCGGAGGCATCTGAGGGTTTAGAAAAGATGAGAATACAGAATAGAATGAGGTCTAGAGGGAAAACACTACCCATATTCACATGAGACAAATTGCAACCAAAACACTTCATTCAAACAAGCAAGGGCATACAACGGTCTATCTATCGTTACAAAAGTGCTCAACTATACTAGATACATGGGGAAAAATACTACTACTGTTATGGTGGTCTACTAGAAAAACTGCTCCGATGAAGACTCCATGATATCTGCTCCAGCTTCATCAACATAGTCATCATCACTATCGTCTGGGTCCGAGTCGGTGTCGTCGATGATGATGTAGTTCTCTGGACAAGTGCAATCTTCATCTTCTCCAGTTGCGAGAAATCCCATAAACACTCTTAGCTTCTTCTTCAGATCATCATTCTTCTCTACTAACGTTGCTATTTCCTCCTCGTATCCATCGCGTGTAGACTTTAGTTCTTCCTCCAGTTCCGTGATCTTGGTCATGGCCTTCTTCAGATCTATCATGTCTGCGCACATCTGGTTCTCCTGGCGTCGAATGTGCTGGTTTAACTCCTGGATGAAAGCTTCAATTGATCTATCCTTCCTGGTGTTGATCATCTCCCATTGCTCATCTCGGCGCCCACAAATCTAGTAGATAGTATCCTTAAGCTCCTTGTGGTAAACTTCTCCAATACGTCCCATGGTGATGTGGGCTTCCATGCTCTTTCCTAGACTCCAGGTTGGTGCATCAAAGGAAAACTCTATGGGCTCAGTGACGGGCATGAACGTCCTTCCTGGAACTTGAACTTGAATCATCCAGCACTCCTCTTCAGGTAAAGTGGCGTTGTAGGTCCCGGTGAAGCTTGGTACTCCGATGTTCAGGTATCTAGTGACTTCCTTCAGGTGTCATCCAAAGGGTGTTTCTTCATCCGGTTGCGTGAACTTGTTCCTTGCATCCGCCATCCTAAAAGAGAGAGTAGAAAAGATGAGGAGTCAGAAATGAGAAGAGAGAGTAGTGATCTAGGGCTTTAGCTTAGTGGTCGTGTCCTACAGTCAGCATGTGCTCTGATACCATCTTGTAGCAACTAGACCTCAAACAGTCTGGTCTCTATGCATCAGTGTCATCCCTGGATCAGTAATGCTGACATGCATAGTACTCGAAGGATATATAACAGAGTAGCAATCACACACTTATTACATCGAATGTCTCAAAAGAGAACTCATTACAATAAATATGGCTTAAGGCCATCTAATAACGATAACAGCGGAAGGCTTGGAAGATAAGTGAGTCCATCAACTCCAACGGCATCACTGAGTATAGAACCATGACCTAAGGCACCTTACTCGTCGTCTGAAAAGTCTGCAACATGAACGTTGCAGCCCGAAACGGGTCAGCACATGGAATATGCTGGCAATGTAACACATAGAGAGTAATGAAAGAATAATGCTATACTACATGCATATATGGCTGATGGAAAGCTCTATGGTTACAGTTTTTGCATAAAGCCAGTTTTTTCATACTTCAAAGGAATAAATTTATTTAACTATCATGGTGGTTGTTAAACATTGAGAATGGTTGACAGCATTCTCAATCCCAATTAGAATATCATCATTAAACAAACCCAAAAATATTAATTAAAGTAACATGTCGAGATTCACATGATAATCCAAGTACTAGATACTCAAAATGTCCATAACCGGGGACACGGCTAATCATGATTAGTTTATACACTCTGCAGAGGTTTGTGCACTTTTCCCCACACAACTCAATCTCCTTCGTTGGTTTTCTCGCACTACATGGTGTTTGAGAAACGGATGACCGAGATATAGTCTTTCAGAAGCGCTAGCACCTTACGATGGGTAGACCTGTACACCTACTTTCCCCTACATCTGCTAGTCTACCACTATAAGAGTTCGCACGACTTAATCAACTATGCTAGTGCCCATAATAGCATGTGGCTGCACACGGAAGTTTCTAGCATGAATAATCTTATGATCCATTTCAGCCTGGGTGGCGGTCCAAAAACAAACAGGCAATCCTGGAATACCCAGGTACCTCAATCCACCCAGATGTGTATTAAAGTTGCCACCTTAATTAAACCATTAATTAACCATCTCACATCTGTCATGGATACACTCACCCAATCCACGTCTACTAGCATAGCATGGCATAATAAGCAAACGTAGAAGTAACTCACAAGGGTTTGATAATAAAATAGGTGATAGGTACTACCTCATCTACTTTCCAAAACCCACATATTAATCAGATCATAATCATGCAATTGTTTGAGGATTGATCTAATGCATAAAAACTGGGTAATAAAGAGGTATGATCAAAGTGTTACTTGCCTTGCTGATGGTGCGTGAAACCTAGGGATTCGAAGTAGCAAGCGGCGCAATCCGGGTACTCTATCGCAAACAAACAAACAAGCATACAATAAGTACTCATCTAATGCACAGGTAAAACTCAAATAAGAGATCTAACCAGAAAGTTCAACTTAAGAACTCCGGTTTGCAAAAAGAATCAAATCGAACGAAGCAACAAAAGTCAAACGGCGAAAGAAACAAGCTTCATTTACTAATCTGGACCTAAGTCAAATTTTACAGAAGCAAAAACTTGTTTGAGTCAATTATACGGAAAGAGGGTTCCGAGACGAAACTCTATGCGCTTGAATCGCCTGATTCTAATAAACGAGCGAAAAGTTATACTAAAACGAAAATCGGATCAGAAATCGCGATCAGAAAAATCATGGAATAAATCCTAGAAAAAGAAAAACGACGAACAGATTAACGAATGAATGTTCGTTATCTAGATCTAAATGATGAACGCGTTTGTTAAAACAAACGAACGAGCGAACGCTTGCTAATTAACCTAAACCGAAAAAAATCTGATCTAATAAAAAAACGGATCTAAAAAAACCAATGAAAAACCGACGGAAAAACCGAACAGTTTTTCTAAAAAAACGGCGGCAGCGACAGAGTCAACCTTCGCGTGCGGGTCCAGCGGCGGCGGCTCCGGCGGCGGCGGCGCGGGGCGGCGGCGGCAGCAGGCGGCGGCGGCGGCGCGCGGCGCTGGCGGCGGCTAGGGTTTGTGGGCGGCGGCGGCTCGGGTGGGCTGGGGCTGGCGGCGGCCCGGGGTGGCGCTATATAAAGGCCCCGGCCAGAGGAGTCCTGGCCGATCCCGGCCCATAGTCGGTTCGGATTTTTCTTTTAAAATAATTTTCACGCAGAAAAACAAACGAAAGAAATACTAAACGGACTCCAAAAATCCTGAAATAAATTTTCCCCAACTTCTAAAATCAAGCTGGACAAAATGAACATTTATTTGGGGCCTAAATGCAATTTTGAAAAACGCACATTTTTCCTAAATTCAAATAAAATAACAATAAAATCCAAAATAAAATCTTATTTGATTTTTTTATTAAATCCTCAATATTTCTTTATTTTGGGAAAGTCATTTTATTCCCTCTCTCATAGTTTTATAATTTGAAATAATTGAAGATAAAATAAAAAAATCAAATTATCCTATTTCCAAAATTTGAGAAAACTCAAATATGAAATTTATGAAATCCCCAACTCTCTCCGTGGGTCCTTGAGTTGCGTACAATTTCTAGGATCGAGGCAAAAATGCAATAAATATGATGTGCAATAATGATCTATTATATAACATTCCAAATTGAAAATCTGGGATGTTACACTACTTCTGTTGGTATTTCTTGCTATACCTTGAGTGTCTTCGATTCTAGGGTAGTGACCTTGGGTAGGGCGTATAGGTCAGGCCTATGACCCTAACCTAGGTCCATAGCATCGTCATCTATCTCCGGAACAAACACTGGTGCAGAGACCTGCTATACAAACAGTTTTTAACCCCTTTCCGCGACGGTGTTTGGAACCGTGAGTGTGGGCGATAGGGGGGTCCTTCCCACACGACCCAGAAATCGTCGGGGATAGGCCCTCCTAGCACACATGCTGGGAAAAATGAGCTCGTGTGCGATCTGGCGAGGCATCGAAACCCAATTGTTTCCATTCGTACGTACATCCTACACGGTGAATCCCAGAAAAACATTTCCGTTCGTATGTATATCACACACAGTTTTTTGTGTGGAAACGTTTGTGCAAGGTGGCCTAACGCAAACAGTTCTCTACCGGAAGCCATGTGTGATTGTTAGTTGATCGCACACGCCTACTTTCTAGAAACCATGCGGGTTGTTTGAGTTCATCGCCCACGGTGTTGTCTGAGTAACCATCTGCAATAGAAAACCCTAATAAGCAGGGTAATTATCCTATTATTGATAATCCATGTACTAATCAAATTGATATTTCTTAGAAAAACACACCAGATATTTCATATCCATATAATAGCAACCAGGATTTCATAATTGAATTACATCAGATAGCTTCGGCACTCAGTTCCGCCATTACACAACAGCACCAAGTTTCACATGCAACATTAAAAACCTTTGGGAAGTATCATCATACACGGTAAATAGACACATGAATCTCATCTGGGAAACTACAGAAGTGGAAGGCAAATATTGAGCTTTCAGTGATGTTGAATGTCCTTGCAACTTTAGGCCAGTGGCTATGGATAATTGCCCGCCCAACCTTTGTCCTCTTCAGCAAGACTTCAATATTGTACCGTGGGTGTTGAATGAATACCTTCCTCGCCTCTTGACCATGCAGGTGGTTTGAGATGTAATCATCGGTGAACTGCTTTGAAAAGTACTGAAAACAAAGATATGCATAAATCGCTGCTATAAATTTTGAAATGGCACAAGGGGTAAAAACAAGGTAAAAGAGTTAGTACCATCCTATAGTTGACTGATGTCTTCTTCATTGTCCAAACAAAGATCTTACTTTTATTCGTCTAAACTTTCTTCATCGTAACAATCTTTCTGAGTTTCTATGATATTCGTGGACATCTCATTTCCCCATATGCAAAATGGGTCGAACAGTGGGTCTAAGCCTTTGATAGCAGGACCTACATGTGCAAGACCAAATTGTAAGAAACCTAAATATTAGAATGATTCCTGCAACTGCACAATAATGTGCTATTAGGCAAAGGACCATGCTTGAACAAACCTCGATGATAAACTGCAGTGTTTCCGATTGTTTCCCTGCAACACACATAAGGAAGATCTTGATCAGGTTAATTGGGAGTTGCCATACTATCGGTGGAATATGTATTGAGTACAGCCAAATTAGATTTATTTCACATGCATAACAATACAAAATTGTACACATAACAAATGAAAATCAAATTGTAGAACTGAACCAAATAGTTAAATGGACAGCAAACCAAATGAACCAAAATAGTTAACTGAGCACGACATTGAAGAATAGAAACATGTACTAGAAGATAAGATAGTTAACAAAACAAAGAATGCTTGAGAACACTACTACAAAATGTAGCAATTGTTGGACTAAACTATTAACTGAACATTACATTTTCGAGGACCAAAGTGTTAACTAAACATTACATTTCAGAGGATCAAACTGTAAACTGAACATCAGATTGCATGGTAACATTACAGAGGACAAATCACTAGAAGGCATTGGCGGTAGCCTCGAGAAAACAGCACAAACTGTATTTTAAAGTAGACAACCGCATGGCGGTTTCGACGGTGGCCTCAAAGACAAGGTGCTCCTCCAAGATCTGGCAGTCGACATGCATGGCAGCCATAGCGACGTTGTGCGCGTGTGCGGCCGCGATTTGCTTCTTCGCTGCCAGATGCTACTAAGCTCCATGTTGTACTGCGTGCAAAATGGCTGTGGGCGGCGCTTAATTGGAGGAGGGGTGCAGTGATTTTGGTGGAACATGCCACCCCGTCGGTCGGGGCATGTGGGACAGGAAAGGAGGAGGATTGTGTGGGTGGGGTGTGGATTACCTGACCATATCAACGAGGCCGCGCAACAAGAAGAAGGGTTGGCAGCAAGGAGGCCACGCAACAAGAAGAAGGGTCGTCCGCGAGGAGGTCGTGCAGCAAGAAGAAGGGTCGTCGGCGAGGAGGCGGCACTGCAGGAAGAAGGGTCGCCAGCGAGGAGGCGGCCCTGCAAGAAGAAGGGTCACCGGCAAGGATGCTGAGCTGCCAATAAGCAGCAGTGAAGGTTTGAACTTGTAAAGCAAGGAGGAACAGTGGAAATGTGGCTTTTGGTGGGAGGGAGGGGGCGGGGAGATAGATATTTCCGCGGTGGCAAAACAATTTCACTCGGTGCCGTGAGAAACTGGCGTGCAAGTGTGGTTCAAGCGGGGGCGGTGGACTATAGACGAAGAAGCTTCCTGCGTAAGCCAGGCAAGACGGTGCGCCAAGATATTTTATATCACATCCCACACGATTCTTTCTAGTAAACTATTTGTGGTATACCTGATTTTTTTCAGTATGTTTTGAAAAGAGAAAATGGTGTTACGGAGGGAAAGGATGGTGTTTGAATTGGTAGAACATTCATGTATAGTGAACATGCAACTAAATGAGTGTCGTGTTTAAATTTGGAATTATTCCGGGTTCGTTTGGCATTTTTATGGATTATTTCCTTGTGGCAAACCACATGTAGGTGAAGTAGAAGAAGTTGAGAAGACTATACGGCTGGAGGTGGAGGGAGAACAATCATCCCCATAAATCTTGGACACACCATATTTATCTTGAAGCTTTGTCCACAACTCATGAGCATCCTGGAACGGCATGAGTTCAAATATAACTGCATTGCTCAAAGCATCGAAAAGCACATTAGAAGCTTGAGAATTGAGATAAGAGTTTTTCTCATCCTCTAAAGATAATCTTTGGGGATCCTTTGGAGGAGAAAAACTCATATCTACAATTCGCTCTAAATTTGGGTCCATGACCCTAAAGAGATTAAGCATGCGAATTACCCAAACATCAAAATTTGTGCCATCGAAACTAAGAGTGTGAGAGAATCCTAATCCCCTAGTCAACATCTTTACTCTCTAGGCGGTAAAGCCTAATAAAGAGAGACGAGGCTCTGATACATTTTGAAAGATCGTGGATGTCGCCTAGAGGGGGGGTGAATAGGCGTTTCAAAATAATTACGGTAGAGGCTTGAATAAATGCATAATAAACCTAGCAGTTAATTTGTCAAGCACAAAACCTACAACAACTAGGCTCACCTATGTGCACCAACAACTTATGCTAAGCAAGATAAGCAACTATGTGATAGCAAGATATATGACCAAGAACAATATGGCTATCACAAAGTAAAGTGCATAAGTAAATGGCTCGGGTAAGAGATAACCAAGGCATGCGGAGACGATGATGTATCCCGAAGTTCACACCCTTGCGGATGCTAATCTCCATTTGGAGCGGTGTGGAGGCACAATGCTCCCCAAGAAGCCACTATGGCCACCGTAATCTCCTCACGCCCTCGCACAATGCAAGATGTCGTGATTCCACTAAGGGACCCTTGAGGGCGGTCACCGAACCCGTACAAATGGCAACCCTTGGGGGCGGTCACCGAACCCGTACACTTTGGCAACCCTTGGGGGCGGTCGCCGGTACCCGTCAAATTGCTCGGGGCGATCTCCACAACCTAATTGGAGACCCGATGCTTGCCCGAAGCTTTACACCACAATAATTGAGCTCCGAACAACACCAACCATCTAGGGCGCCAAGGCACTCAAGAGGAACAAGCTATAGGGTGTCCAAACACCCAAGAGTAACAAGCTCAAGGGTACCAATCACCCAAGAGTAATAAGCTTCTCAACTTGTAACTTCCACGTATCACGTGGAGAACTCAAACCGATGCACCAAATGCAATGGCAAGGGCACACGAAGTGCCCAAATCCTTCTCTCCCAAATCCCACCAAAGCAACTAATGCTAGGGAGGAAAATGAGAGGAAGAAAGAAAGAAGAACACGAAGAACTCCAAGATCTAGATCCAAGGGGTTCCCCTCACTTAGAGGAGAAAGTGATTGGTGGAAACGTGGATCTAGATCTCCTCTCTCTTCTCCCTCAAGAACTAGCAAGAATCATTGGAGGTATTGAGAGTTAGCAAGCTCGAAGAAGGTCAACAATGGGGGAAGAACACGAGCTTAAGAGATCAGGCTTAATGGAGAAGAAGACCCCCTTTTATAGGAGCTCCGGAATCCAACCGTTATGTGCTCAGTTCCGCACACGAGAGGTACTACCGCTCAAGGGAGCGGTACTACCGCCCGGGCGGTAGAACACAGAGAGCGGAGCAAAATAGAGGGCGAGGCAGAGCCGTAAGAGAGGCACTACCGCTGGAGCCAGCGGTACTACCGTTGGCCATAGCGGTACTGCCGCTTAGCCCAGCGGTACTAGGGGCGGTGGTAGCAGCGGTACTACCGCACACGAGCGGTACTACCGCTCCTACTGCTGCTACTACTACCATTGAACCTGACACGAGAAAACCACGTCTCGAGTCGAGGCGGTACCAGTGCGGAACCGGAACCGTACTACCGCTTATGGCCATGGGCGGTACTACCGTTGTGGGACAGCGGTACTACTGCTTGTGGCAATATGCGGTACTGCCGCTCCGGTCCAGCACTACTACTGCTGGCACCAACCTTATGCCACTACCACGAAAACAAGTATACTCCAAGGAAAACCAGAACTACCATAACTTCTGCAAATGAGCTCCGAATTGAGCAAACTCATGCTTGTTGGATACAAGACAACGAGTAGCGTCAAAACAGCGTCAGGGTTATAGTAAGAAGAGGCAGGGGAGGTATGCCTAACAAAAATAGGAGTGAAACCTGCAACAGAGAAGAATCGGCAGAACCTCCAACATCGAAAACATCATAGAAGATGCATGTGAACTCCGTTTTCGATGAACTCGAGCTTGTCATCAAGATGACCAAGAGCTCTAAGACTCACAACGAGAATCAAACAAGAACCAAGAAATATGATGCAAGGATGCAATGGTTTGAGCTCTCTACGAATGATACGATCAAGCTACTCATCGAGAGCCCCCCTTGATAGTATGGCAAACGATCCTATAACCCGGTCTCCCAACTACTACCATGAGACTGGTAAAATAGAAAACCTATCAAGGGCAAACCTTTGCCTTGCACATGATCCACTTGAGCTAGATGATGACGATCTTCTCCTCCTCAAGATGTACCACCTTTCTTGATTGCGTTGGCTCGATGAAGACTAGTTGATTGCTCCCCCATACTCCACTATGGGTGAGCCACTCTTCCACACATCTTCACAAGTCCATTGTCACCACAATGGTCGGCAAGCTTCAAGCATTTGATCTCTTCGTGATGCTTCACTTGAACTTGCACACCACAACCTAACCCCACAAAGAACTCTCACGAAGATCATGGGTTAGTACACAAAGCGTAATTGACAATGCTTACCATACCATGGGATCACTTGATCCCTCTCGGTACATCTTCTACGCTTTGTGTGTTGATCAACTTGATTCACTCTTTGACTTAGTCTTGATCAACCTCTCACATGACCAATCTTTAGGTAATTCCTTGAATGGTACCTTGGTCATCACAAACTCTCCTTGAAACCAACAAATGGACTCCAAGAAAAGCCTATGGACAAATCCTTCAAATAAAACTCAAGGCAACCATTAGTCCATAGAGATTGTCATCAATTACCAAAACCAAACATGGGGGCACCGCATGTTCTTTCAACGGTGCGCCAAGATATTTTATATCGCATCCCACACGATTCTTTCTAGTAAACTGCTTGTGGTCTACTTGATTTTTTCATTATGTTTTGAAAGAGAAAATGGTGTTACGGAGGGAAAGGATGGTGTTTGAATTGCTAGAACATTTATGTATAGTGAACATGCAACTAAATGAGTGTCGTGTTTAAATTTGGAATGGGTTCATTTGGCTTTTTTATGGATTAATTGAGTTTCTCGGCATTTAATGTGCATAATTCAAATTTGAACTACAAGCACATGCTCCAGTGCACCTAAGTTTGTTGAAAAATCACATGTGTATCTTTGGGTGAATTTATAGGTCCCATGCAAGAAACGGGAATGAAATTCAAACATCTCGGCGTCATGGCTCGGTCGGGAACATTGAGAAACTTGGTTTTTAAATTACTGGAAATTCAAAACTCGCCTGAAAATCATGAAACTTGGCAAGGTGTCCTCATAGCACCAACATGCTGTGGTAAAAATATTGGCCGCATTTGGAAAGTTTTTGGTATAAGCTTCTTGCAAACAGGAGCTTCTCTCGAGAAGACTCGTGGTTCCCGAGTGGGGACGTGTCACCTTTGTGTCTGAAATGATATAGGCTGCCTCCACCCTTTTTTTACAGAGGCAACATAGAACTATACGAGTGACGTGTTAAAATTTGGAATTATTCCGGGTTCGTTTGGACTTTCTTATACATTAATTGAATTTATGGTCATTTAATGTGCATAATTCAAATTTTAACTACAAGCACATGCTCCAATGCACCAAAGTTGGTTGAAAAATCACATGTGTGTCCTCGGGTGAATTTCTAGTTCCCATGCAAGAAATGGGAATGAAATTCAAACATCTGGGCGTCGTGGCTCGGTCGTAAAGATTGAGAAACTTGATTTTTTAATTAATGTAAATCCAAAACACGCCTGAAAATCATGAAACTTGGCATGGTGGCATGACATGGCACCAACATGTTGCGGTAAATTTTTTGGCCGAATTGGGACAAGCTTTGGTCTAAGCTTCTTGCAAACCGAAGCTTCTCTCAAGAAGGCTCGTGGTTCAGAGAGAATGTGTCACCTCCGTGTGCGAAACGAAGTACGTACGTCTTAATTCTTTACAGAGGCATATAAGACCAAATAGAAGTTTCGTGCTAAATTTTGGAATTATTCTGGGTTCGTTTGGCCTTTTCTATACATTAATTAAATTTCTGGTCATTTAATGTGCATAATTCAAATTTGAACTACAAGCACATGCTCCAGTGCACCTAAGTTTGTTGAAAAATCACATGTGTATCTTTGGGTGAATTTCTAGGTCCCATGCAAGAAACGGGAATGAAATTCAAACATCTCGGCGTCATGGCTCGGTCGGGAACATTGAGAAACTTGGTTTTTAAATTACTGGAAATTCAAAACTCGCCTGAAAATCATGAAACTTGGCAAGGTGTCCTCATAGCACCAACATGCTGTGGTAAAAATATTGGCCGCATTTGGAAAGTTTTTGGTATAAGCTTCTTGCAAACAGGAGCTTCTCTCGAGAAGACTCGTCGTTCCCGAGTGGGGACGTGTCACCTTTGTGTCTGAAATGATATACGCTGCCTCCACCCTTTTTTTATAGAGGCAACATAGAACTATACGAGTGACGTGTTAAAATTTGGAATTATTTCGGGTTCGTTTGGACTTTCTTATACATTAATTGAATTTATGGTCATTTAATGTGCATAATTCAAATTTTAACTACAAGCACATGCTCCAATGCACCAAAGTTGGTTGAAAAATCACATGTGTGTCCTCGGGTGAATTTCTAGTTCCCATGCAAGAAATGGGAATGAAATTCAAACATCTGGGCGTCGTGGCTCGGTCGTAAAGATTGAGAAACTTGATTTTTAATTAATGTAAATCCAAAACACGCCTGAAAATCATGAAACTTGGCATGGTGGCATGACATGGCACCAACATGTTGCGGTAAATTTTTTGGCCGAATTGGGACAAGCTTTGGTATAAGCTTCTTGCAAACCGAAGCTTCTCTCAAGAAGGCTCGTGGTTCAGAGAGAACGTGTCACCTCCGTGTGCAAAATGAAGTACGTACGTCTTAATTCTTTACAGAGGCATATAAGACCAAATAGAAGTTTCATGCTAAATTTTGGAATTATTCTGGGTTCGTTTGGCCTTTTTTATACATTAATTAAATTTCTGGTCATTTAATGTGTATAATTCAAATTTGAACTACCAGCGCATGCTCTAGTGCACCAAAGTTGGTTGAAAAATCACATGTGTGTCCTTGGGTGAATTTCTAGGTCCCATGCAAGAAATCAGAATGAAATTCAAACATCTGGGCGTCGTGGCTCGGCCGGAAAGATTGAGAAACTTGGTTTTTTAATTCATGTAAATTCAAAACACACCTAAAAACCATGAAACTTGGCATGGTGTCATGACATTGCCCCAACATGCAGCGGTAAATTATTTGGCCGAATTGGGATAAGCTTTGGTATAAGCTTCTTGCAAATCGGAGCTTCTCTCAAGAAGGCTCGTGGTTCCGAGAGGTAATGTGTCACCTCCGTGTGTGAAATGACATACGTACACTGCTTTCTCCCGCTTTAATTTTTTTTACACGGGCAGATTAGACCAAATAGAAGTATCATGCTAAATTTTGGAATTATTCCGGGTTCATTTGGCCTTTTTTATACATTAATTGAATTTCTGGGCATTTAATTTGCATAATTCAAATTTGAACTACAAGCACATGCTCTAGTGCACAAAAGTTGGTTGAAAAATCACATGTGTGTCCTTGGGTGAATTTCTAGGTCCCATGCAAGAAATGGGAATGAAATTCAAACATATGGGCGTTGTGGATCGATTGGAAAGATTGAGAAACTTGGTTTTTTAATTCATGTAAATCCAAAACACGCCTGAAAATCATGAAACTTGGCATGGTGTCATGACATGGCACCAACATGCTGCGGTAAATTTTTGGCCGAATTGGGACAAGCTTTGGTATAAGCTTCTTGCAACGGAGCTTCTCTCAAGAAGGCTCGTGGTTCCGAGAGAGAACGTGTCACCTTCGTGTGCGAAACGACATACGTACATTGCCTTCTCCTGCCTTAATTTTTTACACAGGTAGATTAGACCAAATAGAAGTATCAAGCTAAATTTTGGAATTATTCTGGGTTCGTTTGGCATTTTTTATAAATTAATTGAATTTCTAGGCATTTAATGTGCATAATTCAAATTTGAACTACAAGCACATGCTCCAGTGCACCAAAATTGGTTGAAAAATCATATGTGTGTCCTTGGGTGAATTTCTAGGTCCCATGCAAGAAATGTGAATGAAATTCAAACATCTGGGCGTCGTGGCTCGGCCGATAAGATTGAGAAACTTCGTTTTTTAATTCCTGTAAATCCAAAACACGCCTGAAAATCATGAAACTTGGTATGGTGTCATGACATGGCATCAACATGATGTGGTAATTTTTCTGTACAATTTGCGAAGGCGCACACATTAACAATCAACAAAGTCATTTTGGATCAAGTGCTTTCATATTACAAATCGGAAACACAACTATTATTGAAACCGTGGGCGTTCTACTTACCAATTACGTGTCGCCATACGTCCCCTTTTTTTTATTGGCTAGGAGGTGTCGTGCGGGCTAGCTATTTGAGTACGAGAGGCGTGTAATTAGACCCTGCGCGTGCTCATCGGGACGAGAGCCCTTTGACCTCTATGCGCGGCGCACCTCCCTCCCAACGTCTCCATTAATGGCGCCCGAGCCCCTGTGAGGGAGTCTTGGACTAGGGGGTGTCCGGACAGCCGGACTATCATCGTCCGCCGGACTCCAAGACTACGAAGATACAAGATTGAAGACTCCGTCCCGTGTCCGGATGGGACTTTCCTTGGCGTGGAAGGCAAGCTTGGCAATACGGATATGTAGATCTCCTACCATTGTAACCGACTCTGTGTAACCCTAGCCTTCTCCGGTGTCTATATAAACCGGAGGGCTTTAGTCCGTAGGACACAACATACATTACAACAATCATACCATAGGCTAGCTTTAGGGTTTAGCTTCCTTGATCTCGTGGTAGATCCACTCTTGTACTACCCATATCATCAATATTAATCAAGCAGGACATAGGGTTTTACCTCCATCAAGAGGGCCCGAACCTGGGTAAAACATCGTGTCCCTTGTCTCCTGTTACCATCCGCCTAGACGCACAGTTCGGGACCCCCTACCCGAGATCCGCCGGTTTTGACATTGACATTGGTGCTTTCATCGAGAGTTCCTCTGTGTCGTCACCGATAGGCTCGATGGCATCTTCGATCAACAACGCTGTCCAGGGTGAGACTTTTCTCCCCGGACAGATCTTCGTATTCGGCGGCTTCGCACTACGGGCTAATTCACTTGGCCATCTAGAGCAGATCGAAAGCTACGCCCCTGGCCATCAGGTCAGATTCGGAAGCCTAAACTTCATAGCCGACATCCGCGGGGACTTGATCTTCGACGGGCTCGAGCCACAGCCAAGCGCGCCGCACTGCTACGATGGGCATGATCTAGCTCTGCCGCCGAACAGTGCCTTGGTGGCCGCACAAGAATCCGCTCCGGCCCTTAGTCCGGAGCCGATCGCCCAGATCGAGGGCCGGTGGTTGGACACCGCCTCGGGGGCTGCAACTTCTACGGCGATGGAGCCGAACACTAACCTTGTCCCTTGCGAAGCTCGTGACTCCGAGGTGCCGGACTCCTTGCCGGACTCCGGACCTCCCACGCCCCTGCCAATCGAATCTGATTGGGCGCCGGTTATGGAATTCACCACCGCGGACACCTTCCAACACTCGCCCTTTGGCAACATCCTGAATTCATTAAAACACCTCTCGCTATCCGGAGAGACCTGGCCGGACTATGGCCAGGACGGTTGGGATTCGGGCGACGAAGAAATTCAAAACCCACCCACCACCCACTTTGTAGCCACTGTCGACGATCTAACCGGCATGCTAAACTATGACTCCGAAGACATCGACGGCATGGACGACGATGCCGGAGACGAACAAGAACCAGCGCCTACAGGGCACGGGAAGACCACCTCGTCATACGACGTATACATGGTGGATACCCCAAAAGGAAGCAATAACGAGGACCAACGGGGCGCGGCAGAAGATAATCCCGCCGACAAACAACCAAAACGGCGATGCAGACGCCGCCCTAAGTCCCGCCTCGACAACAACAGCGCTCTTAATGACCCAGCAATACAGCAGGGCAAACCAGTGGACGACGAACACGCAGACAAGCAACCGCCCGAACAGGACGAGTCAGATAATCAGTCCAGGCCCGGCGAAAACAATAGTCCAGACGACCTCACGCCGGACACACCGCCGGAGAATAAAAACCTTCAGAAAAGACTCGTCGCCACAGCAAGAAGCTTGAAGAAAGAAAAACGAAAGCTCAAAACAGCGGAAGATACACTCAGAATGAGGTGGAGCAAAGTGCTCAAAACCGCAGACAAATACGGCAATGGCCATCAATCAAAGAGCTACCCGAAGCGCAAACTGCTGCCGGAATTTGACGAGGAAGCCATAGATCCCCCACAATCAAAAAACAAAGAGGCCGCCTGGTCGGATAGACGGCCAGATGATAGGCCAAAATCTGAAAGCGGCACCGCACATAGGCCGACTAATGACCCTGGAAAGACAGATGGCCCAGCCAGGTCCATTTACGGGCCAAAAAAGAGGGCCCTAGGAAGCAATGCAACACGCCAAGTGTCCGAAGACATCGGCGCACCCAAATACAGGGGCGCCGCACACCCACTATGTTTCACCAACGAGGTGCTGGATCACGAATTCCCAGCAGGGTTTAAACCCATAAACATAGAGGCCTACGACGGAACAACAGACCCTGGAGTCTGGATAGAGGATTACATACTACACATACACATGGCTAGAGGAGATGATCTCCACGCCATAAAATACTTACCCCTCAAGCTCAAAGGGCCAGCCCATCATTGGCTCAAAAGCCTCCCAGAAAACACTGTTGGAAGTTGGGAAGAGCTCGAGGATGCGTTTAGAGCAAACTTTCAAGGAACTTATGTCCACCATCCGAATGCAGATGATCTAAGTCATATAACTCAACAGCCCGGAGAGTCAGCGCGCAAATTCTGGAACAGGTTTCTCACCAAAAAGAACCAAATAGTCGACTGTCCGGACGCTGAAGCCTTAGCAGCTTTTAAACACAACGTCCGAGATGAATGGCTTGCCAGACACCTCGGCCAAGAGAAGCCGAGGACAATGTCCGCGCTAACAAGCCTCGTGACCCGCTTTTGTGCGGGAGAGGATAGCTGGCTAGCAAGATGCAGCACCAGCGACCCAAGTACATCCGAGATCAGAGATGGAAACGGAAAAACACGGCGCAGGAAAGAGCAGCGCCGGAATAAAGAGAAAAGCCCAAAGAGCACGGCAGTCAATGCCGGATTCAAAAGCTCGCAGCCAAACAACAAAACACCGCCTCTTAAGGATAACAGCGATGAGCTATCCAACTTAAACAAGATCTTGGGCCGGATATGTCAAATCCACAGTACCCCCGGAAGGCCTGCAAACCACACCCACCGAGATTGTTGGGTTTTCAAACAGTCCGGCCGACTAAACGCCGAACACAAGGGGCTCGACGCATCAAGCGAAGATGATAAACCCCACCAGTAGAGCACCGGAAAACAAAAGAATTTCCCACAAGAGGTCAAAGCAGTAAATTCACTTCATGTGATAATACGGAAAAACAGTGCGGCACCCGCTAAAATGGGTCTTGCACGGTCCAACCCAGCGGAACATAGAGATTGGACATCAAAACCAATCACTTTCGACCACCTGGATTATTCCAGAAGCATTCGAAATGCAGGATGGACTGCCCTGATATTGGATCCTATAATCAACGGACTGCAATTTACACAAGTCCTGATGGACGGAGGCAGTGACTTAAACCTGCTGTATCCAAACACAATCCGCAAGTTGGGGATAGACATTACTAAAATTCGACACAGCCGCACTTCCTTTAAAGGAGTGACGCCAGGCCCTTACGCCAAGTGCACAGGCTCCTTATTACTAGAAGTCATGTTCGGATCACCGAACAACTTTCGACGCGAAAAACTAATCTTTCATATCGTCCCATTTAAAAGTAGCTATCAAGCACTCTTGGGACGAGAAGCTTTTGTCCGCTTCAACGCCATACCACATTACGCGTCTCTTACACTTAAGATGCCCGGTCCACGTGGCATCATTTCAGTGCGAGGGTCATTTAAAGACCCGGACACGGTCAGACGAGTCCGGCATAAATAAGCTAGGGGCTCCCTAGCCGCACATCCCTTCACAAGGGGCTGCATGCACAAGCAAATAGCGAGCTCATAAAGACTCCGCTTTACTTATTTATATTTCTTCCTTCGTATATATTTTTCACACGAGTTCCTTTCAAACTAAGTTCCTCTCTTTTTACAGATGAACAACATGCACACCCGTCCAGGATAACGGCACAACGGAGACACAGGCGCAGACGTGCAGTAGGGACCCGTCGCGAGGATTCTTTTCAGATTAAGACCCTGCGTAAACCTTTTTTACTGTCTCTTGTTGTGATAATCCCTTGGTTTCTCATTATAACCAAAGCGGAGCCTGACGTTTTGGCATCGGCCGCGTCAGAGGACCATGCCCGTACCTGGACACTAGGGGCTTAGGGCATTGTTCTTCCCATTATTATAAAGACCGAACACCTTAGGGAGTGTTCGGTGTCTCGAGTTAGGCCTTATATGCATCAGCTCCGAATCATGTCTTTGGTAAAATGTTGGGTTTGCCCGGCTCCTGTGTTTTGCTGCCTTACGTTCCGTATCATCGGCTAATGCGGCACCAGGAGAATTACTGTGATTGTGCCCCAGTTCGGTTGGGCGAGCACCTCAGTAGAGAAAGCCGAAAACTGACTGTCATGATACAGCGAGAGACTGGTCAACCACTCAATCGACTACTGGAATGTTTAGAATTCCCCGCTTTGACGAAGGACCGTTTCCCGGTCAGGCACACACGCGCCCCGAATTCGGAGAAGCGCGGTGCCCCAAGGGGCTATATCGTAGCGCCACCCTCGAACTCCAATGGCTAAGTGAAAGTGATAAAGCATCATAGTCCGGATTGCCTCGTTTGCTACGCTACCACCTCCTTAACAGGACCGAGACGTCGGATTAAGTGTGAAAACGTGCTATTTTTTGCGAACACCCCCGCACCTTGTGCGTGGGGGCTGAAGCCAAAGACTGCAATCTTTCAGGTTATACAAACGTATACATAAACGGCCGCATAGGAGATATTTTAATACTTGGAATGCACAAGTATAAAAAGCGGTTACAACATAATCGTTGTTTTACAAGATAAAACGTTCATTTGAACGTGACATTTTTTGAGCACTGCGACTCTATTACACAAGCGCCACGCATAACTTCCCCAAAATAGTGCTCGGCGGGTAACCGGCTTTCGTCCGAACCCCGGGTTGCAATAGCGGTGGCATCCATCTCTGTCCAATGTGTCTTCACACAGGCAAGGGCCATCCGCGCACCTTCGATGTAGGCCGACCGCTTCATCTCCTTAATATGCGGCACCGCTCCAAGAAATTGCTGCAATAAGCCGAAATAGCTCGTCGCCTTGGGCCTCTCTGGCCAGACATGAGCCACGATATCAGTCATGGAAAGTCCGGACAACCTGTTCAGCTCAGCCCATTTGGCCAACCGATCGGTCAACGGAAGTGAACGATCCGGACTATGGAATTGAGACCAAAATAGCTCTTCCGTCTTGTGATCCTTCTGGCTCCGGAAGTGCACAACGGCATCAACCGCACTTGCCGCTAAGTCCATATATGGATCCTTCGGACCCCACAGCTGGCCAAGTTGGGCATACTTTGGATCCGTAAACCGGTGACGCAGCAGAAAAGGCCTGCCAGCCACAATATCTCCGGCCTGGCGCAGCTCCTCCTTCATAGCCCGCGTTGCAGAACGGGCATCCTTGGCCTCGGCGGTGGCCTTCCCCAGGTCTTCCTGCTCCGATAGGCGCTCCTTTTCAAGAGCCTCATTGCAGTCGGCAGCATCCTTCAATTTCACGGCCAATTCGGCCATCTTTTCCCTGCTTAGGCAGTGTGCAGCCTTTTCGGCTTTCAACTCCTCGGCCGCCCTCGAGGCAGCCGCATCACTCCTTCGGGCTTGCTCCTTAGCTTGAGCAAGCTCGGCCCGAAGTCTCTCCACAGCAGCAGCACTGTCTGTATCACAGCATATATATTGTCAGAAGCGGGCTTTGACTCCCTTAAATAAGTGACTGCGGAGAATTCATTTACCTTGCGACTCGTCAAGTCGCCGGTTGACAAGCGTGATGTCCGCATCCGCCACACCGAGTTGCCGCATTAACTCGACAACTCCACTAGTCCGGCTAGCCCCCGGACTATCCGCCACCTGCATAGGAATGGCGACATTCATTACCTGCGATTTTGATCCTCGGCACGCTGTCGCTTTCGACAACCTACCGAGTCTCAGGGGCTACTATCTATACAGGGCGCACTTCTATGTGCCAAACTGTCAAAAAGGTGCGTCGTTCTTGCGTACCTCAAATCCCGCCAGCAAACTCCTGACGGCACTATGCAATCCGCTTTCGGCGGATGAAATCCTTTCATTCACCATACTCATCAAAGCACGGTGATCTTCTGAGATGGACGCCCTCTCAAGCAGATCCTTCAGCTCCCCCGGCCGGACACTAGTCGGTGCCGCACTCTCCGGCCCCACCGGACTCTGGGATACCCTCCGTGACGATACTTCAGGCTCGTCTGCCCTGTCCGACGGCGCAGCAGACGGAGGCGTTTCGCTCTCCATCATCTCCGGACGAAGATCCCCCGAAGACGAACTCATCTGAGAAGGCCGCAGATCCGAACTATAAGGTAAAAATTTCGGTTATCCACAGAAGCACAAATAGGGGTATTTTCTTATTAATGAACCCCCCCTTTTCTACTCACGGCTCGCTGGAGGGCTGATCCTTTAGAGACGATTGTACGTCCGGGCTCTCCCCGGACGCAGGACCCTCCGGTAAAGATTTCTTCCCCCGCTTAGGGGCTTTGGCCTCCTGGTCTTCGGAGGCAGTCCTCTTTTCCCCCTGGAAGGAGGGATTTTTGATCCCCCCCCTCTTCAGGCGCCCCCTTGGGCGAGGTGATAGCTCTTCTATTTTCCCCATCGCCGCCTTCTATGGGCGCGACCTCCAACATTCTGACCAGCACGGGCTCCGGTGCGGTCTCTGGGAGGGGGGCCGGACACCTTATCAGCTTCGATCACGCTACCCACTCCTGATGAAGAATAATGGGTTAGAAGGCGAATTTCAGAAAAGCGAACAGATAGGACGTCCGGACTCTGAGTTACTTACCTGAGTATCCGGGCGATTGCAGCTTAGGCCTGCGTCCTCGATCAATTCTGGACACGCCACCTGCGGTCCGAAGAACAACTTGTACATCTCCACGGGTGTCATACCCATGAAGTGTTGGAGAATTCGTGGTCCCTCCGGATTGAACTCCCATAACCGTAGAGGACGGCGTTTGCAGGGCAGAAGACGCCTGATTAGCATGACCTGCATCACCACAACCAGATTGATCTCCCTCGCTTGGAGGTCTCGAATCCGGCCCTGCAATAAAGGCACGTCTTCGGACGGCCCCCAATTGAGCCCTTGGTTGACCCACGACATCAACCGGCATGGAGGTCCCGGGCAGAATGAAGGCGGCGACTTTGCTTGCTGCCCTTCGGAGCGGTGATATAGAACCACTCCTGCTGCCACAAGCCGAGCTCCTCTTGGAAGGAGCCCTCGGGCCACGGGGCATCGGCCCTCCTGCTTATGGCCGCCCCGCCGCACTCCGCTTGACGCCCCCCGATCATCTTCGGCTCCACATTGAAGGTCTTCAGCCACAGGCCGAAGTGGGGGGTAACGCGGAGGAAGGCTTCGCAGACAATAATGAATGCAGAAATATGGAGGATGGACTCCGGAGCCAAGTCGTGAAAATCCAGCCCGTAGTAGAACATGAGCCCTCTCACGAAGGGGTCCGTCGAGAAGCCTAAACCCCGACGGAGGTGGGATACGAAGACGACGTACTCACCGGGCTCGGGAGTGGGTACGGCCTGCCCTTGGGCGGGCAACCTGTGCGAAATCTCGTAGGACAGGTACTTGGCCTCACGCAGCTTTAGCACATCCTCCTCTGTGACGGAGGAGGGAATCCACCGGCCCTGAAGGTCGGAGCTGGACATTGTTGAAGATCCGAAGCGCTCGAATCTGGGGCTCTGGGTGTTGGAACTTGGAGCAAGGAGAGGATTCGATGGAAGATTGAAAAAAAGAAACAAGCCTTGGTCCTCTTATAAAGGGGGAAAATACCAAGAGTCGTCTCCGTGACCGTTCGGGATTCACCTTCGAT
Source organism: Triticum dicoccoides (assembly GCF_002162155.2). Lineage (NCBI taxonomy): Eukaryota > Viridiplantae > Streptophyta > Magnoliopsida > Poales > Poaceae > Triticum > Triticum dicoccoides. The sequence goes on from NC_041381.1 coordinate 347,935,223, forward strand.
AGAGGAGGCATGGCGACGGGCACGGTTGGGTTACCCATGCTCGTATTGATGAGAATCCTGGAATAAGGGGAGCACGATCTCTGCTTCGACAAGACGTGCCAAGGAAACCGCTTCGCTAAACGTGCTGAGGTGGTATAATAAAAAACGATTCAAGTAAAGGCTTGGTAGTGGTGTGACGTTAGGCCACAAAATACGTCAGCAGATTGAACTTGTGTGCATTGTATTCTCTCTACGGTAGAATGTGGAATTTATTTTGCAGAGCCGGACACTATCCTGGTGTTCATGATCTTCTCTGGATTATTCAAAGGAGGAACCCGCCTTGCAATGCCGAACATTATGCGCGCCGGACTTATCGTCATTGAAGCCAGGTTTAGGGGCTACTGAGGGAGTCCTGGACTAGGGGGTGTCCGGACAGCCGGACTATCATCGTCCGCCGGACTCCAAGACTACGAAGATACAAGATTGAAGACTCCGTCCCGTGTCCGGATGGGACTTTCCTTGGCGTGGAAGGCAAGCTTGGCAATACGGATATGTAGATCTCCTACCATTGTAACCGACTCTGTGTAACCCTAGCCTTCTCCGGTGTCTATATAAACCAGAGGGCTTTAGTCCGTAGGACACAACATACATTACAACAATCATACCATAGGCTAGCTTTAGGGTTTAGCCTCCTTGATCTCGTGGTAGATCCACTCTTGTACTACCCATATCATCAATATTAATCAAGCAGGACGTAGGGTTTTACCTCCATCAAGAGGGCCCGAACCTGGGTAAAAAGCATCGTGTCCCTTGTCTCCTGTTACCATCCGCCTAGACGCACAGTTCGGGACCCCCTACCCGAGATCTGCCGGTTTTGACACCGACACCCTGTTTCACGGCGTGGCTATGTCTCACTGGACAAAGATTTAAGAGAGAAAATGAAAATCTGAAAAGAAAGATTTGCACGGATCTTGATGTAAGATCCGACGGACCTATATAGCATCGACTGCGACTTATAGAAAGCATGAGGAATATAAGGACGATGACAGTGGATAACAATTGTCTTACATATTTAGGAACATAATTAAAAAAAGCCACATGCGGCGACACCGGAAATACACAAGGGCAAAAGAAGAAGGAAGACAACGATGTTGCTCGCTGATCTCTACTTTCTTGATGTGTTGTTGTAGGCCGCGGGAACTAGTCTCTGCGGCGAGTGACGATGAGCTCTTTCCTGTCCTCAATATGCTACTTGAGAGCATCCACGGATTCCTCCATCAGCCTTTTGCGCTTCGTGCGCAGCACAACATTCTCGTCCATAAGTTTCTCGATGATGACGCTGGTCCTCTTCAACAAGGCAGTAGTCTCCTCCTGCTGCTCCACACTTCTGACGGTCTTTGCCCTCAGCAGGTTGCGCTCGGCCTAGAGCTTCTCATTGCTCTCCCTTAGTTGTCGGATGACGCCGGTAGCCTGTTCAAATGAGGCTTTCATGTCGTCCTGCAACCTCGCCCATCCATAGATCTGATCCATATGGCTATGGACGATCGCATGCATGCACCTGTAAGAGTCCTCGCCTGCCCGCAAGACATTTTCTCAGGCCGCCACGGCGCGGGAGGACATCTCTACTACTTCCACGGCACGGGCGCACTAGTCTGCAGCATCGACAGCGCGGCAGGACCTCCGTGCTGCCTCGGCAGCATGGGGGGCCTCTGTGCTGCTACGGCCACGCGGCGGGACATGTCAGCTGCTTTCGCGGCGAGGCGGGACACCTCTCGTGCTTTCGCTTCCATGCTCGCCTCTCCCTGGTGGCAATCTCTCGACCTAGAACTCACGTTGGCCATGACAGATGCAAGGGAACGATGATGAATGACTTGTTTGTTTTTGTGGATCAGGAGTTGAGGAAGAATGTGCAGTCATCTTAGAGTAGTAGTATTTATAACCGAGTACTAATACGCTCCTAAGTGGGAAACCATTTAGGTTTTAATCGGTATGGACAGGTTTGCAATTTGGAATGTGACGGGACTCGGGCTCTTGAAATAAATATCAAATCAATTTTCTTTTTTGTCCATATATGAACATCTTTTGATCTATCTTTTTATAGTCAAATCATTTTAAAATTCAATTACACGAAATTCGATCATACATATGCTCTACTTAAACCAATATACATTTATTATATGCTCAAATTTATACTCCTTAAATCATTATTCATTTTACTATTTTTATTTATTTATAATTTTTTTATCAGGTGCCTATTATTCGCTATTTATAGTACAAGCGTTTTGGGTTCAGGCTTTAGGGCTTAGGTCTTAGGGTTTAATGTTTACGGCTTAGGGTTTAGATTTAGTGTTTAGGGATTAGGATTTAGTGCTTATGGCTTAGGGTTAGGGTTTAAGGTTTATACCTTAGAACTTTCTACTTCTTCGTTATATTCTCAATTAATCTAATATGGCTTTTGGTGGTTAGGGTTCGGGGTTAGGTTAAGGTTCAGGGTTTACATACGTTAGATATTGAATATCAGCAATATTCTTTAGTCCTTAGTGGTAAGAATGTTCGAATTACATTGTAGATGGAAGCGTTGTTCCATGTTTACTATTCTGTTTTAGAATTTACATTCAGTTTTAGGGTCTTATTTATTCTTGTACATTAAACTGTGGCATTGTTATTGTTAGGGCATATTTCTTCCTTAGTGGTTTTGATAATTAATGACAATGCTTTTGAGGACTAATCGTGTGCATTGAGCATTTCAGATAATCTATCATATGGCACAAAGACGATTTGAAGCCCTCTGGATATTCATGAAGACGGTGTTTCTCTTGCGTTTCATTTTCGGTGGACTTGAGTCGTAGGATCACTGTACTATTAAGAGGGGGGTCCGCTTCAGAAAGGTTTAGGTGGAATCAACACGTACACGTTCACCTTGCACTCTCTTTCTTTCCCGTCCCGTGAGCTTGTCCCTTCTTTGTGCTTGAACCTTGTTAGAACAGCCTAAGCGATAGTATCGCTCTGCCCCGCGGTAGTACCGCTCTAGCAGTACTGTTGTTGTACAGTACGGCTCCTACTTCCGCCTATTTTGAGGGTTCTCTAAACGGGCGGTAGTAGAGCGGCAGTTCTGCGCGGTGGTACCGCTCCTGCGGTACTACGGGCCTAACTGCTTCTCTACTACCGCGGGATTACTAGCCACTCTCAGGCTAAGCAGAAGTACTACTACTTGCCGCGGTAGCACCGCTCTAGCGGAACTACCGTTGGCTTGTGCCGCGGGGAGTACCACTTAATTTATGTGTACTCGACTGGTCTGTTCCACGGGCGGAAGTAGAGCGGCAGTTCCTAGCGGTAGTACCGCCCT